>NC_091298.1:52962390-53077390 GCF_038502225.1 Cherax quadricarinatus
AAGGAGGTGGAGTGAAGGTGAAGGAGGTGGAGTGAAGGTGAAGGAGGTGGAGTGAAGGTGAAGGAGGTGGAGTAAAAGTGAAGGAGGTGGAGTGAAGGTGAAGGAGGTGGAGTGAAGGTGAAGGAGGTGGAGTGAAGGTGAAGGAGGTGGAGTGAAGGGTGAAGGAGGTGGAGTGAAGGTGAAGGAGGTGGAGTGAAGGTGAAGGAGGTGGAGTGAAGGTGAAGGAGGTGGAGTAAAAGTGAAGGAGGTGGAGTGAAGGTGAAGGAGGTGGAGTGAAGGTGAAGGAGGTGGAGTGAAGGTGAAGGAGGTGGAGTAAAAGTGAAGGAGGTGGAGTGAAGGTGAAGGAGGTGGAGTGAAGGTGAAGGAGGTGGAGTGAAGGTGAAGGAGGTGGAGTAAAAGTGAAGGAGGTGGAGTGAAGGTGAAGGAGGTGGAGTGAAGGTGAAGGAGGTGGAGTGAAGGTGAAGGAGGTGGAGTGAAGGTGAAGGAGGTGGAGTGAAGGTGAAGGAGGTGGAGTGAAGGTGAAGGAGGTGGAGTGAAGGTGAAGGAGGTGGAGTAAAAGTGAAGGAGGTGGAGTGAAGGTGAAGGAGGTGGAGTGAAGGTGAAGGAGGTGGAGTGAAGGTGAAGGAGGTGGAGTGAAGGTGAAGGAGGTGGAGTGAAGGTGAAGGAGGTGGAGTGAAGGTGAAGGAGGTGGAGTGAAGGTGAAGGAGGTGGAGTAAAAGTGAAGGAGGTGGAGTGAAGGTGAAGGAGGTGGAGTGAAGGTGAAGGAGGTGGAGTGAAAGTGAAGGAGGTGGAGTAAAAGTGAAGGAGGTGGAGTGAAGGTGAAGGAGGTGGAGTGAAGGTGAAGGAGGTGGAGTGAAAGTGAAGGAGGTGGAGTGAAAGTGAAGGAGGTGGAGTAAAAGTGAAGGAGGTGGAGTGAAGGTGGAGTGAAGGTGAAGGAGGTGGAGTGAAGGTGAAGGAGGTGGAGTGAAAGTGAAGGAGGTGGAGTAAAAGTGAAGGAGGTGGAGTGAAGGTGAAGGAGGTGGAGTGAAGGTGAAGGAGGTGGAGTGAAAGTGAAGGAGGTGGAGTGAAAGTGAAGGAGGTGGAGTAAAAGTGAAGGAGGTGGAGTGAAGGTGGAGTGAAGGTGAAGGAGGTGGAGTGAAGGTGAAGGAGGTGGAGTGAAAGTGAAGGAGGTGGAGTGAAAGTGAAGGAGGTGGAGTAAAAGTGAAGGAGGTGGAGTGAAGGTGAAGGAGGTGGAGTGAAGGTGAAGGAGGTGGAGTGAAAGTGAAGGAGGTGGAGTAAAAGTGAAGGAGGTGGAGTGAAGGTGAAGGAGGTGGAGTGAAGGTGAAGGAGGTGGAGTGAAAGTGAAGGAGGTGGAGTGAAAGTGAAGGAGGTGGAGTAAAAGTGAAGGAGGTGGAGTGAAAGTGAAGATGGTGGAGTGAAGGTGAAGGAGGTGGAGTGAAAGTGAAGGAGGTGGAGTGAAGGTGAAGGAGGTGGAGTGAAAGTGAAGGAGGTGGAGTAAAAGTGAAGGAGGTGGAGTGAAAGTGAAGGAGGTGGAGTGAAGGTGAAGGAGGTGGAGTGAAAGTGAAGGAGGTGGAGTGAAGGTGAAGGAGGTGGAGTGAAAGTGAAGGGGGTGGAGTGAAGGTGAAGGAGGTGGAGTGAAGGTGAAGGAGGTGGAGTGAAGGTGAAGGAGGTGGAGTGAAGGAGGTGGAGTGAAGGTGAAGGAGGTGGAGTGAAGGTGAAGGAGGTGGAGTGAAGGTGAAGGAGGTGGAGTGAAAGTGAAGGAGGTGGAGTGAAGGTGAAGGAGGTGGAGTGAAAGTGAAGGAGGTGGAGTGAAGGTGAAGGAGGTGGAGTGAAAGTGAAGGGGGTGGAGTGAAGGTGAAGGAGGTGGAGTGAAGGTGAAGGAGGTGGAGTGAAGGCGAAGGAGGTGGAGTGAAGGCGAAGGAGGTGGAGTGAAGGTGAAGGGGGTGGAGTGAAGGTGAAGGAGGTGGAGTGAAGGTGAAGGAGGTGGAGTGAAGGTGAAGGAGGTGGAGTGAAGGTGAAGGAGGTGGAGTGAAGGTGAAGGAGGTGGAGTGAAAGTGAAGGGGGTGGAGTGAAGGTGAAGGAGGTGGAGTGAAAGTGAAGGAGGTGGAGTGAAAGTGAAGGAGGTGGAGTGAAAGTGAAGGGGGTGGAGTGAAGGTGAAGGAGGTGGAGTGAAGGTGAAGGAGGTGGAGTGAAGGTGAAGGAGGTGGAGTGAAGGTGAAGGAGGTGGAGTGAAGGTGAAGGAGGTGGAGTGAAGGTGAAGGAGGTGGAGTGAAGGTGAAGGAGGTGGAGTGAAGGTGAAGGAGGTGGAGTGAAGGTGAAGGAGGTGGAGTGAAAGTGAAGGGGGTGGAGTGAAGGTGAAGGAGGTGGAGTGAAAGTGAAGGAGGTGGAGTGAAGGTGAAGGAGGTGGAGTGAAGGTGAAGGAGGTGGAGTGAAAGTGAAGGGGGTGGAGTGAAGGTGAAGGAGGTGGAGTGAAAGTGAAGGATGTGGAGTGAAGGTGAAGGAGGTGGAGTGAAGGTGAAGGAGGTGGAGTGAAGGTGAAGGAGGTGGAGTGAAGGTGAAGGAGGTGGAGTGAAGGTGAAGGAGGTGGAGTGAAAGTGAAGGGGGTGGAGTGAAGGTGAAGGAGGTGGAGTGAAAGTGAAGGAGGTGGAGTGAAGGTGAAGGAGGTGGAGTGAAGGTGAAGGAGGTGGAGTGAAGGTGAAGGAGGTGGAGTGAAGGTGAAGGATGTGGAGTGAAGGTGAAGGAGGTGGAGTGAAGGTGAAGGAGGTGGAGTGAAGGTGAAGGTGGTGGAGTGAAGGTGAAGGAGGTGGAGTGAAGGACGTGGAGGAGTGAAGGAGGTGGAGTAGTGAAGAAGGTGAAGTGAAGGTGGACGAGAGAAGGAGGTGGAGGAGTGAAGGTGAAAGAGTGAAGGTTGTGAAGTGAAGGTGGATGAGTGGAGGAGGTGGACGAGAGAAGGAAGTGAAGTGAAAGGAGGTGGAGTGAAATAGGCGGAGGAGTGAAGGAGGTGGAGTGAAATAGGCGGAGGAGTGAAGGAGGTGAAGGAGTGAAGATAGAGGAAGGGTGATACATCAAGTTATAACAATTTTATTGACAAACTAGTGTAAATGTGGAACATTCTAAATACACACCTAAGAGTTCCTACAAGACACACACACACACCAACTCATTGAAAAGGCGGGGCCAGGAGCTGAGTCTCAACCCTTGCAACCACAATTAGGTGAGTACAATTAGATGAGTACACAGTGTTCACAGAAGAGACAGAAAGAACGAGAGGCGGGACACACCAAGTGCTGGACACAATACATATAAGAGAGGAAGAAGTGAAGAGGTTGCTAAGCTAGCTAGACACCTCAAAAGAGATGGGGCTGGATAACATCTCTCCATGGGTCCTGAGAGAGGAAGCAGAGGCGCTGTGTGTGCCACTAACAACAATCTTCAACACATCTATCGAAACAGGGCGACTACCTGAGGTATGGAAGACAGCAAATGTAGCCCCAATTTTTAAAAAAGACAGGTCTGTATTAAACTACAGGTCAGTGTCAATGACATGTATGGTATGCAAAGTCATGGAGAAGATTATCAGGAGAAGAGTGGAGCACCTAGAAAGGAATGTGCTTATCAACGACAGCCAGCACGGTTTCAGGGACGGGAAATCCTGTGTCACAAACCTACTGTAGTTCTATGACAGGGTGACAGAAGTAAGACATGAGAGAGAGTGGGTAGATTGCGTTTTCTTGGACTGTAAGACGACGTTTGACAGTTCCACGCAAAAGATTAGTGCAAAAGCTTGAGGACCAGACAGGGATAACTGGGAAGGCACTACAATAGATCAGGGAATACCTGTCGAGAAGACAACAGCGAGTCATAGTACATGGCGAGATGTCAGACTGGGCGCCTGTAACGAGTGGGGTTCCACAGGGGTCAGTCCCAGGACTAGTGCTGTTTCTGGTATTTGTGAACATGACGGAAGGAATAGACTCCGAAGTGTCCCTATTTGCAGATGATGTGAAGTTGATGAGAAGAATTCAACCGGACGAGGACCAGGCAGAACTACAAAGGGATCTGGATAGGCTACAGGCCTAGTCCAGACACTGGCTCCTGGAGTTCAACCCCACCAAGCGCAAAGTCATGAAGATTGGGGAAAGGCAAAGAAGACCACAGACGGAGTACAGTCTAGGGGGCCAGAGACTACAAACCTCACTCAAGGAAAAGGATCTTGGGGTGAGTATAATACCGGACACATCTTCTGAGGCGCACATCAACCAAATAACTGCTGCAGCATACGGGCGCCTAGCCTGTATGCTGCAGCTTCAGAACCCTATACACTGTGTACGTTAGGCCTATATTGGAGTATGCAGCACCAGTTTGGAACCCACACCTAGCCAAGTATGTAAGGAAAATAGAGAAAGTGCAAAGGTTTCCAACAAGACTAGTCCCGGAGCTAAGGGTATGTCCTACATGGAGAGATTAAGGGAAATCGACCTGACGACACTGGAGGACAGGAGAGATAGGGGGGATATGATAACGACATATAAAATACTGAGAGGAATCGACAAGGTGGACAGAGACAGGATGTGCCAGAGAGGGGATACAGCATCGAGGGGTCAGAATTGGAAGTTGAAAACTCAGATTAATCACAGGGATGTTAGGTAATATTTCTTCAGTCACAGAGTTGTCGGGAAGTGGAACAGTCTGGGAACTCATGTAGTTGAGGAAGGATCCATACATAGCTTTAAGAAGAGGTACGATAAAGCTCATGGAGTAGGAAGAGTGACCTAGTAGCGACCAGGGAAGAGGCGGGGCCAGGAGCTGCGACTCGACCAATGCAACCACAACTAGGTAACCAAACGCACGGCAATGATTTAATATTTCTCCTCGGCGATAAATTCTAGTTAAAAATTTCCAAAATTAAGTTTGTTTTAGCGAAGAGAGTTGTGTGCTGAGCAATGGGAAAAAAAAACCTAATGAATCCTCTTATAACCTGACATAACCCACCATCACCCAACACAACATAACTTACTCTGATATCGGCAGATATTGAACTGGTATAACTTTGTTTACATTCACTGTGATTGGCTAGACACGTCAGCTGACTCAGATAATAACTACTGATTGACTCTCACGCGATATTCATGACAAAACAGTTATTATTTTTGCTGATATCTTCCAAAATAATTTACACAAGAAATAATTACTTATTCTATGGTGTCGACAGACAGCTTGCAAGTACAGTAAAATATAAAGTAATTACTGAATTCCGCCAACGAGCTGATGTGAGTGTCTTGCCAGAGGCGCGATACTACAGTTCGAAGCTGCAGATGTCTCCACCTTTCCTTGAGAATGCAGTCATTGTACTTCCCACCTCCAGTACAACTAACCGGTATCCCTCACCTCCTTCATAAATGTTACCTTACTCACACTCCAACAGCCTGTAATTAAACAACAGCACAGGCTGCACAATTACACATGTTTGGAAAGACAGTTGTTTGAGTTTCTACAATGTTTCTCTCTAGCACGTGTTTACAAGAATTATCTCAGGAACTGGTTTAATAACTCAGCACATCCTCGACGACACAAATTTAAGAGCATCACTCATAAAACATTATTCATCAACAAATATATAAAGCTTATTAGCAAAAAATAACATATGACGCTTATAACTGAAAACCTTATTAATCAAATGAATAATATCATGCGAGGCTTATATCTCCCTCCCCCTCCCCCTCCCCTCCTCCCAATCCCCAACCCATTCTCAGAAAAGAATTAGGTTATGCAAATTTTTCTAGCAAAACAAGGCAGCTTAACCTTGCTAACATTTACGTAATATAAAATACGTTAATTTGTTTAATATAAGAATTTGCATATTATTATTAATATATTCTTGTGGAAGTGGTAATCCCGCAGCGCACACTGGAAAAAAACGATTTAATCCCAGGAAGAGGAACGTACTTTCTATTCCGTGCATCAAGAACAAAAAACTTAAGATTCACTTTAACCACGTGTTCTGTTGTGGCCTCACTCACCTGCTGCTGTGGTACTCACTTGCTGCTGTGGTACTTGCTGCTGTGGTACTCACCTGATGCTGTGGTACTTGCTGCTGTGGTACTCACCTGATGCTGTGGTACTTGCTGCTGTGGTACTCACCTGATGCTGTGGTACTTGCTGCTGTGGTACTCACCTGATGCTGTGGTACTTGCTGCTGTGGTACTCACCTGATGCTGTGGTACTCACCTGATGCTGTGGTACTCACTTGCTGCTGTGGTACTCACCTGCTGCTGTGGTACTCACCTGCTGCTGTGGTACTTGCTGCTGTGGTACTTGCTGCTGTGGTACTCACCTGATGCTGTGGTACTCACTTGCTGCTGTGGTACTCACTTGCTGCTGTGGTACTCACTTGCTGCTGTGGTACTCACCTGCTGCTGTGGTACTCGCTGTTGTGGTACTCACTTGCTGCTGTGGTACTCACTTGCTGCTGTGGTACTCACCTGCTGCTGTGGTACTCACTTGCTGCTGTGGTACTCACTTGCTGCTGTGGTACTCACTTGCTGCTGTGGTACTCACTTGCTGCTGTGGTACTCACTTGCTGCTGTGGTACTCGCTGCTGTGGTACTCACTTGCTGCTGTGGTACTCACTTGCTGCTGTGGTACTCACCTGCTGCTGTGGTACTCACTTGCTGCTGTGGTACTCACTTGCTGCTGTGGTACTCACTTGCTGCTGTGGTACTCACCTGCTGCTGTGGTACTCACTTGCTGCTGTGGTACTCACTTGCTGCTGTGGTACTCACCTGCTGCTGTGGTACTCACTTGCTGCTGTGGTACTCACTTGCTGCTGTGGTACTCACTTGCTGCTGTGGTACTCACTTGCTGCTGTGGTACTCACTTGCTGCTGTGGTACTCACTTGCTGCTGTGGTACTCACTTGCTGCTGTGGTACTCGCTGCTGTGGTACTCACTTGCTGCTGTGGTACTCACTTGCTGCTGTGGTACTCACCTGCTGCTGTGGTACTCACTTGCTGCTGTGGTACTCACTTGCTGCTGTGGTACTCACTTGCTGCTGTGGTACTCACCTGCTGCTGTGGTACTCACTTGCTGCTGTGGTACTCACTTGCTGCTGTGGTACTCACCTGCTGCTGTGGTACTCACTTGCTGCTGTGGTACTCACTTGCTGCTGTGGTACTCACTTGCTGCTGTGGTACTCGCCTGCTGCTGTGGTACTCGCCTGCTGCTGTGGTACTCACTTGCTGCTGTGGTACTCACTTGCTGCTGTGGTACTCACCTGCTGCTGTGGTACTCACTTGCTGCTGTGGTACTCACTTGCTGCTGTGGTACTTGCTGCTGTGGTACTCACTTGCTGCTGTGGTACTTGCTGCTGTGGTACTCACTTGCTGCTGTAGTTCTCACTTGCTGCTGTGGTACTCACTTGCTGCTGTGGTACTCACTTGCTGCTGTGGTACTCACTTGCTGCTGTGGTACTCACTTGCTGCTGTGGTACTCACTTGCTGCTGTGGTACTCACTTGCTGCTGTGGTACTCACCTGCTGCTGTGGTACTCACCTGCTGCTGTGGTACTCACTTGCTGCTGTGGTACTCACCTGCTTCTGTGGTACTCACTTGCTGCTGTGGTACTCACTTGCTGCTGTGGTACTCACTTGCTGCTGTGGTACTCACTTGCTGCTGTGGTACTCACTTGCTGTTGTAGTTCTCACTTGCTGCTGTGGTACTCACCTGCTGCTGTGGTACTCGCCTGCTGCTGTGGTACTCATCTCATTCACCTGCTGTTGTACTCACCTCGCTCACTGGGTGTTGTTGTGGCCTCACCTCACTCACCTCACTCACCTGCCGTTGTTGTACTCACCTCACTCACCTGCTGCTGTTGTATTCACTTCACTCACCTGCTGTTGTATTCACCTCACTCACCTGCTGTAGTCACTTCACTCACCTGCTGTTGTATTCACCTCACTCACCTGCTGTAGTCACTTCACTCACCTGTTGTTGTATTCACCTCACTCACCTGCTGTAGTCACTTCACTCACCTGCTGTTGTATTCACCTCACTCACCTGCTGTAGTCACTTCACTTACCTGATGTTGTATTCACCTCACTCACCTGCTGTAGTCACTTCACTCACCTGCTGTTGTATTCACCTCACTCACCTGCTGTAGTCACTTCACTCACCTGCTGTTGTATTCACCTCATGCAGCTGTTACTACACCAACTCACCTGCAACACAAAAAATCAATAAATTAAAATTTCTCTTGTTTTTCGCAAAATAAAATCAATCAAGAAAGGTCAGTCATTACTGTATATATAAACATTAACCCAAGGTGGGTTATTCAAAGCCAGGAGTGGTGGTGGTGGCTTAATCCTCCGTCCAGGTGGGTTATTCAAAGTCAGGAGTAGTGGTGGTGGTGGCTTAATCCTCCGTCCAGGTGGGTTATTCAAAGCCAGGAGTGGTGGTGGTGGCTTAATCCTCCATCCAGGTGGGTTATTCAAAGCCAGGAGTAGTGGTGGTGGTGGCTTAATCCTCCGTCCAGGTGGGTTATTCAAAGCCAGGAGTGGTGGTGGTGGCTTAATCCTCCGTCCAGGTGGGTTATTCAAAGCCAGGAGTGGTGGTGGTGGCTTAATCCTCCGTCCAGGTGGGTTATTCAAAGCCAGGAGTGGTGGTGGTGGCTTAATCCTCCGTCCAAGTGGGTTATTCAAAGCCAGGAGTGGTGGTGGTGGCTTAATCTTCCGTCCAGGTGGGTTATTCAAAGCCAGGAGTGGTGGTGGTGGCTTAATCTTCCGTCCAGGTGGGTTATTCAAAGCCAGGAGTGGTGGTGGTGGCTTAATCTTCCGTCCAGGTGGGTTATTCAAAGCCAGGAGTGGTGATGGTGGCTTAATCTTCCGTCCAGGTGGGTTATTCAAAGCCAGGAGTGGTGGTGGTGGCTTAATCTTCCGTCCAGGTGGGTTATTCAAAGCCAGGAGTGGTGGTGGCTTAATCTTCCGTCCAGGTGGGTTATTCAAAGCCAGGAGTGGTGGTGGTGGCTTAATCCTCCGTCCAGGTGGGTTATTCAAAGCCAGGAGTGGTGGTGGTGGCTTAATCCTCCGTCCAAGTGGGTTATTCAAAGCCAGGAGTGGTGGTGGTGGCTTAATCTTCCGTCCAGGTGGGTTATTCAAAGCCAGGAGTGGTGGTGGTGGCTTAATCTTCCGTCCAGTTGGGTTATTCAAAGCCAGGAGTGGTGGTGGTGGCTTAATCTTCCGTCCAGGTGGGTTATTCAAAGCCAGGAGTGGTGGTGGTGGCTTAATCTTCCGTCCAGGTGGGTTATTCAAAGCCAGGAGTGGTGGTGGTGGCTTAATCTTCCGTCCAGGTGGGTTATTCAAAGCCAGGAGTGGTGGTGGTGGCTTAATCTTCCGTCCAGGTGGGTTATTCAAAGCCAGGAGTGGTGGTGGTGGCTTAATCTTCCGTCCAAGTGGGTTATTCAAAGCCAGGAGTGGTGGTGGTGGCTTAATCCTCCGTCCAGGTGGGTTATTCAAAGCCAGGAGTGGTGGTGGTGGCTTAATCCTCCGTCCAGGTGGGTTATTCAAAGCCAGGAGTGGTGGTGGTGGCTTAATCCTCCGTCCAAGTGGGTTATTCAAAGCCAGGAGTGGTGGTGGTGGCTTAATCCTCCGTCCAGGTGGGTTATTCAAAGCCAGGAGTGGTGGTGGTGGCTTAATCCTCCGTCCAAGTGGGTTATTCAAAGCCAGGAGTGGTGGTGGTGGCTTAATCCTCCGTCCAGGTGGGTTATTCAAAGCCAGGAGTGGTGGTGGTGGCTTAATCCTCCGTCCAGGTGGGTTATTCAAAGCCAGGAGTGGTGGTGGTGGCTTAATCCTCCGTCCAGGTGGGTTATTCAAAGCCAGGAGTGGTGGTGGTGGCTTAATCCTCCGTCCAGGTGGGTTATTCAAAGCCAGGAGTGGTGGTGGTGGCTTAATCCTCCGTCCATGTGGGTTATTCAAAGCCAGGAGTGGTGGTGGTGGCTTAATCTTCCGTCCAGGTGGGTTATTCAAAGCCAGGAGTGGTGGTGGTGGCTTAATCTTCCGTCCAGGTGGGTTATTCAAAGCCAGGAGTGGTGGTGGTGGCTTAATCCTCCGTCCAGGTGGGTTATTCAAAGCCAGGAGTGGTGGTGGTGGCTTAATCCTCCGTCCAGGTGGGTTATTCAAAGCCAGGAGTGGTGGTGGTGGCTTAATCCTCCGTCCAAGTGGGTTATTCAAAGCCAGGAGTGGTGGTGGTGGCTTAATCCTCCGTCCAGGTGGGTTATTCAAAGCCAGGAGTGGTGGTGGTGGCTTAATCCTCCGTCCAGGTGGGTTATTCAAAGCCAGGAGTGGTGGTGGTGGCTTAATCCTCCGTCCAGGTGGGTTATTCAAAGCCAGGAGTGGTGGTGGTGGCTTAATCTTCCGTCCAGGTGGGTTATTCAAAGCCAGGAGTGGTGGTGGTGGCTTAATCTTCCGTCCAGGTGGGTTATTCAAAGCCAGGAGTGGTGGTGGTGGCTTAATCTTCCGTCCAGGTGGGTTATTCAAAGCCAGGAGTGGTGGTGGTGGCTTAATCTTCCGTCCAGGTGGGTTATTCAAAGCCAGGAGTGGTGGTGGTGGCTTAATCTTCCGTCCAGGTGGGTTATTCAAAGCCAGGAGTGGTGGTGGTGGCTTAATCTTCCGTCCAGGTGGGTTATTCAAAGCCAGGAGTGGTGGTGGTGGCTTAATCCTCCGTCCAGGTGGGTTATTCAAAGCCAGGAGTGGTGGTGGTGGCTTAATCCTCCGTCCAGGTGGGTTATTCAAAGCCAGGAGTGGTGGTGGTGGTGGCTTAATCCTCCGTCCAGGTGGGTTATTCAAAGCCAGGAGTGGTGGTGGTGGCTTAATCCTCCGTCCAGGTGGGTTATTCAAAGCCAGGAGTGGTGGTGGTGGCTTAATCCTCCGTCCAGGTGGGTTATTCAAAGCCAGGAGTGGTGGTGGTGGCTTAATCCTCCGTCCAGGTGGGTTATTCAAAGCCAGGAGTGGTGGTGGTGGCTTAATCCTCCGTCCAGGTGGGTTATTCAAAGCCAGGAGTGGTGGTGGTGGCTTAATCCTCCGTCCAGGTGGGTTATTCAAAGCCAGGAGTGGTGGTGGTGGCTTAATCCTCCGTCCAGGTGGGTTATTCAAAGCCAGGAGTGGTGGTGGTGGCTTAATCCTCCGTCCAGGTGGGTTATTCAAAGCCAGGAGTAGTGGTTGTGGTGGCTTGATCGTCCGTCCAGGTGGGTTATTCAAAGCCAGGAGTGGTGGTTGTGGTGGCTTGATGGTCCGTCCAGGTGGGTTATTCAAAGCCAGGAGTAGTGGTTGTGGTGGCTTGATGGTCCGTCCAGGTGGGTTATTCAAAGCCAGGAGTGGTGGTGGTGGCTTAATCCTCCGTCCAGGTGGGTTATTCAAAGCCAGTAGTGGTGGTGGTGGCTTAATCCTCCGTCCAGGTGGGTTATTCAAAGCCAGGAGTGGTGGTGGTGGCTTAATCCTCCGTCCAGGTGGGTTATTCAAAGCCAGGAGTGGTGGTGGTGGCTTAATCCTCCGTCCAGGTGGGTTATTCAAAGCCAGGAGTGGTGGTGGTGGCTTAATCCTCCGTCCAGGTGGGTTATTCAAAGCCAGGAGTGGTGGTGGTGGCTTAATCCTCCATCCAGGTGGGTTATTCAAAGCCAGGAGTAGTGGTTGTGGTGGCTTGATCGTCCGTCCAGGTGGGTTATTCAAAGCCAGTAGTAGTGGTTGTGGTGGCTTGATCGTCCGTCCAGGTGGGTTATTCAAAGCCAGGAGTGGTGGTTGTGGTGGCTTGATGGTCCGTCAGTAATCACCCGGGTAAACACTTGTAATACGAGAGGTCAGTTGTCTTAGGAACACTGTCGTGGACCCTTCATCACCTTGAGGCAACAACCACCCTCTCGCAACAAGGGTTAGAGAGGGCTCTTGATCCAAGCAACTGCAGCTACTCTCCCCTTCTTTAGACTGAGCCTGATTCATTCCCATTTCCCAAGAGTTGTATGACCCCGACGGGTTTAACGCTTCTCCATGACTATTTTACAATAAATTATATTTGACACATCAGTACACAAATAACCCGCACATAAAAGACAGAAGCTTACGACGACGTTTCGGTCCGACTTGGACCATTGACAAAGTCACACTGGTGTGACTTTGTCAATGGTCCAAGTCGGACCGAAACGTCGTCGTAAGCTTCTGTCTTTTATGTGCGGGTTATTTGTGTATCGTTCCAGTCACGGTATTGTGCCTTTTTGTTATTTTGACACATCAGTTTTACAGGCTAAGAGTTGTTAGTCTACTTCAGCTCACCTCAGAGCACTATCTGAAGAATACCACCACCCCCAGGATGCCACCCACAACGGCCAACTAACACCCAGGTTAACAGGGACAACAGGTGTAAAGCAACATGCCCAACGCTTCCACCCATGCCGGGGATTGAACTCCGGACGCTCAGTATGTGAGCTGAGGGCTTGTGGGTACTTGTAGCACCTGGGTGCTCTTCCTGCACATAATACAGACCTTTGTCTACATATGTTTATGGGGAAGTGATCAACCTGTAGGGACTATACAGAGCCTGGGAAATGAGCTTGATTTTGTATTGACAGACCTGAGGAGACCTGGTCTGGGATCGGGTCGTGCGGGCGTTGACCCCTGGAAGCATCCTTCTGGTAAACACTAGAACTGTTT
Source organism: Cherax quadricarinatus (assembly GCF_038502225.1). Classification (NCBI taxonomy): domain Eukaryota; kingdom Metazoa; phylum Arthropoda; class Malacostraca; order Decapoda; family Parastacidae; genus Cherax; species Cherax quadricarinatus. The sequence continues at coordinate 52,975,081 of NC_091298.1, forward strand.
GCTTACTAACAGCTTAAAGCATAGATGGTGACTAACATTATCAAATTTACACTATCATTATCAACTCGCTTCTGATATATCACCAACTACTATCACATGATCACAAAAAAGTTAACTATTGAGTCTTATTTTCAACATCACAGAATCCATATCCATAATTCATTCAATGTCACAGTGTCAGAAAATTTAAACGAAAGGGGAAATATTCCTCACCATTTATGCTGAATATGGTACTGGGTTCTTTGTCGAGCAAGCACTCTGTGGGGACAGTGACACCCCTCCCAGACAAGAGACTGTAGGGAGAGTGACACCCTCCCAGACAATACTGTGGGACAGTGACATCCCCCCAGACAAGAGACTGTAGGGAGAGTGACACCCTCCTAGACAAAAGACTGTGGGGAGAGTGACGCCCTCCCAGACAAGAGATCGTGGGGAGAGTGACACCCTCCCAGACAAGAGACTGTAGGGAGAGTGACACCCCTCCCAGACAAGAGACTGTGGGGAGAGTGACATCTCTCCCAAACAAGAGACTGTGGGGAGAGTGACATCTCTCCCAGACAAGAGACTGTGGGGAGAATGACATCTCTCCCAGACAAGAGACTGTGGGGAGAATGACATCTCTCCCAGACAAGAGACTGTGGGGAGAGTGACATCTCTCCCAGAAAAGAGACTGTGGGGAGAGTGACACCCCCTCCCAGACAAGAGACTGTGGGGAGAGTGACACCCCCTCCCAGACAAGAGACTGTGGGGAGAGTGACACCCCCTCCCAGACAAGAGACTGTGGGGATAGTGACACCCCCTCCCAGACAAGAGACTGTGGGGGGAGGAAGAATTCTGTTCCACTTCCCCATGGAGAAATAAAGGAAATAAACAAGAGCAAGAACTAGAAAGAAAATAGAAGAATACCCAGAGGGTTGTGTATATATATGTTTGTACATGTATGTGTAGTGTGACCTAAGTGTAAGTAGAAGTAGCAAGACTTATCTGAAATCTTGCATGTTTATGAGACAGACAAAAGACACCAGCAATCCTACCATCATGTAAAACAATTACAGGTTTTCATTGTACACTCACTTGGCAGGATGGTAGTACCTCCCTGGGCAGTTGCTGTTTACCAACCTGCTACCTAGGATATATATATATATATATATATATATATATATATATATATATTTAGTAGTATAATACAGGATAGTTATACCAACGCTCTTGTATGGGTGTGAAGCACGGGTGGTGAATGTTGCAGCAAGGAGAGGGCTGGAGGCAGTGGAGATGCCATGTCTGAGAGCAATGTGTGGTGTGAATATAATGCAGAGAATCCGTAGTTTGGAGATTAGGAGGAGGTGCAGGATTACCAAAATTATTATCCAGAGGGCTGAGGGGTTACTGGGATGGTTTGGACATGTAGAGAGGATGGAACAAAATAGAATGATTTCGAGAGTGTATAAATCTGTAGTGGAGCGAAGGCAGGTAGGGGTCGGCCTAGGAAAGGCTGGAGGGACGGGGTAAAGGTTTCGTGTGCGAGGAGCTTGGACTTCCAGCAAGCGTGCATAAGCATGTTATATAGGAGCAAATGGAGACAAATGGTTTTTAGGAGTTGGTTGTTGGAGTGTGAGCAAGGTAACATTAATGAAGGGATTCAGGGAAACCGGCAGGCCGGACTTGAGTCCTGGAGATGGGAAATACAGTGCCTGCACTCTGAAGGAGGGGTGTTAATGTAGTTTTATAACTGTAATATAAGCGCGCCTCTGGCAAGACAGTGATGAAGTGAATAATGGAAGTTTTTCTTTCTCGGGCCACCCTGCCTTGGTGGGAAACGGCCGATGTGTTAATTAAATAAATATATTATGTCGTGCCGAACAAGTAAAAACGGCCAATTAGCAAGAACTCATTTAAAATTGAGTCCTTTCTAAAAAAATTTCTTATACGTTTAAAGATATATTTTTTTCATTGATGTTAATGTAAAAAATAATAATTTTGTACCAAAAGAACCTTAAAAAACTTACCTAACCTTATTATAACAAGCGCAATATAACTGATCCTAATCCAACTAATTATATCTTAGATAAGTTTACAATAATTTAATAATAAACAAACACAATGAAATATAATTTTTAGTTAGGTTCAGAATGATTTTTGCGAAATTATTGCATAAACAAATATTCGCTTGCCTTATTCCGCAAGAAGAGCGTTGCTATTTAAGCCAGAATCACAAGTTTTACCTATTCGGCACGACATTTTATATATATATATATATATATATATATATATATATATATATATATATATATATATATATACACACACACATACACAAACCGAACTCACAATACATTCCCTCACTACCAATTTTTCCAATACATTCTCATAATACAAATCCTCACAATACAAACTCACAATATCACAATACAACCTCTCACAATACTAACCCTCAACACAAATTCCGTATTACGGGTCTATACAGTATACCCACACAATGAAATCATACAGAATACCATCTCTTGCAATACAAACTGAAAATACAAATCAAACCAAAAATCTCGCTATTCAGATTCAATTATGAGGAGCGGAAGGTGCTGAGGATAACAACAAGAACAACAACTACAAAAACTACAACAACAACCATTTCTGACGTTTAGCGGCAAGATATTTTATACACCACGTGTGGCAATTTAATCAGGTGGTTGGGTAGATTTATTATACGAAGTAGGTAGCACATGTGTCTTATACAATAGTCCAAGTAGGTAGCACATGTGTCTTATACAATAGTCCAAGTAGGTAGCACATGTGTCTTATACAATAGTCCAAGTAGGTAGCACATGTGTCTTATACAATAGTCCAAGTAGGTAGCACATGTGTCTTATACAATAGTCCAAGTAGGTAGCACATGTGTCTTATACAATAGTCCAAGTAGGTAGCACATGTGTCTTATACAATAGTCCAAGTAGGTAGCACATGTGTCTTATACAATAGTCCAAGTAGGTAGCACATGTGTCTTATACAATAGTCCAAGTAGGTAGCACATGTGTCTTATACAATAGTCCAAGTAGGTAGCACATGTGTCTTATACAATAGTCCAAGTAGGTAGCACATGTGTCTCATACAATAGTCCAAGTAGGTAGCACATGTGTCTCATACAATAGTCCAAGTAGGCAGCACATGTGTGTCATACAATAGTCCAAGTAGGTAGCACATGTGTCTCATACAATAGTCCAAGTAGGCAGCACATGTGTCTTATACAATAGTCCAAGTAGGCAGCACATGTGTCTCATACAATAGTTCAAGTAGGCAGCACATGTGTCTTATACAATAGCCTAAGTAGGTGGTACATGTGTCTTATACAATAGCCCAAGTAGTTAGCACATGTGTCTCATACAATAGCCCAAGTAGACAGCACATGTGTCTTCTACAATAGCCCAAGTAGATAGCACATGTGTCTCATACAATAGTCCAAGTAGATAGAACATGTGTCTCATACAATAGCCCAAGTAGGCAGCACATGTGTCTTATACAATAGCCCAAGTAGGCAGCACATGTGTCTTATACAACAGTCCAAGTAGATAGAGCATGTGTCTCATACAATAGCCCAAGTAGGCAGCACATGTGTCTTATACAATAGTCCAAGTAGGCAGCACATGTGTCTTATACAATAGTCCAAGTAGGTAGCACATGTGTCTTATACAATAGTCCAAGTAGGTAGCACATGTGTCTTATACAATAGTCCAAGTAGGTAGCACATGTGTCTTATACAATAGTCCAAGTAGGTAGCACATGTGTCTCATACAATAGTCCAAGTAGGCAGCACATGTGTCTTATACAATAGTCCAAGTAGGCAGCACATATGTCTTATACAATAGTCCAAGTAGGCAGCACATGTGTTTTATACAATAGTCCAAGTAGGCAGCACATGTGTTTTATACAATAGTGCAAGTAACACTGACATCCTAGTGACATACAACACATCCTAAACACCTTCTTTTTCACCCAGTTGTGTTTACAGGTTAAGATATATTATCCTAAGACCCCGTCCAAGCCCAGCCTATCTAAGACATGTTGAAAACGATATAAAACACCGACAAGTTGATGACATGTGCAACACTGTTATCTTTACTGTTGAAACGTTTTGCGAAACGTTTCAACAATAAAGATACCTAAATTACTGCACATGTTTCTTAACTATCTAAGATAATGCAACCACCACCAGGATGCGACGGAGAGGGTGTTAGTATACTTGCTGCTAGGTGAACCGAGGGCAACAAGATGCGACGGAGAGGGTGTTAGTATACTTGCTGCTAGGTGAACCGAGGGCAACAAGATGCGACGGAGAGGGTGTTAGTATACTTGCTGGTAGGTGAACCGAGGGCAACAAGATGCGACGGAGAGGGTGTTAGTATACTTGCTGGTAGGTGAACCGAGGGCAACAAGATGCGACGGAGAGGGTGTTAGTATACTTGCTGCTAGGTGAACCGAGGGCAACAAGATGCGACGGAGAGGGTGTTAGTATACTTGCTGGTAGGTGAACCGAGGGCAACAAGATGCGACGGAGAGGGTGTTAGTATACTTGCTGGTAGGTGAACCGAGGGCAACAAGATGCGACGGAGAGGGTGTTAGTATACTTGCTGGTAGGTGAACCGAGGGCAACAAGATGCGACGGAGAGGGTGTTAGTATACTTGCTGGTAGGTGAACCGAGGGCAACAAGATGCGACGGAGAGGGTGTTAGTATACTTGCTGGTAGGTGAACCGAGGGCAACAAGATGCGACGGAGAGGGTGTTAGTATACTTGCTGGTAGGTGAACCGAGGGCAACAAGATGCGACGGAGAGGGTGTTAGTATACTTGCTGCTAGGTGAACCGAGGGCAACAAGATGCGGAGAGGGTATACTTGTTAGTATACTTGCTGCTGCTAGGTGAACCGAGGGCAACAAGATGCGACGGAGAGGGTGTTAGTATACTTGCTGCTAGGTGAACCGAGGGCAACAAGATGCGACGGAGAGGGTGTTAGTATACTTGCTGGTAGGTGAACCGAGGGCAACAAGATGCGACGGAGAGGGTGTTAGTATACTTGCTGGTAGGTGAACCGAGGGCAACAAGATGCGACGGAGAGGGTGTTAGTATACTTGCTGGTAGGTGAACCGAGGGCAACAAGATGCGACGGAGAGGGTGTTAGTATACTTGCTGCTAGGTGAACCGAGGGCAACAAGATGCGACGGAGAGGGTGTTAGTATACTTGCTGGTAGGTGAACCGAGGGCAACAAGATGCGACGGAGAGGGTGTTAGTATACTTGCTGCTAGGTGAACCGAGGGCAACAAGATGCGACGGAGAGGGTGTTAGTATACTTGCTGGTAGGTGAACCGAGGGCAACAAGATGCGACGGAGAGGGTGTTAGTATACTTGCTGCTAGGTGAACCGAGGGCAACAAGATGCGACGGAGAGGGTGTTAGTATACTTGCTGGTAGGTGAACCGAGGGCAACAAGATGCGACGGAGAGGGTGTTAGTATACTTGCTAGTAGGTGAACCGAGGGCAACAAGATACTTAGTATACTTGCTGGTAGGTGAACCGAGGGCAACAAGATGCGACGGAGAGGGTGTTAGTATACTTGCTGCTAGGTGAACCGAGGGCAACAAGATGCGACGGAGAGGGTGTTAGTATACTTGCTGGTAGGTGAACCGAGGGCAACAAGATGCGACGGAGAGGGTGTTAGTATACTTGCTGCTAGGTGAACCGAGGGCAACAAGATGCGACGGAGAGGGTGTTAGTATACTTGCTGCTTGCAACAAGATGCGACGGAGAGGGTGTTAGTATACTTGCTGCTAGATGAACCGAGGGCAACAAGATGCGACGGAGAGGGTGTTAGTATACTTGCTGCTAGGTGAACCGAGGGCAACAAGATGCGATGGAGAGGGTGTTAGTATACTTGCTGGTAGGTGAACCGAGGGCAACAAGATGCGACGGAGAGGGTGTTAGTATACTTGCTGCTTGCTGCTAGGTGAACCGAGGGCAACAAGATGCGACGGAGAGGGTGTTAGTATACTTGCTGCTAGGTGAACCGAGGGCAACAAGATGCGACGGAGAGGGTGTTAGTATACTTGCTGCTAGGTGAACCGAGGGCAACAAGATGCGACGGAGAGGGTGTTAGTATACTTGCTGCTAGGTGAACCGAGGGCAACAAGATGCGACGGAGAGGGTGTTAGTATACTTGCTGCTAGGTGAACCGAGGGCAACAAGATGCGACGGAGAGGGTGTTAGTATACTTGCTGCTAGGTGAACCGAGGGCAACAAGATGCGACGGAGAGGGTGTTAGTATACTTGCTGCTAGGTGAACCGAGGGCAACAAGATGCGACGGAGAGGGTGTTAGTATACTTGCTGCTAGGTGAACCGAGGGCAACAAGATGCGACGGAGAGGGTGTTAGTATACTTGCTGCTAGGTGAACCGAGGGCAACAAGATGCGACGGAGAGGGTGTTAGTATACTTGCTGCTAGGTGAACCGAGGGCAACAAGATGCGACGGAGAGGGTGTTAGTATACTTGCTGCTAGGTGAACCGAGGGCAACAAGATGCGACGGAGAGGGTGTTAGTATACTTGCTGCTAGGTGAACCGAGGGCAACAAGATGCGACGGAGAGGGTGTTAGTATACTTGCTGCTAGGTGAACCGAGGGCAACAAGATGCGACGGAGAGGGTGTTAGTATACTTGCTGCTAGGTGAACCGAGGGCAAAAAGATGCGACGGAGAGGGTGTTAGTATACTTGCTGCTAGGTGAACCGAGGGCAACAAGATGCGACGGAGAGGGTGTTAGTATACTTGCTGGTAGGTGAACCGAGGGCAACAAGATGCGACGGAGAGGGTGTTAGTATACTTGCTGCTAGGTGAACCGAGGGCAACAAGATGCGACGGAGAGGGTGTTAGTATACTTGCTGCTAGGTGAACCGAGGGCAACAAGATGCGACGGAGAGGGTGTTAGTATACTTGCTGCTAGGTGAACCGAGGGCAACAAGATGCGACGGAGAGGGTGTTAGTATACTTGCTGCTAGGTGAACCGAGGGCAACAAGATGCGACGGAGAGGGTGTTAGTATACTTGCTGCTAGGTGAACCGAGGGCAACAAGATGCGACGGAGAGGGTGTTAGTATACTTGCTGCTAGGTGAACCGAGGGCAACAAGATGCGACGGAGAGGGTGTTAGTATACTTGCTGCTAGGTGAACCGAGGGCAACAAGATGCGACGGAGAGGGTGTTAGTATACTTGCTGCTAGGTGAACCGAGGGCAACAAGATGCGACGGAGAGGGTGTTAGTATACTTGCTGCTAGGTGAACCGAGGGCAACAAGATGCGACGGAGAGGGTGTTAGTATACTTGCTGCTAGGTGAACCGAGGGCAACAAGATGCGACGGAGAGGGTGTTAGTATACTTGCTGCTAGGTGAACCGAGGGCAACAAGATGCGACGGAGAGGGTGTTAGTATACTTGCTGACGGAGAGGGTGTTAGTATAGATGAACCGAGGGCAACAAGATGCGACGGAGAGGGTGTTAGTATACTTGCTGCTAGGTGAACCGAGGGCAACAAGATGCGACGGAGAGGGTGTTAGTATACTTGCTGCTAGGTGAACCGAGGGCAACAAGATGCGACGGAGAGGGTGTTAGTATACTTGCTGCTAGGTGAACCGAGGGCAACAAGATGCGACGGAGAGGGTGTTAGTATACTTGCTGCTAGGTGAACCGAGGGCAACAAGATGCGACGGAGAGGGTGTTAGTATACTTGCTGCTAGGTGAACCGAGGGCAACAAGATGCGACGGAGAGGGTGTTAGTATACTTGCTGCTAGGTGAACCGAGGGCAACAAGATGCGACGGAGAGGGTGTTAGTATACTTGCTGCTAGGTGAACCGAGGGCAACAAGATGCGACGGAGAGGGTGTTAGTATACTTGCTGCTAGGTGAACCGAGGGCAACAAGATGCGACGGAGAGGGTGTTAGTATACTTGCTGCTAGGTGAACCGAGGGCAACAAGATGCGACGGAGAGGGTGTTAGTATACTTGCTGCTAGGTGAACCGAGGGCAACAAGATGCGACGGAGAGGGTGTTAGTATACTTGCTGCTAGGTGAACCGAGGGCAACAAGATGCGACGGAGAGGGTGTTAGTATACTTGCTGCTAGGTGAACCGAGGGCAACAAGATGCGACGGAGAGGGTGTTAGTATACTTGCTGGCTAGGTGAACCGAGGGCAACAAGATGCGACGGAGAGGGTGTTAGTATACTTGCTGGCTAGGTGAACCGAGGGCAACAAGATGCGACGGAGAGGGTGTTAGTATACTTGCTGCTAGGTGAACCGAGGGCAACAAGATGCGACGGAGAGGGTGTTAGTATACTTGCTGCTAGGTGAACCGAGGGCAACAAGATGCGACGGAGAGGGTGTTAGTATACTTGCTGCTAGGTGAACCGAGGGCAACAAGATGCGACGGAGAGGGTGTTAGTATACTTGCTGCTAGGTGAACCGAGGGCAACAAGATGCGACGGAGAGGGTGTTAGTATACTTGCTGCTAGGTGAACCGAGGGCAACAAGATGCGACGGAGAGGGTGTTAGTATACTTGCTGGTAGGTGAACCGAGGGCAACAAGATGCGACGGAGAGGGTGTTAGTATACTTGCTGCTAGGTGAACCGAGGGCAACAAGATGCGACGGAGAGGGTGTTAGTATACTTGCTGCTAGGTGAACCGAGGGCAACAAGATGCGACGGAGAGGGTGTTAGTATACTTGCTGCTAGGTGAACCGAGGGCAACAAGATGCGACGGAGAGGGTGTTAGTATACTTGCTGCTAGGTGAACCGAGGGCAACAAGATGCGACGGAGAGGGTGTTAGTATACTTGCTGCTAGGTGAACCGAGGGCAACAAGATGCGACGGAGAGGGTGTTAGTATACTTGCTGCTAGGTGAACCGAGGGCAACAAGATGCGACGGAGAGGGTGTTAGTATACTTGCTGCTAGGTGAACCGAGGGCAACAAGATGCGACGGAGAGGGTGTTAGTATACTTGCTGCTAGGTGAACCGAGGGCAACAAGATGCGACGGAGAGGGTGTTAGTATACTTGCTGCTAGGTGAACCGAGGGCAACAAGATGCGACGGAGAGGGTGTTAGTATACTTGCTGCTAGGTGAACCGAGGGCAACAAGATGCGACGGAGAGGGTGTTAGTATACTTGCTAGGTGCAACAAGATGCGACGGAGAGGGTGTTAGGTGCTAACCGAGGGCAACAAGATGCGACGGAGAGGGTGTTAGTATACTTGCTGCTAGGTGAACCGAGGGCAACAAGATGCGACGGAGAGGGTGTTAGTATACTTGCTGCTAGGTGAACCGAGGGCAACAAGATGCGACGGAGAGGGTGTTAGTATACTTGCTGCTAGGTGAACCGAGGGCAACAAGATGCGACGGAGAGGGTGTTAGTATACTTGCTGCTAGGTGAACCGAGGGCAACAAGATGCGACGGAGAGGGTGTTAGTATACTTGCTGCTAGGTGAACCGAGGGCAACAAGATGCGACGGAGAGGGTGTTAGTATACTTGCTGCTAGGTGAACCGAGGGCAACAAGATGCGACGGAGAGGGTGTTAGTATACTTGCTGCTAGGTGAACCGAGGGCAACAAGATGCGACGGAGAGGGTGTTAGTATACTTGCTGCTAGGTGAACCGAGGGCAACAAGATGCGACGGAGAGGGTGTTAGTATACTTGCTGCTAGGTGAACCGAGGGCAACAAGATGCGACGGAGAGGGTGTTAGTATACTTGCTGCTAGGTGAACCGAGGGCAACAAGATGCGACGGAGAGGGTGTTAGTATACTTGCTGCTAGGTGAACCGAGGGCAACAAGATGCGACGGAGAGGGTGTTAGTATACTTGCTGCTAGGTGAACCGAGGGCAACAAGATGCGACGGAGAGGGTGTTAGTATACTTGCTGCTAGGTGAACCGAGGGCAACAAGATGCGACGGAGAGGGTGTTAGTATACTTGCTGCTAGGTGAACCGAGGGCAACAAGATGCGACGGAGAGGGTGTTAGTATACTTGCTGCTAGGTGAACCGAGGGCAACAAGATGCGACGGAGAGGGTGTTAGTATACTTGCTGCTAGGTGAACCGAGGGCAACAAGATGCGACGGAGAGGGTGTTAGTATACTTGCTGCTAGGTGAACCGAGGGCAACAAGATGCGACGGAGAGGGTGTTAGTATACTTGCTGCTAGGTGAACCGAGGGCAACAAGATGCGACGGAGAGGGTGTTAGTATACTTGCTGCTAGGTGAACCGAGGGCAACAAGATGCGACGGAGAGGGTGTTAGTATACTTGCTGCTAGGTGAACCGAGGGCAACAAGATGCGACGGAGAGGGTGTTAGTATACTTGCTGGTAGGTGAACCGAGGGCAACAAGATGCGACGGAGAGGGTGTTAGTATACTTGCTGCTAGGTGAACCGAGGGCAACAAGATGCGACGGAGAGGGTGTTAGTATACTTGCTGCTAGGTGAACCGAGGGCAACAAGATGCGACGGAGAGGGTGTTAGTATACTTGCTGCTAGGTGAACCGAGGGCAACAAGATGCGACGGAGAGGGTGTTAGTATACTTGCTGCTAGGTGAACCGAGGGCAACAACAAGATGCGACAAGATGCGACGGAGAGGGTGTTAGTATACTTGCTGCTAGGTGAACCGAGGGCAACAAGATGCGACGGAGAGGGTGTTAGTATACTTGCTGCTAGGTGAACCGAGGGCAACAAGATGCGACGGAGAGGGTGTTAGTATACTTGCTGCTAGGTGAACCGAGGGCAACAAGATGCGACGGAGAGGGTGTTAGTATACTTGCTGCTAGGTGAACCGAGGGCAACAAGTGTAAAGAAAAATACTTTAAGGTTTTCATCAGATTTGGGAGTCGAATCACAGACTTTCAGTAAGCGAGCTGAGAACGCTACCAAATGAGCCAACAATTATACACTGAAATGAGAGAGTGCAAGTCAGAGAGTGGAAAACAAAAAACATTAAGGAAATGAAAGCGAGAAAATGAGTAAGAGACCTTGCGAAAGAAACCATAAGAAAGAAAGTAAAAAAATGAGGCAGTGAGTGAGAGACAATGAGCTGTCTTCCTGCAGTAAAACACACGAGGGGAAAAATTCAACATTTGCTGCCGCGCACAACAATGCTAGCTGTTGAAACAGCACTAGTATTGGAAGGCATAGCGGTCTGAAGTCCACACCACAGCCCTGAGTGCCACAATACACCTCAGTCCAGGACACATCTTTCGATTAATGGAACGCAGGATCGAGCCTGCAACAATACACCTCCGCCGGGGACACACATTACGATTAATGGAATGCGGGATCAAGCCTGCAACAGTCCACCTCAGTCCTGGACACATCTTACGATTAGTGGAAGCAGGATCGAGCCTGCAACAATACACCTTACGAGTTTTCGTTTTGATGCTGCTTTCACCTTCGTAAACTTTGACTTCCAATAATGTGAGCTCTTAACCGGCGTCTGGTCAACTGTTTCACGAGTGTGCCACAGCACTGGTGAGCTTCCTTGTGACTGGTTGGCTGAACCAAGGTACTGGTATAACGACGGGGCCCCTGATCATTAAACCTTACAACCTGGTTCACTGGTCGGGAGGCCTAAGATTATTCAGGTACAGGTTTACATAAATACAGTTACATAAATTATCATACATAGCAGCATATGTGCAGATTATCTAGGATAACTCAAACAAGTCAAAGTGACTTATTTTCACTGGGATTCTTGTTATTTCCACTTGGCTTGTGTGCGTGTGACATGCGCAGTTGATGTGACATGCTAAGATACTCTTAGCATGTCACATCAACTGTGCACTGAAACATCGTTATATTTTACACAACTAGTCAAAGTTCTATGCCAGCTCCAAGAAGACTCACCCTCTCTACATGACCTGCCAAAAATGACCTTTTGCTCAAAGTTCCGTGACCTGTATCTCCGGAACCATCTGACGTGTAGACTTGGGGCAAAAACCAATCTCATTTTCTCACTAAAATCTATAAGTGTGCCAGTTCTGAGGAAAATCAAAGTGCCGTGAACAAAAATGCAAAATTTGATGGAACTGACATGGATAGTCTCAGGTACAGAGACAGTGTTTACTGTGACAACAATGTCTCAGGTACAGAGACAGTGTTTACTGTAACAACAATGTCTCAGGTACAGAGACAGTGTTTACTGTAACAACAATGTTTCAGGTACAGAGACAGTGTTTACTGTAACAACAATGTCTCAGGTACAGAGACAGTGTTTACTGTAACAACAATGTCTCAGGTACAGAGACAGTGTTTACTGTAACAACAATGTCTCAGGTACAGAGACAGTGTTTACTGTGACAACAATGTCTCAGGTACAGAGACAGTGTTTACTGTAACAACAATGTCTCAGGTACAGAGACAGTGTTTACTGTAACAACAATGTCTCAGGTACAGAGACAGTGTTTACTGTGACAACAATGTCTCAGGTACAGAGACAGTGTTTACTGTAACAACAATGTCTCAGGTACAGAGACAGTGTTTACTGTAACAACAATGTCTCAGGTACAGAGACAGTGTTTACTGTAACAACAATGTCTCAGGTACAGAGACAGTGTTTACTGTAACAACAATGTTTCAGGTACAGAGACAGTGTTTACTGTGACAACAATGTCTCAGGTACAGAGACAGTGTTTACTGTAACAACAATGTTTCCTTCCACACGGAGCTTTATCAATAAGGTGGAAACACAGAGTCGGGAGTATGTCTTTGTATATCATGGCTGGCAGATACAGTATATCCAAAATACGCTTGCTACTACACTGCTCCTCGTACAGTATCTTATTTCCCAGTGGACACAAACATGTGTAATAAGCTCGCCAAAACGTGCTCCCTGGTTGGTTGGATAACCGGGTTTAAAGCTTATCGACTACACGAGTGTCATTAATGCTGGATGTAGCCGGTTCACTTCCAGTCAAGAATACTTTAATCTCGCAATGAATAATACCCATAATTATAAAGGAATGGAGGGGTAAGCCAGTGGAAGGCCTCTGTCAAATGACCAAGAGCTCCAGCTGTGGGTCATCATATGACTGAGACCCACGTCAAGAAACAATTGTTCTCTGTCCTGACAAAATTACCTAACATTAATCTCAGAAATATGAAATAAATCAAACTCTCACCATATACACACTAAGAAATATACCTCGCGATGTATATAAGCGCCCGCTTGGTAAAAAAAAAAGTGGGAGAATATATTAAGAAGAGTTCTTTCCCTGTGAAACGAGGAGAACGGATGGTGTTAGGGGCGGTGAGACAGAAGGGAAACCCAGGTCACAAAAACTGTGTTGATTACTTGCTGCCTGTGGAGGAGAGATGCCACCCCTCGTTAGACTGAAGTTACGTAGCAAGACGCTCCGGGATGCCTCCCTGGCTGACAGTTGTTGCTGCCTCTCATGCTGCCTGGTTCATCCAAACCAACCACACTCCCCTCAACACACACACACACACACACACACACACACACACACACGTTCTTGAGTGCACTGCAGGTTTAAATTAGGTTCAAACACACACTCCAAGTTTAGGACCCTAATGGAAATAAGTCACTGACTTTTTTCGATTATCCTATATAATTTACACTATGTATGATAACTATACTTACGTTTACCTGTGCCTAAATAAACTTACTCACCTATCCCAGGCTTGTAATAAGTGTTTTAATATGGTAAGCGTTCACATGCTAAGTACACTTGATCTCTATGTAGCTTATCTTCCAGCTTACACAGCAAGCTTGGGGATACCAACACTGTGGGACTACAGTGTCCCGTGGGGATACCAACACTGTGGGACTACAGTGTCCCGTGGGGATACCAACACTGTGGGACTACAGTGTCCCGTGGGGATACCAACACTGTGGGACTACAGTGTCCCGTGGGGATACCAACACTGTGGGACTACAGTGTCCCGTGGGGATACCAACACTGTGGGACTACAGTGTCCCGTGGGGATACCAACACTGTGGGACTACAGTGTCCCGTGGGGATACCAACACTGTGGGACTACAGTGTCCCGTGGGGATACCAACACTGTGGGACTACAGTGTCCCGTGGAGATACCAACACTGTGGGACTACAGTGTTCCGTGGAGATACCAACACTGTGGGACTACAGTGTCCCGTGGAGATACCAACACTGTGGGACTACAGTGTCCCGTGGGGATACCAACACTGTGGGACTACAGTGTCCCGTGGGGATACCAACACTGTGGGACTACAGTGTCCCGTGGGGATACCAACACTGTGGGACTACAGTGTCCCGTGGGGATACCAACACTGTGGGACTACAGTGTCCCGTGGGGATACCAACACTGTGTGACTACAGTGTCCCGTGGAGATACCAACACTGTGGGACTAGTGTCCCGTGGAGATACCAACACTGTGGGACTACAGTGTCCCGTGGAGATACCAACACTGTGGGACTACAGTGTCCCGTGGGGATACCAACACTGTGGGACTACAGTGTCCCGTGGGGATACCAACACTGTGGGACTACAGTGTCCCGTGGAGATACCAACACTGTGGGACTACAGTGTCCCGTGGAGATACCAACACTGTGGGACTACAGTGTCCCGTGGAGATACCAACACTGTGGGACTACAGTGTCCCATGGAGATACCAACACTGTGGGACTACAGTGTCCCGTGGAGATACCAACACTGTGGGACTACAGTGTCCCGTGGAGATACCAACACTGTGGGACTACAGTGTCCCGTGGAGATACCAACACTGTGGGACTACCGTGTCCCGTGGGGATACCAACACTGTGGGACTACAGTGTCCCGTGGAGATACCAACACTGTGGGACTACAGTGTCCCGTGGAGATACCAACACTGTGGGACTACAGTGTCCCGTGGAGATACCAACACTGTGGGACTACAGTGTCCCATGGAGATACCAACACTGTGGGACTACAGTGTCCCGTGGAGATACCAACACTGTGGGACTACAGTGTCCCGTGGAGATACCAACACTGTGGGACTACAGTGTCCCGTGGAGATACCAACACTGTGGGACTACAGTGTCCCGTGGAGATACCAACACTGTGGGACTACAGTGTCCCGTGGAGATACCAACACTGTGGGACTACAGTGTCCCGTGGAGATACCAACACTGTGGGACTACAGTGTCCCGTGTTGCATCCATCCCCTCGTTCAACCTAAATACTAAGCGTGACGAGAGATGCGCAACATGTATGTTATTCATCAAATTGTCGATATTACTTACCATGGTTAAAGGGAGCGTGAGCATAACGCTCGGAAATACACTTACCATGGTTAAAGGGAGCGTGAACATAACGCTCGGAGATACACATACCATGGTTAAAGGGAGCGTGAGCATAACGCTCGGAGATACACATACCATGGTTAAAGGGAGCGTGAACATAACGCTCGGAGATACACATACCATGGTTAAAGGGAGCGTGAACATAATGCTCGGAGATACACATACCATGGTTAAAGGGAGCGTGAACATAACGCTCGGAGATACACATACCATGGTTAAAGGGAGCGTGAACATAACGCTCGGAGATACACATACCATGGTTAAAGGGAGCGTGAACATAACGCTCGGAGATACACATACTATGGTTAAAGGGAGCGTGAACATAACGCTCGGATACACATACCATGGTTAAAGGGAGCGTGAGCATAACGCTCGGAAATACACATACCATGGTTAAAGGGAGCGTGAACATAACGCTCGGAGATACACATACCATGGTTAAAGGAAGCGTGAACATAACGCTCGGAGATATACATATCATGGTTAAAGGGAGCGTGAACATAACGCTCGGAGATACACATACCATGGTTAAAGGGAGCGTGAACATAACGCTCGGAGATACACATACCATGGTTAAAGAGAGTGTGAACATAATGCTCGGAGATACACATACCATGGTTAAAGGGAGCGTGAACATAACGCTCGGAGATACACATACCATGGTTAAAGGGAGCGTGAACACAACGCTCGGAGATACACATACCATGGTTAAAGGGAGCGTGAGCATAACGCTCGGAGATACACATACCATGGTTAAAGGGAGCGTGAACATAAGGCTCGGAGATACACATACCATGGTTAAAGGGAGCGTGAGCATAACGCTCGGAGATACACATACCATGGTTAAAGGGAGCGTGAGCATAACGCTCGGAGATACACATACCATGGTTAAAGGGAGCGTGAGCATAACGCTCGGCGATACACATACCATGGTTAAAGGGAGCGTGAACATAATGCTCGGAGATACACATACCATCGTTAAAGGGAGCGTGAACATAATGCTCGGAGATACACATACCATGGTTAAAGGGAGCGTGAGCATAACGCTCGGAGATACACATACCATGGTTAAAGGGAGCGTGAACATAATGCTCGGAGATACACATACCATGGTTAAAGGGAGCGTGAGCATAACGCTCGGAGATACACATACCATGGTTAAAGGAAGCGTGAACATAACGCTCGGAGATATACATATCATGGTTAAAGGGAGCGTGAACATAACGCTCGGAGATACACATACCATGGTTAAAGGGAGCGTGAACATAACGCTCGGAGATACACATACCATGGTTAAAGAGAGTGTGAACATAATGCTCGGAGATACACATACCATGGTTAAAGGGAGCGTGAACATAACGCTCGGAGATACACATACCATGGTTAAAGGGAGCGTGAACACAACGCTCGGAGATACACATACCATGGTTAAAGGGAGCGTGAGCATAACGCTCGGAGATACACATACCATGGTTAAAGGGAGCGTGAACATAAGGCTCGGAGATACACATACCATGGTTAAAGGGAGCGTGAGCATAACGCTCGGAGATACACATACCATGGTTAAAGGGAGCGTGAGCATAACGCTCGGAGATACACATACCATGGTTAAAGGGAGCGTGAGCATAACGCTCGGCGATACACATACCATGGTTAAAGGGAGCGTGAACATAATGCTCGGAGATACACATAGCATGGTTAAAGGGAGCGTGAACATAAAGCTCGGAGATACACATACCATGGTTAAAGGGAGCTTGAACATAAAGCTCGGAGATACACATACCATGGTTAAAGGGAGCGTGAACATAATGCTCGGAGATACACATACCATGGTTAAAGGGAGCGTGAGCATAACGCTCGGAGATACACATACCATGGTTAAAGGGAGCGTGAACATAATGCTCGGAGATACACATACCATGGTTAAAGGGAGCGTGAGCATAACGCTCGGAGATACACATACCATGGTTAAAGGGAGCGTGAACATAATGCTCGGAGATACACATACCATGGTTAAAGGGAGCTTGAACATAAAGCTCGGAGATACACATACCATGGTTAAAGGGAGCTTGAACATAAAGCTCGGAGATACACATACCATGGTTAAAGGGAGCGTGAACATAATGCTCGGAGATACACATACCATGGTTAAAGGGAGCGTGAGCATAACGCTCGGAGATACACATACCATGGTTAAAGGGAGCGTGAACATAATGCTCGGAGATACACATACCATGGTTAAAGGGAGCGTGAGCATAACGCTCGGAGATACACATACCATGGTTAAAGGGAGCGTGAGCATAACGCTCGGAGATACACATACCATGGTTAAAGGGAGCGTGAACATAACAACGCTTGGAAATACGTGTCAACCCAGTAAGATCGTTCGCTTTATTTCCTTATCGTCCGTTAATTATATGTAAACACAGAATAATTTACATTAGCTAACAAGAACGAATATTTACTTTATAGCAGCGTGGCTGGAGCTGAGGAACCGCTAGCACAAACAGCCTGGTTGACTAGACGGGTAACAAAGAGGGCAGGCTGCAAGAGTGGAGCTCTTGAACACATTGTTATGATCAGGAAATCCAATAGTTATAATCATAACCATAATTTTAAAAGGGGCTGGATCGGTAAGCCAGCGGAAGGCCTCGGTCAGATGCTCAAAAGCTCCAGCTGCGGGTCATCCTATGACTAAGACCTGTGTCAGGAAACATTTGTCCTGTTTCATGACGAATATTACTTAGCCTATGATCAGGAAGAAAGCTAAGCATGCAGGAGTCATGCATCGCCTGGAGAATGAAAGGTAAACAGGTCTGAGGGGAGGAAGGGGGTGGGTGGCTCCTATTCCTTGGTTCAAAGACCTTTTACCAGAATAAAGGCGCTCCCCTTGAAGAGTTATCAGGGCCAGAAATTGGTTTAGAAAGACACGTAAGCAAACACTATAACATATTTATTAGAAAACGTTTCGGTCCTGGGACCTTGACCGTGATCAAGGTTCCAGGACCGAAACGTTTTCTAATAAATATGTCAGTGTTTTCTTACGTGTCTTTCTAAACCAACTTGTCGGTATTTATTACCAAGGTTTATACCAGGGCCAGAAATCAACAAACGTCCAGGTAGTAGGACAGGTAGTGACGTGGGCCTTCATGTGTCTGGGAAAGCATTATGTTATTATGCACGAGTCTCATAAGTCTGGAACCATGGGCTAAAATAATTTTGTTTTCCTTTATGCACGTATCTATATCTAAGTATGGTAGAACGCATCAATATTATTCTAATTCATCAATATAATTTCAATTAAATTATTTGTGTATTGTTCCGGTTACGGTATTGTTTTTATTATTATTTATATTAACACATCGGCCGTTTCCCACCGAGGCAGGGTGACCCGAAAAATAAATACTTTTATCAACACTCACTTTATAATTCTACTCGTTTGAAATCGAAGTCAGAGGAAAGTCGCTGAGGAATTTAGTATTTATCAGTTTAACAAAAACAAAATCTGTTCTTTGTCGTCACGTGAGGTCACAGACCCTGAGCTGCTTTGGGGATTAGGGTGGACGGTTACAAAGCATGGCTTGCTTCTGCAGTGTTTTAAAAATTGAGGTTGGAGAGTTGAAGGAGGAGGTCTTGCTTCTCCAGGAGGAGATTAGGAGGCTGAAGGTCCACCTCAATGGGTCTGGGAGAGAGTGTGAGGTGGCTGGAGTTGTGGGGAATGAGGCTTCTAGCAGTGAGGTGCAGTCTGTCTCTCGCTGTGAGGAGGCTGTAGTGGGGGAGGTAGCAACGGCTACCAGCAGTGAGGTGCAGCCCAGCACCTGCTACAAGTGGCGAGTGGTTCACAGTAATGGGAGGCGCATCAGAGTAAGGATAGTTAAGAGTGAAGATCTGAAGGTAGGAAATCGCTTCTCTGTTCTTCAGGATGACTGTACTTCAGTGGCCAGTGAAGGTGAGGGTACTACTGCCCCTGCTAATGGAGGTAAGCGCATTCTTGTGGTTGGTGACTCTCAGGTAAGATATATTGACCGTGCTTTTTGTAATAGGAATAAGAAGATGAGAGATAGAGTGTGCTTCCCTGGAGCTGGTGTTGGGGACATTGTCAACAGGCTGGATAATATCATGTCAGGTAATGGGAACAAGCCCATTATCTGTCTCAGTGCTGGTGGAAATGATATTGGGAAGGGTAGGAGAGAAGAGCTGCTAGATAAGTACAGGTCAGCTATAGATTTCATTAAGTCTAAGGGAGGGATCCCAATCATATGTAGCATCTTGCCTAGAAGGGGAGTAGGAAATGAATGGTTGTCTAGGGCAATTGGTGTAAATTGCTGGCTAGACAGATACTGCAAGGAACTTGCAATCCCATTCATTGACAACTGGAACAACTTTTATGGCAAACATGATATGTATGCAAGGGATGGGGTACATCTCTCTGGGGCAGGGGTGGTAGCACTTGCAGACTCGATTGAGAAGGCCATTGGTGAAATGCCTATGATTTTAAACTGATGGAAGATAGAGGTATGGGTGTGTGTGGGAAACAAGCAGGTTGCAACACTAAGGTTGGAAACAGTAAATGTATAAAAGGCATTCAGCATGAAGTTATAAATAAAGACAATAGATCAGGTCAGCAAACAAAGGGGGACAGCAGAGGGCAGCAAGGGACTAGCTCCCTTAAGGTTTACTATACTAATAGCAGGAGTGTAGGAAATAAGATAGATGAGCTAAGATTAATTGCAAGTGCAGGAAACATAGATATTATTGCTATAACAGAGACCTGGCTCAATCTGAAAGATAGAGAGATGCCCTCTGAACGTCACATACAAGGCTATAAATTATTCCACACTGACAGGGTCAACAGGAAAGGTGGTGGAGTATCGATGTATGTCAGAGACAATTTAAATTGTTGTGTTAGACAAGATATTAAATTAGAAGCGTCAGCCACTGAATCTGTTTGGTTACAGCTTCTCGAGGGCCGAGAAAAACTAATTTTGGGTGTGATTTACAGGGCCCCAAATCTTGATAGGGAGTGCAGTAAACTTCTATGGGACGAAATTCGTAAGGCATCTACATACGAAAATGTTGTGCTAATGGGAGATTTCAACTATAGACAGATTGACTGGAGCAATTTGACAGGAAATTTAGAGTCAGGTGACTTTCTTGATACGATCCAGGATTGTTTTTTAAAACAGTTTGTGACAGAGCCAACTAGGGGAAATAACCTCCTTGACTTGGTTCTTACCAGTAGGGAAACACTAATTAATAATCTTGAGGTTAATGATGAGCTTGGGGAAAGTGATCACAAATCACTCAGTTTTAATATATCATGGAATTCCCCTAATAATGGCAATCAAGTCTCCGTCCCTGACTTTCGCTTGGCTGATTTCATAGGACTGAAAAATTACTTAGGTGGGCTGAACTGGAATGACCTGACTAAGGGTCAGGTAGGTGGTGATGGTTGCCGATATGATGCTTTCCAGGGCATAGTTCTAGCTGCTCAGTCAAATTATGTTCCAAATAGGGAAATGAAATCAAACAAAAATGATCCTAAATGGATGAACAATAGATTAAAATATCTGATTGGTCAAAAGAGAGGCATATATAGGCAAATCAAAAGAGGAGAGGGGCAATTAAGAAATCGATATATTCAGTTAAAGAGAGAAATAAAAAAGGGAATTAGAAAAGCAAAAAGAGATTATGAGGTTAAAGTTGCAAGAGAATCGAAGACTAACCCAAAAGGATTCTTTCAGGTATACAGAAGTAAGATCAGGGACAAGATAGGCCCACTCAAAAGTTCCTCGGGTCACCTCACTGACAGTGATAAGGAAATGTGTAGAATTTTTAACACATACTTCCTCTCAGTTTTTACACAGGAGGATACCAGCGATATTCCAGTAATGATAAATTATGTAGAACAGGACGATAATAAACTGTGCACGATTAGAGTCACAAGTGACATGGTCCTTAGGCAAATAGATAAATTAAAACCTAACAAATCCCCAGGCCCTGATGAACTGTATGCAAGGGTTCTAAAGGAATGTAAAGAGGAGCTTAGCACACCTTTGGCTAATCTTTTCAACATATCACTACAAACTGGCATGGTGCCAGATAAGTGGAAAATGGCAAATGTGATACCTATTTTCAAAACAAGTGACAGGTCCTTAGCTTCGAACTCTAGACCAATAAGCCTAACCTTCATAGTGGGAAAATTTATGGAATCAATAATTGCCGAGGCAGTTCGTAGCCACCTTGAAAAGCATAAATTAATCAACGAATCTCAGCATGGTTTTACAAAGGGGCGTTCCTGCCTTACGAATTTATTAACTTTTTTCACTAAGGTATTTGAGGAGGTAGATCATGGTAATGAATATGATATTGTGTATATGGACTTCAGTAAGGCTTTTGACAGGGTCCCACATCAGAGACTATTGAGGAAAATTAAAGCACATGGAATAGGAGGAGAAATTTTTTCCTGGATAGAGGCATGGTTGACAAATAGGCAGCAGAGAGTTTGCATAAATGGGGAGAAATCAAAGTGGGGAAGCGTCACGAGCGGTGTTCCACAGGGGTCGGTGTTGGGCCCCCTGCTGTTCACAATCTACATAAACGACATAGATGAGGGCATAAAGAGCGACATCGGCAAGTTTGCCTATGACACCAAAATAGGCCGTCAAATTCATTCTGACGAGGACATTCAAATTCAAATTCAAAGTTTATTCTCTATAAGGATTACAATGCTGAGTTTACAGAAATTTGGTTATTGTGTGGTTTACATGCAGTAAAATTGTGATTACAGAGTGTACCACTAGAACGCTTAGCATGGCTAGGCATTTCGGGCATACTTAGTTTTATTCTTAATTGTAAAATATTACAAATTATGAGGTAAGTTGGTATTATGGCTAAGTGACTAAATACTAGTTTGTAAGTTTAGCAATGTGAATGCTTTTGTTTTGGCACAGTACATAGTTTCAGTATTGGAGTATCACAGGATTCATTATTTTAAGATTGAGATTAATATTTCTGTTTATGGTCAAATGAGTGAGTGAGTGTAAGTGTGAACCACCAGGTGGTATTCGTGTAGTTAGTTGACGGGGTGTATCAGGGAGATAAGATGTTTTCTAATGGTAGTTTTGAAGGTGATGAATGTGTCTGCAGTTCTAGAGTTCTCAGGTAGGGTATTCCAGATTTTAGGGCCTTTGACATACATTGAATTTTTGTAAAGGTTTAGTCGGACACGGGGAATGTCGTAGAGATGTTTGTGTCTGGTGTTATGCCTGTGAGTTCTGTCACAACTATCAAGAAAGCGTTTTAGGTCAAGGTTGATATTAGAGTTTAAGGCCCTGTAGATGTAGATTGCACAGTAGTAAGTATGAATGTACTGAACTGGGAGTAAGTTTAGGTCTATGAAGAGTGGGGGGGGGTGTTGCCAGGGATGGGATTTAGTGATTATTCTTACTGCAGCTTTTTGTTGGGTTATTATTGGCTTTAGGTGTGTTGCTGCAGTTGATCCCCAAGCACAAATAGCATAGGTGAGGTATGGATAAATAAGTGAGTGGTATAGTGTGAGAAGGGCATTTTGCGGCACGTAGTATCGTATCTTGGAGAGGATCCCAACCGTTTTGGATACTTTTTTGGTTATATGCTGGATATGGGTGCTGAAATTCAGGTTGTTGTCAAGGTATAAGCCTAGGAATTTTCCCCCATTATTTCTGGTAATTAGAGTGTTGTCAATCTTAATGTTAATTTGTGCATCTCCTGCTCTGCTACCAAACATAATATAGTAGGTTTCGTCAGTGTTAAGCGTAAGTTTATTGGCTGTCATCCAAGTCGATATTTTAATCAGCTCCTCATTCACAATGGTGTTGAGGGTGGCAAGATTAGGGTGAGAGATGACATAAGTCGTGTCATCAGCAAAGAGAATGGGTTTCAGGTGTTGGGATACGTTTGGAAGGTCATTGATGTATATGAGGAAGAGCAGGGGACCATGGACACTTCCCTGCGGAACTCCAGTATCAAGTGGCCGTGTTGCTGATGCTGTGTCTTTAATGGTGACGTACTGATACCTATTAGTAATGTAAGATTTGAAATAAGCAAGCGCATGGCCTCTTATACCGTAATGATCAAGTTTGTGGAGTAGGATGTCGTGGTCTACTGTGTCAAAAGCTTTTCTTAGGTCAATAAAAATACCTAGTAGATATTCCTTATTTTCCAACGCTGTTTAAAGCAGATCTAGCATTTTGATGATTACATCATTAGTGCTTTTATTTTTCCTGAATCCAAATTGGCAGGGGTTGAGTATGTTTTGAGCCGTTATAAATGAATACAGTCTCCTGTGCACGAGTTTCTCAAAGATTTTGGATAGC
This sequence comes from Cherax quadricarinatus, assembly GCF_038502225.1. Classification (NCBI taxonomy): domain Eukaryota; kingdom Metazoa; phylum Arthropoda; class Malacostraca; order Decapoda; family Parastacidae; genus Cherax; species Cherax quadricarinatus. The sequence continues at coordinate 52,998,783 of NC_091298.1, forward strand.
AATGGTAAGTTAGATATTGGCCTATAGTTGTTTAAGTCTGTAGGGTCACCACCTTTATGTATTGGTGTAACCCTTGCCATCTTGAGTAGTTTCGGGAAGGTGCTAGTCTCTAGTGACTTGTTAAAAAGTAATGAAATTGCATGCGAAAGGACATGGGCCGCTCGCTTGTACAGTAATGGTGGGACATGAGACAGATTCCCAGAGTTATTTTTAAGTGACTTTATAATCTCAATGACTTCCGTGGGCTCAGTTGGTGCAAGATAGAAGGAATTAGGGAAATTCCCATCTAGGTAGTCCCCGGCATGGGCATTGGTATGTGGGATTTTACTGGCGAGATTAGATCCTATGTTTGAGAAGAAGTCGTTTATCTTGTTAGCTGTGTCAGTGGGATGTAGTGGTGTTTCATTAGGTTTAGTTAGTTAGCACTCCAGGAAGATTTGAATAGACTGATGCAGTGGTCGGAGAAGTAGCAGATGCAGTTTAATATAGACAAATGCAAAGTTCTAAGTGTTGGACAGGACAACAACCATGCCACATATAAACTAAATAATGTAGATCTTAATATTACGGATTGCGAAAAAGATTTAGGAGTTCTGGTTAGCAGTAATCTGAAACCAAGACAACAGTGCCTAAGTGTTCGCAATAAAGCTAATAGAATCCTTGGCTTCATATCAAGAAGCATAAATAATAGGAGTCCTCAAGTTGTTCTTCAACTCTATACATCCTTGGTTAGGCCTCATTTAGATTATGCTGCACAGTTTTGGTCACCGTATTACAGAATGGATATAAATTCTCTGGAAAATGTACAGAGGAGGATGACAAAGTTGATTCCATGTATCAGAAACCTTCCCTATGAGGATAGACTAAGGGCCCTGAATCTGCACTCTCTAGAAAGACGTAGAATTAGGGGGGATATGATTGAGGTGTATAAATGGAAGACAGGAATAAATAAAGGGGATGTAAATAGTGTGCTGAAAATATCTAGCCTAGATAGGACTCGCAGCAATGGTTTTAAGTCGGAAAAATTCAGATTCAGGAAGGCTATAGGAAAGTACTGGTTTGGTAATAGAGTTGTGGATGAGTGGAACAAACTCCCGAGTACAGTTATAGAGGCCAGAACGTTGTGTAGCTTTAAAAATAGGTTGGATAAATACATGAGTGGATGTGGGTGGGTGTGAGTTGGACCTGATAGCTTGTGCTACCAGGTCGGTTGCCGTGTTCCTCCCTTAAGTCAGTGTGACCTGACCTGACTCGGTTGGGTGCATTGGCTTAAGCCGGTAGGAGACTTGGACCTGCCTCACATGGGCCAGTAGGCCTTCTGCAGTGTTCCTTCGTTCTTATGTTCTTATAAGATGTGTTGGTCAGAGGTGGCGGTGTTGTATGCGATGGTACCAGGTGACCCAGGGCAGCAGTGTACCCAGTACCAGGGCAGCAGCGAGTGCTGTCTTACCCGTGGTGGACTCACTGGCAAGCAGTGTACCCAGTACCAGGGCAGCAGCGAGTGCTGTCTTACCCGTGGTGGACTCACTGGCAAGCAGTGTACCCAGTACTAATTATATAGGTAAAACCTGCTTGCCCGAGAGAGAGGGAGAGAGAAAGAGAAAGACGGAGGAATGAGAGAGTAGTGTCATGAGCGAGGCCTCTTGTTCTAGCAGCTTCACACACAATGGCACTCAGTTTTAAGGTGCTGCCTCCACCTCCTCGCATATTTCCTACATTATTCTCGTCTCCATTTTTTTTTATCATCGAGCTTTTGGACGAGAGTGGCAGTGTGCGCGTAATTATCTATTAGTCTGCGGTGATGATGGATGGATGAGCTCTAGTTTCTGTTTCTTAATCTTAGAGTTAATCGAGTGACAGCTTCCTCATGTGTACTTCAGAAACTCTGTAGTTTACTTGTGATGACAGTTTTCCGTTCATTTTACTTCTCCTCTACCCTGTCCATAACTCGTGTGTTATATTTCTGTAATGCCTCGGTCTGTAAATTGCGGCTTTCGCGGCCAAGTTTGTCCCGTCCGTGCATCGTAATATTCTGTATATCGTAATCGTATCCCTCTTATTGTTTCTCGTTCTTCCAGACACAGGAGACCTAACTCACACAGGGGGGCCAAAGTCCCCCTGCTCCACAAAAAAAAATTCTTTTTAACATTTGATTTAAACTGATTTTTACTTATTTTATTGCTATCATAAAAATTTATTTCTTGACATTTAAAATCTATGAATTCATAAAACAAATGTGCCTTCACCTGGCTGTTACATTCCCTCCCCTCGATACACGGCCTCCCTAGACCCTCCCTCCACTGGCTCAGTCACAAGTGTCTATGCAACCCTTTGCACTTTCTGGAGTGTCACTTCGCATACTCTAGAATGGGTACGTAGCACATCCCTATTCCAGCACTGTTGCTAAAACAATCAAATGGGCGACTGTTAAACGACCCTGTAAAAGTGATTATTTGACTTAAATATTTCTACTACCCTCAGTGGGTCCCTATTATTTTGGTTTAGGTTTCAAAACTTTTTATCTTTAATTTCATTTATTGGTATTGTGGCATGTTATAACTGGTTAATTTTTACTGATGACACACTAGCTGAACTAAACTTAACCGAAATAACGTAAAGCAAGAAATGTGCTGTATACCGTGTGTGAGAAATCCACACACCATTTGCGAGGAAGAGTTGGTTTTGAACGTATGTTTACTGGAAAAATATACAAATACAGTACAGTGCGATCCTATATTGACCACATTTCGCTCACACAGTGGGCTTTATCAAGTCACAAACAGATCTACCTGGGTAAAGTTCATGAGTGTATAGTGTGGAGAGTCAGGTGGAGAATATTTGGTACGTTGTATTAGAGACTGACCTGCAGGTTTATCTCTAATACAACTTACCCAACATTCTCCACTTGACTCTCCACGCTATACATACTCATGTACTCTTTATTCAGGTCAAACGGGCCATCTTAGGATTAAGACCCCTGTCAGGACGCAGTTCCTGACGAATCAATCAAATCAGTTTACCCAGGTAGATGTGTTTGTGACTTTATAAATCTCACTGTGGGCCAAACGTAGTCAATAAAGGGTGGTATTATACTGCATTTGTGTTTATTCCACAGTATCGGTATTTTGCACCATATATTTCCAACGTGTGATTGCTTACGCTTTTTAATGCCCTTCCAGTATTAGCTGTTATTCTAATTGTGTGAACTTCCGGAAAAGGTTCGAGTTAATGGCTATTCCCAGGGCATTTTCTTGAACTGAATCAGGGATTATTGGTAAGTAACCTACTGCGTGTGTCGATTGTACTGGCAGAGTTGTATCTGCGGGGTCGAGTCTGGGCTCAAGGCTCCACTTACGAAATTTCAATCTACTGACATTATTAATTTCAAGCCTCTTGGATGCTACCTTGCCTACTCTCGTAACTGTGCATTTGTGTTCCTCTAATACTTCGTCCAGCTCATTTCACTTATTTACCACCTGATACTATTACCTGTTATCAAAGTGACTTATTTTTGCTTTTATCTTCCACGTGCGTTCGTTTGACCATGTGCCTTGCATTTCCCACTATCTCTATTTGCTCCGCTAAATCCTCTGAGAATCTTCTATGTTGTAATGTCTCCCCAGGTTCTCCTTCTAAGATCACAGAGTTCGAACTCCATGAATACATATAAGTGTAAGTGCATGGTGCTTGCTTGTGTGCAGGAACCATTGAATCTTGAAGCAGGGCCTGCATCCCTAAAATATAAGACAACGGAAAACTCACAATATTACCTAAGAATGTAGAAAAAAAAATGTGAAATTGAAAGCCGGGTATGTCTCCCCACCGCCCGCACTGCTCAATCTCAAAATGCATCAACGTGCACTATTCCAAATCAAATTTTCTAAAACTCCCTCGGGAGGTGCACACGAGCCCCAGAGCAGCGGGTAAAGGTCATCTTACGCATCTCAATGGTGAACGCCTGGCACAGGAGCATACAAACACACGCCTCAATACACATGACGATGTAGCAAGTGCTACAACCATAGCAAATGTTAATAAATTGCTTTGATAAATTAAACATTCAAGAAGAGGTACAATTATTATAGCTCTGCTCGTTTTATTTAGTGGTCTAACTTAACATATTTAAAAGCGTGATCTTGTTTAATAGCCAGTTTGGTATAATCCTGATCCACCTGTCTTCAGCTTGAACATCGAGCGTGAGGTTTCAAACTATTTAAGTGACAACGAAGTCTCTTCAGCTGACAAATGAAAATCGCTTGTTTATGATTTAAGATTATTTGATGTTAACTCTGTCTTCATGAATGATAACTAATACAAGGTTAAAAAATTGCAGAAATTCGTGTACTAAAACTCTGGCAAAGAAATGTACTATAGAGAGAACGTTTTTAATTGTATTAAGGGATTTTGAACTGGTTGTGAACTGGTGGTGGTGGTGCCGCCGCTGCAGCTGGTACAATATGCACTACCCTCCTGTCGGCTCCATTCAGATGACTGACATTTTTTCTCGGTTGAAGTATGTTGTTTTATATAGCTGGAAGGTCGCACCCTAGATTTCGACATGCAGTATTCCAGATAACTTCCCCCCTCCCCACATACACACAGGCTACAGACCTCACTCGAAGAAAGACTTAGGGATGAATATTAGAGACAAGCATTTCCCTAGAGGCTCACGTCCACCGAATAACCTCTGCAGCTAATGCTAGTCTGGTAAATCTACGAGTAACCTTCGGAATCCCAGCATCTTGGAGTACGCAGATGTGACATGGAACAAACTCCTTAAAAAAATATATTAAGAAACTGGAGAGTACAGAGGTAAGCAACGAGACTAGTTCCAGAGCTACGGGGTATCAGCTACGGAGAGGATGGAACTTAACGACACTGGAAGACAGAACAAGGGGAGATTTGATAAAATAGAAAACTCTAAGAGGAACTGATAGGGGAGATATGGAAGGGTTAATACGGTACTCGGCAACACATTTGGAAGGAAAAGGCACAGATGAGCTAAAGGGATGCCAGAAAATACTTCTTTGCTCTTAGGGTGATCAAGAAGTGGAAAAGACCTTGACGAAGAAGTGGTGGAGGTAGACTCTTTACACAGTTTTAAGACCAAATACGATAGAGCCCCCGAGGGAGTGTATTTCTCAAGTGGCAAGTTGAGAGGAAGGGTCAGGTACGAAGACTCAACCCCTGCAACCACATATAGGTGAGTACTGACGAGTAGACACACGCACACGCACGCACGCACACACGCACACACAGTAGGGAGCCATGACACTTGGAAATTACCGTGATGGGAAAAATACAGAAACAATTACAGATAAGATGTTTAAAGCTATAACAAAGATGGAAGAATATATGATGAACAAATTAGATAGATTTAGATTTACTGAAATAGCATATAAAGAATTTATAGGAAAAATTGTCATTTACCTTAAACAAGATGAAAAATGTGTAGAGGAGCTTCAATAACAAGAATGAAACTTAGTGAGAGAAGAAGCAGAGGTGATGAACGCAAGTGGGAAGAGTTTCCTTGACACAGTGAAGGACAATGAAACAAAAGATGACTAGGGCAGGCCAGAAGGTGTCCTGACTCGGTTGGTAGCGCACTCAGCTCACAAACTGAGCATCCCTGACACGGGCGGGTACGTTGTGCATGTATCCTTTCACCTACTGTCCCTGTTCACCTAGAAGTAAGTAGGTACCCTGGTGTTAGTCGACTGGTATGTGCGGCATCCCGGGGGGTGATACTATACCTTTGAAATAAACTGAGGTAGGATAACTCTTACCTTGTAAAACTGACCTGTGTAAAAAAAATATATTCTTGGTTGAGGAATATGTAGACAGGAACAATTAAGTCACAATGGGTGTATCAGTACCAGGATATAAAGTATAATAAAGAAAATGCACAGTAAGTTGAATGAATGTTGAAGATGGAGTTAGTAAGGATCTCTAAATAACATGACCTTCTTAATTTTCTTATTTGTGGCAAAATATACGTTTTACTGGAAGAAATCATAATGTGTGATTAACAATATTAAAAATACATAAATGAAAAATACACAGCAATACCTGAACACTTTCATGTGTAAACACGTGAAAGCGCTCAGGTATTTCTGTATATTTTTCACTGACATTTCTCATACATATTAAAGGTTTACATAATATAACTTAAAATACTACTTGTAAGTTTACATGAACACAAAGAACGTAAGGATATTCAGTGTAAAATGATAAGAGGTTGCAAATTAACCTTTACAACAACTACAGGTTGCAAACTATGTAAAACATGTTGCAAACATAAGATATAAAACAATCACAGATTGCAGACAAACGTTGTAAAACAACTATAGTTTGTAAACGTCGTAAAAGAACATATTCCAAACACTGTAAAACAACTAGAGGTTGAAAACTAACGTTGTTTTACAACTAACATTATAAAATACAGACAGGTCTGACAATAAGCGAAGTCCTACTATACAAGGCACCTACCTACCTACCCTACGCTCACCCCTGACGACGCAACATTATGATTAGTCTAGAGTCCATTTACTTTAGTTCACCTTACAATAGGGGAGATATGACGCTAGTGAAGAACTCTTAATCCAAGGAATTAAACATTATTACCACCCATTCCCTATGCCCTGAATGACCCTTTTAAGTTCACCGCTTCCCATTGAATAATAATAATAATAATAATAATAATAATAATAATAATAATAATAATAATAATAATGATAATAAAAGCTTGCCGAAGAGCCATCATGTAGAATGGTATCGCGTGATGACTACGAGATTACCACGACCACCACCACCAGGTCATGGACCGGGCTGCGGGGGCGCTGACTCCCCAAACACCCTGGAGGTATTCCACCACCACCATCAGTACCACCAATATCAGCACCTCCAATACTAACAATGCACCACTAACATCAACGCTAACAATTATTTACACCCCTATCATTATCATCGCCACTATCAACACCATCAGACCCCATCACAATCTCAGTCACCACCACCACTACAATGAGCACCCCAGAATACACTTCTTTCTCTTCCGATATCGTTCCACACCATGGAGCTGAACTCTTCTCCAGGCTGAGGGACTGACCACCTCAGACTATTTCTCCCAGGTTGACGGACTGATTACATCATCTTTACCTCGCCACTATTCCTGAAGATTGAGACACTTATGCAGCATATGGGAATCTTTATTCAGGAAACGTTTCGCCACACAGTGGCTTCATCAGTCCAATACAAAGAGGAAGGCGTAAGGAGAGGAGGAGAATGAGGTAATCAGTCCCTCAACCTGGAGTCGATGTGTTCAGTCCATCAATCTTGTAGAATGTACAGCATGGACTGAACACATCGACTTTTAACAATAAAGATACCCAATTGCTGAACATTTGTCTTAATTATACTTAATGGATATAATAATAACCATAATTTTTTAAAGGGGTGGACGGGTAAGCCAGTGGAAAGCCTCGGTCAGATGACCAAAAGCTCCAGATGAGGGTCATCATATGACTAACACCCCCATCAGGAAACACTTGTTTTGTTTCCTGATAAATCTTACCTAACCTAGCCTGTGTGTGAATCATCAATGTGAATCTAGTAGTGGATACTACATCCTTCATCCCGCTGAGAACGACAGAGACCTTGATACTCTCACAGCGACAGAGACTTGATACTCTCACAGCGACAGAGACTTGATACTCTCACAGCGACAGAGGCCTGATACTCTCACAGCGACAGAGACTTGATACTCTCACAGCGACAGAGACTTGATACTCTCACAGCGACAGAGACCTGATACTCTCACAGCGACAGAGACTTGATACTCTCACAGCGACAGAGACTTGATACTCTCACAGCGACAGAGACTTGATACTCTCACAGCGACAGAGACTTGATACTCTCACAGCGACAGAGACTTGATACTCTCACAGCGACAGAGACTTGATACTCTCACAGCGACAGAGACTTGATACTCTCACAGCGACAGAGACTTGATACTCTCACAGCGACAGAGACCTGATACTCTCACAGCGACAGAGACCTGATACTCTCACAGCGACAGAGACCTGATACTCTCACAGCGACAGAGACCTGATACTCTCACAGCGACAGAGACTTGATACTCTCACAGCGACAGAGACCTGATACTCTCACAGCGACAGAGACTTGATACTCTCACAGCGACAGAGACTTGATACTCTCACAGCGACAGAGACTTGATACTCTCACAGCGACAGAGACTTGATACTCTCACAGCGACAGAGACCTGATACTCTCACAGCGACAGAGACCTGATACTCTCACAGCGACAGAGACTTGATACTCTCACAGCGACAGAGACTTGATACTCTCACAGCGACAGAGACTCACAGCGACAGAGACCTGATACTCTCACAGCGACAGAGACTTGATACTCTCACAGCGACAGAGACCTGATACTCTCACAGCGACAGAGACCTGATACTCTCACAGCGACAGAGACCTGATACTCTCACAGCGACAGAGACCTGATACTCTCACAGCGACAGAGACTTGATACTCTCACAGCGACAGAGACTTGATACTCTCACAGCGACAGAGACTTGATACTCTCACAGCGACAGAGACTTGATACTCTCACAGCGACAGAGACCTGATACTCTCACAGCGACAGAGACCTGATACTCTCACAGCGACAGAGACCTGATACTCTCACATCGACAGTGACCTGATACTCTCACAGCGACAGAGACCTGATACTCTCACAGCGACAGAGACCTGATACTCTCACAGCGACAGAGACCTGATACTCTCACAGCCACAGAGACTTGATACTCTCACAGCGACAGAGACCTGATACTCTCACAGCGACAGAGACCTGATACTCTCACAGCGACAGAGACCTGATACTCTCACAGCGACAGAGACCTGATACTCTCACAGCGACAGAGACCTGATACTCTCACAGCGACAGAGACCTGATACTCTCACAGCGACAGAGACCTGATACTCTCACAGCGACAGAGACCTGATACTCTCACAGCGACAGAGACCTGATACTCTCACAGCGACACCTGATACTCTCACAGCGACAGAGACCTGATACTCTCACAGCGACAGAGACCTGATACTCTCACAGCGACAGAGACCTGATACTCTCACAGCGACAGAGACCTGATACTCTCACAGCGACAGAGACCTGATACTCTCACAGCGACAGAGACCTGATACTCTCACAGCGACAGAGACCTGATACTCTCATTGCCAGGCTAACCGTCTCATCAGTTAGTTCCGCCATAAATGCATTATAACGACCCATCGCTTACATTTTTCTTTTACTCATTGTAGCTGATGAGAAAAGGAAGCCAGCAGTCTCTGATTTGGATTGTGGTGGGAAAAAAGCACACCCAGCCAGAGGACACCTTTTATCACTAAAGTTTTACTTACAAAAAAAAATTAATAAAGGTTCGTGTAGGTGACGCGTAAAAGGTTACCCTTTGCTATACGTTCTTCCATCATAAGCTGATTCTTGGCTACATAACCAAATCAGGGAACGGATGAGGGTCTGAACCCACGGTGAGTGAGTCTTGAAACTAACAGGGCAGTGTGTTAACCCAGTGGTTAACACACTGCCTTGTGGTTTGTTTACAATCATGTTACTCCGATTTCATGAGTCATGATAGCGGCTTTGAAGGGACTTGAGCTAGGACACGCTACGGCCACGCTGATCTGGGATTCGTCTCTAAAAAAAAAAAACTGCATTTGTGGTCTCAGTGGTGGCCCATGCTAACCTTCCTATAAAAACATCCCTAGTTAATGAATCTCATTATAGCTAGATGACTCAGTGGCTAATGCACTGGCCTCAAATTTTAATATTCACATACCATGGGTTCAAACCCCACCCGTTCCCTGATTTGCTTGCAATCGTGCTATCACAATCTCGAGCGACATACCTACCTTTAGTATTGTACTAGAACGCGATCTCCAAGAATGGCATAACTGTCATGATAAACTTGGACTTAAAGCAATAAAAACTGCATGGCATATCTAAACAAAGAATATGGCGAAATATGGGGAAAAAATAGGCTGTTAAAAGTTTTGGGTTGCCGTCTCAACGTGAAGATAGTTCCAGCTTCTGGACTATGTGGAGCGCGGCCAAGTTTCTGCAGCTGTACAATGTTTACGAGAAGAAAGTTTTAAGGATAGAAAAAGACCTCAACTCTCCCTTGATAAAAATATTACACCGGAACTATGGAACAAGTAATAGAGATAAAGGCGGGATGCTTACACAAGACAAGCAAAGACTGAAGATGCTTTGATGATCAACGAAGAACTAGCTTTGACACTGCAGAACCAACTTTGACACACTGCAGAACTAGCTTTGACACACTGCAGAACCAACTTTGACACACTGCAGAACTAGCTTTGACACACTGCAGAACCAACTTTGACACACTGCAGAACTAGCTTTGACACACTGCAGAACCAACTTTGACACACTGCAGAACCAGCTTTGACACACTGCAGAACCAGCTTTGACACTGCAGAACCAACTTTGACACACTGCAGAACTAGCTTTGACACACTGCAGAACCAACTTTGACACACTGCAGAACTAGCTTTGACACACTGCAGAACCAACTTTGACACACTGCAGAACTAGCTTTGACACACTGCAGAACCAACTTTGACACACTGCAGAACCAGCTTTGACACACTGCAGAACCAGCTTTGACACACTGCAGAACCAACTTTGACACACTGCAGAACTAGCTTTGACACACTGCAGAACCAACTTTGACACACTGCAGAACCAACTTTGACACACTGCAGAACCAGCTTTGACACACTGCAGAACCAGCTTTGACACAATGCAGAACCAGCTTTGACACAATGCACGAAATCATTCACTTAGGACCTTTATTGCAAACGTTTCAGCCCACGATGGAAACTTCTTCAATAAAGTAATAGTTTTTGCGTGACATAACTATGCTGGTGGTGTGTCAGAAAGATAACAGAGCAACGCGCCCTTCTAATAATCGTACACTAACTGTATTTAACACCTACTGAGGATATCTAACAATACTACAGAGATCATAGCTGTATCCCAGGTCAATGTATCCTACATTAACACTATCACATCAAGCCTGTCTTAACTACAGAGACTATATAATAACAATGCTAGAGATATAGCCGTATCCTACATTTGCTCTAGCTATCACATCAGGGCCGTGCCAGAGGCTATTTCACTCGCCGTTGCGCTGTCTTTGTCGGGCGGGGCTGGTGTCGCGGCCGCTGGCACGAGCACTTCCGCCCGGGCGCACACAACTCACACCGCTGAATACTCTGAATGCGTCACCTGCTGCACTCCACCAAGCTGATTTTCTGCACCAAGGCAACAGGCTGACTTTCTTCCCGTTAACGATGGCAGAATGCGCTTCATACACCAGGTAAAGCTGAGTTAGTCAGGTAAACTGTAGCCTTTCCCACTTTTTCTACACTGATTTCTAAATGTTCAACAGAAGCTTACAAATATTTCAGAATATTATTGATGATATTTGGTTCAGTTCTTACTGGATTGAATTTGCTCGTTCTCTCCATACTATTGAGTATTGTTTTTATAATCATAATGTGAAGTTTAGGTCGTTCCTTTGCAGCCAAACTTGCAGACTTGCCTTAATCGACAATATCGTTTTGCCAACCAGGCAGAGCACAAAATTAATGTTGCAATAACGCCACAAAAATCAGTTTTAACATTACGAAATGAAAATTTAAGCAATATTAAACAATACTAGCTAAATTAAGGTGTTGTAAGATAAAGTAGGATTACCCTCCTCTTGCGTGTCGTAAGATTAAGTAGGATTACCCCCTCTTGCGTATATTTTAACAAGGTCAGTTTGGCTCAAAAACAACTAAATTCTATTGTAGTTAACACTTAGTGCATAAGAACTTCTATTCGATAAATTTTATATTTTTAAATGGACTAAGCTTATTTGAGAAAGTATGTGTAAAAAGGCCGATATTAGCATGTCATGCTCACCAAGAGGCCTGATGACACCCGTGTAACAATCCAAGTTGGGTGTTGGTTAGTTTACCAGCCAGGGAACACTGACACAGGTCATGTGGCGAGTTGTTCAATGGTGATGGTACTATGGCAGAAAGCAGGGAGGCAGTAAGAGGCAACCTCTGATAGTGAAGAATTAAGGCATGTGTGCAACACCTGGGTGACTTTACTGTGAACAATTTTCACCAACCAATGCCCATATTATATACTAAGGTCGTATAGTACTACACACGGTGGCATCCACTAACACACACACAGCGAAGAGACTGGTGAAGAGGTGGGACCAGGAGCTACGACAGCACCCCTGCAACCACATATAAATGAGTACGCACCAAAGTGGTACCCACTAGCAATATGACTCTCTAATACTGTTATTGTCACTCATGATCAACGAGCACTTGTCAAAGCTACAACATGAGTTTACCAACGACTGTGAAACGGAACGTGATCAGGTTTGATTGAAAGAAAATCAAGGATAGCTCCAAATACTTGGATTAACAGCCCTTGACCAGAATTAAGGCACCCCACCCTTCTGATAGGGTTATATTCCCTGGATAAAGGCAGTGCACACTGGTGTGAGAGAACCGTGGTTGATGCTCACACGTGTTATTTAATACATAGCAACAGTGTTATTTAATACACAGCAACAGTGTTATTTAATACAAAGCAACACAGTGTACACTATTATCATCATGGGGAGCGCTAAACTAGTAGGAATTATACAGCGCCTGTGGATAGGGGAAGGGACGGAAGGCATTTAGGCTTAATTCAGGGAAACGGAACACAGATCCAATTCCTTAGATCAAGAGCCCTTCACCAGCATCAAGGAACCTCCCTTAATGGGTGTGTACAGCTGTTGACACTTGATATTGCCACGACCTTGAAAATAATGGTCCAGGTGGAGCCCGTAACTTCGAGGGGGAGGAGGGGGGTTCCTGAACTGCGAGGGGGGAGGGGGGGGTTCCTGAACTGCGAGGGGGGAGGGGGGGGGGTTCCTGAACTGTTCCACCCACGACAGTGTGACTTTTTATTCTTTAAGAAGTTTTGAAAATGTCTTCGATGCATGTGTGTGTGTGTGTGTGTGTGTGTGTGTGTGTGTGTGTGTGTGTGTGTGTGTGTGTGTGTGTGTGTGTGTGTGTGTGTGTGTGTGTGTGTGTGTGTACGCGCGCGCGAGCGCGTGCATGCGCGCGTGCATGCGCGCTCACCTACATGGGAATGAAGGGCTCGAGTCTCAACTCCCGTGCGCGCTCTTGCCACGTGCGCGCGTGCATCTGGAGAAAGGGGTGATAAAAATGCACGTACAACAGCAGAGGTGTTATAATAATGGTCTGTTAATCTCGTTTACAAGGGTTTGATCTCCACTGATGAGATGGACAGATTTTTTGGGGGGGGAGGGGGGGGGGAGGGTGGAGAATTTAAATTCAGTTTGTTTCATTAATATAAACACTAAGAGTTTTCCCCCTTTACCCCCCCCCCTCATCCTCCTCCTCCTCCCAGTCTGAGGTAAACATGGAACTTATTCTACGTCAATACATGAAAGGGATGCAATACCGACAAGCTCATGAAAAAGCAAGACATGTGTAACTACTGGTATCTTTATTAGCAATTAGTTTCTTCTGCACAGTAGGCTTTTATCTTTATTAATAATTAGTTCCTTCTGCACAGTAGGCTTTTATCTTTATTAATAATTAGTTTCTTCTGCGCAGTAGGCTTTTATCTTTATTAATAATTAGTTTCTTCTGCACAGGAGGCTTTTATCTTTATTAATAATTAAGTTTCTTCTGCACAGTAGGCTTTTATCTTTATTAATAATTAGTTTCTTCTGCACAGTAGGCTTTTATCTTTATTAACAATTAGTTTCTTCTGCACAGTAGGCTTTTATCTTTATTAATAATTAGTTTCTTCTGCGCAGTAGGCTTTTATCTTTATTAACAATTAATTTCTTCTGCACAGTAGGCTTTTATCTTTATCAATAATTATTTTTTTCTGCGTAGTAGGCTTTAATCTTTATTAATAATTAGTTTCGCCTGCGTAGTACGGAGCTATACATAAATATTTAATACTGAATTAATATGTAAAAAATATAAAAGCTTTATTAACGAAATATTACACCACCAACACGAGGGAAAACAAGAAGTCACACTTGCTGCGTTATCTGCCTGCTATTTTAAACACATTTACATACTCATTGTTTTAAAAAAATCGATGACCATGCGATGCGTGGGCTACACAGGGTATCTGTGATCCCAGCAAGAATTCCACAGTGGTGCGGCACACCAGCCTCTACAAAACCTGTGCTGGTGCCTGGTGGTTAACGCTCTCGCTTCACACGGTGAGGGCCTGGGTTCGATTCCCAGCCAGAGTAGAAACATTGGACGTGTTTCTTTCCACCTGTTGTCTATGTTCCCCATCAGTAAAATGGTTACCTGGGTGTTAGTCGACTGGTGTGGGTCGCATCCTGGGACACTGACCTAAGGAGGCCTGGTCACAGATCGGGCCGCGGGGGCGTTGACCCCCGGAACTCTCTCCAGGTAAACTCCCTCACTCCAGGTACAACTATTTTATGAAGGCAATATCTTCCCCCCACTGCCAGACACTAGCAGTCCCTTCATACAACTTTGTTTATTAACAGCCAATCAACTTACACTTAAGAAGAATTAAGATACTATTAACCTTACTAATTATATAATAATCGTGGGGGAGCGCTAAACCCGTAGGATTATACAGCGCATGTGGGGGGGATGGAAGATATTCAGCCTTAATTCAGGGAACTGGAGCACAGATCCAATTCCCTAGATCAAGAGCACCTCACCAGCGGCAAGGAACCTCCCTTGAGGGGCTTACTGATTATAATATATATATATATATATATATATATATATATATATATATATATATATATATATATATATATATATATATATATACATATATATATATATATATATATATATATATATATATATATATATAATATATATATATATATATATATATATATAGTGAAATTCCAATGTGAGAAATCACGAAAGTTCCTGGAATTTCACTGTTTTCACTACGGTTATTTTGCATAGTGTGATAGCACCTTTTTACTATGATTTTGTTTTTTGGCACACTACACACACATTTTATATATATATATATATATATATATATATATATATATATATATATATATATATATATATATATATATATATATATATATATATATATATTGGTCTTTGTTGACACCATGTTGATATTGACGTATTGTTAAGCGTTGGAAAATGCTTTTGGAGGACGGTTGGGGCTTGAATGCCGGCTACTGCAGCACTGTTGACATTTACCGTCAGCAGTGGCAGCCAAGAGAAAGATATTGGAATTCTGATACGTCAGTGACAGCTGAACACGTTTCACACACACACACTATTCAGGACGTAAAACAATAAGACCGGGAACAAGGAACGAGGCTTCCTTACTCGCTGTGTGATGCGTTATAAATATTCTTATTCAGCAGTTCAATAATAAATCTAAATTTTATTTTACGCACCAAAAAAAGTGTAAAGAACATGCCAATGGCACAATCTAACTCACATGGATAAAATAAAGGGAGAGAATATAATAGATGAAGAACAGGGTGCTAGTCGCCAAGTGGTGGAGAAAGTCACGTATAGCAGCCCATTTATTATAACCATGTAATATTACCTTTATATAAATTCTTCCTCTGATACGCCCCTCTTTATCCACAATATCAGAGTGCTGAATATTTCTGCCTACAACAGAGGTCCTCTTCAGCAGAAAGCATTACTGCGTCTCGAAATTTCGCCCAAAATAAACAATTTGAAAAATTAGTCCAAAAAATTGTTCGCTTTGTGGCAGGGGAAGAGGCACTCATTTACTGACAAATTTACTTAAATTACTTTTAATACTGATGAAAATACAACACACATACATACATGCATACCTTATACACACACCGGTTGTCTCCTACCGAGGGAGGGCGACACATTCACCGTCACTCAAATCACTGTGTTGCCTGAAGCCTCTGACATGACAGTTCATTCCCACCCCTCCTTCAGAGTGCACACACACTGTACTTCCTACTTCCAGGACTCAGGTCTGGCTAACCGATTTTCCTGATTCCCATCATGTTACCTTGTTCTCATATCAACAACACGACAAATCATAAAAGCCACTTGTGTTCCCTCGTTCCTGTCAAATGCGCTCACACAAGCCTGTTAAGATGTTCAAGCCCCTCCTTCCAAACTTTCCTGAGGCGACCCATACCTCTTTTCTCCACTCCAGATTTATACACCCTCCTGGTCATCCTCTTTTGTTCCATCCTCTCTAAATGTTCAGACCATCTCAACAACCCCTCCTCAGGCCTCTGAATAACACTTCTGACAACACCACACCTTCTACTCTCTACGTTCCGAATTCTCTGCATATTGTTCACACCACATATTGCTCTCAAACTTGATATCTCCGATGCCTCTAGCCTCATCCTCGCTGAAACGTTTAAAAACCAGGCTTCACATCTTTTGAGCTTAGAAAAAAATACTGGTAATATGCGAAGAATATGTATTAAGACGACAAATCATATACGAGATATAATGAAGTAATAAATAGACTGTATATTAGTTGAATAAATATTAATGGGCAGACTTCTGGCCAAAGATGTTTTTGAAGACAATCTAACATGTCAGATCATTATTTAGTAGTCGTAGCCAGGGTAAAAGGAAAGTGGATTATAAGACAGTGAGTGGTCAGCCCCCCAAAAAGTGAAAGTGACACTTAAACAAGCTGGTGATTATTGAGAATTATGAGCAAGTCTTGAAAGGAAGGTGGGTTAAAGTCAGGGAAGGTGCTAAGGATGTATGGTGTAATTCAGGGATGTAAAGCTGGAGTGAGAAGCAGAGGTTTCTGAGTGTATGTGGGTGGGTGCAGGAGGGAAGACGATTAGTATGAGGTCAAAAAAATATTCGCAGTAAGAGAACATTTTTAACATATGAAGGGTATTAAAATGTTGAGTGAGGAGGAAGTGGATGAAGCCATGTGCAGGTTGGAAGGAGAAAAACAGTTATATAGAGGATAGATAAAATGGTTGATGTATTTGCTTATTGTATGTAAGAAGGAAATGAAAATACCCAAGAGGTAGCAGGAATCATCTGTAATTATACAATGAAAAAGAATACACGATATGTAGTGAGCGTTCTCATGGGTGTTCTTGGCTGATGACTCTGTGCTGCTGAGAAATTCGGAAAAGAATTTGCAGAGGATGATGGATTCGTCTGGGAAGGAGTGTGCAAGAAGGAAGCGAAGGCTAAACATAAAGAGTAAAATGATTAGAGTAAGAAATACTCTAGGCAAGGAAAGGAATAACGTAAGACTGGTTAGAAGAAGAGAAGAAATTAATATACTTAGATATTTAGGAGTGTATATTACTATATGAGAATATAAAGAACGAGGTGTCTCGTATAATAAATGAAAGAAAGTATATAGCTAGGGTGCTCAGGAGCCACTAAAATAAAACTATATCAATGGAATAAAGAAAAAAGCTTGGTATCAGAATCTAGGAAGTGACTAAACTATGGAATGGTCGTGAGGTGCGAGTCTCAAAAATGCAGCAAGAGGCGGCAGTGAAGACCATTGTGCTAGGTGAATGAATGTTTTGCACAGAATAGGGGTTCGAACCTACCCACTATCAAAATACACAGTATTTTATCCATAGAGCCAGACTCCAGATAAGTATGAACGCCTAGCCGAAGCTAGGCAGACACTCCCATACCCTGGAGCACCAGGCTTATGGTAAGTTATTTCATCAAATCCTGCCACCTGCAGTGAACTTAGAAAGTTTGTAAATAATTTCACCTTCTCTGCGAATTGCTAAGCACAGAATAGGGAGTATAAAAATAAAATTCACAGAGTGACAGTGAGAATTTGGAAATGGTTTAATCATGTAAAAAGGTTAGCGTCTTTTAAGAAAATGAATAGAAATATCATGGGAGTGATGATAAAGCAATGCCATCATAAAATTATAAAACACTTTCGGATGTAAAGTTGATAATGATAATGGACCATTACTCAATTTTTACATAACTTTCTGTTTTATTGTCGGCGATGTGTTTAAGGAAATTGCTTACAATGTCAATTAGAGCCGAGCGGAGCATGTAGCGTCTTGTGTAGGAAGCCCACATCTAAATTATAAAATAAAAAATAACTGACGTACCCAACAAAGTGGCTTTCAGAAATGAGAAATCTGAGATATGAAGAAAGACGGAAGACACTAAATTTGCCATTGTTGAGGTATAAAAGACTGCAGGAAGTATTTCTTTCCAAATACAGTGACAGTGGTGAGCAATGGCCTCCAGGAGATGGCTCAGAGTGCAACAATTACTGTACTTTAAAAATGAGATAATATTACAGAAGACTGAACACCACAAGCTACGCCTGTAAAAAAATTAAATTTTACACCCACACACAACCAATCAAACCAGTTTAATACAATCAGGGCTGTGGAGTCGGAGTCGGAAGCAATTGTTGGGTTACTGGAGTCGGAGTCGGAGTCGGTAAAATGTAATTAAAGGAGTCGGAGGTGCCATAAATAAAGGAGTCGGAGTCGGAATCGAAGGTTTTATGTGCCGACTCCACGGCTATAAATATAATTACAGAAAATATTACACTAATCCACTCGTCTTCTGCTCTTAAATTTTAGAACTTTTGGTGGTTCCTGAGAGTATTTTAAAGTCTGCGGGCCGGTCCAGCCACGTTTCATTAGCACTGTGAACCATCTGCGAGTTGCTCACGTCTGGTGGACATTTCTCCCTTGTGTACACACTTTAAACCTGAACACCAGACACATGGTGCACCTGCGATACCTCTTTCCCCGTATCCACACTTTAAACCTGAACACCAGACACATGGTGCACCTGCGATACCTCTTTCCCCGTATCCACACTTTAAACCTGAACATCAGACACATGGTGCACCTGCGCTACACTTTAAATCTGAACACCAGACACATGGTGCACCTGCGATGATACTTCTTTCCCTGTGTCCACACTTCAAACCTGAACATCAGACACATGGTGCACCTGCGATGATACTTCTTTCCCTGTGTCCACACTTCAAACCTGAACATCAGACACATGGTGCACCTGCGCTACTTCTTTCCCCGTATCCACACTTCAAACCTGAACATCAGACACATGGTGCACCTGCGCTACTTCTTTCCCTGTGTCCACACTTTAAACCTGAACACCAGACACATGGTGCACCTGCGCTACACTTTAAATCTGAACACCAGACACATGGTGCACCTGCGATACTTCTTTCCCTGTGTCCACACTTCAAACCTGAACACCAGACACATGGTGCACCTGCGCCACACTTTAAACCTGAACACCAGACACATGGTGCACCTGCGATACCTCTTTCCCCGTATCCATACTTTAAACCTGAACACCAGACACATGGTGCACCTGCGATACCTCTTTCCCCGTATCCACACTTTAAACCTGAACATCAGACACATGGTGCACCTGCGCTACACTTTAAATCTGAACACCAGACACATGGTGCACCTGCGATACTTCTTTCCCTGTGTCCACACTTTAAACCTGAACATCAGACACATGGTGCACCTGCGCTACACTTCAAACCTGAACACCAGACACATGGTGCACCTGCGCTACTTCTTTCCCTGTGTCCACACTTTAAACCTGAACATCAGACACATGGTGCACCTGCGCTACTTCTTTCCCTGTGTCCACACTTCAAACCTGAACATCAGACACATGGTGCACCTGCGCTACTTCTTTCCCCGTATCCACACTTTAAACCTGAACATCAGACACATGGTGCACCTGCGCTACTTCTTTCCCTGTGTCCACACTTTAAACCTGAACACCAGACACATGGTGCACCTGCGCTACTTCTTTCCCTGTGTCCACACTTTAAACCTGAACACCAGACACATGGTGCACCTGCGCTACACTTTAAACCTGAACACCAGACACATGGTGCATCTGCGCTACACTTTAAACCTGAACACCAGACACATGGTGCACCTGCGCTACACTTTAAACCTGAACACCAGACACATGGTGCACCTGCGCTACACTTTAAACCTGAACATCAGACACATGGTGCACCTGCGCTACACTTTAAACCTGAACACCAGACACATGGTGCACCTGTGCTACACTTTAAACCTGAACACCAGACACATGGTGCACCTGCGCTACACTTTAAACCTGAACACCAGACACATGGTGCACCTGCGCTACACTTTAAACCTGAACACCAGACACATGGTGCACCTGCGCTACACTTTAAACCTGAACATCAGACACATGGTGCACCTGCGCTACACTTTAAACCTGAACACCAGACACATGGTGCACCTGCGCTACACTTTAAACCTGAACATCAGACACATGGTGCACCTGCGCTACACTTTAAACCTGAACACCAGACACATGGTGCACCTGCGCTACACTTTAAACCTGAACATCAGACACATGGTGCACCTGCGCTACACTTTAAACCTGAACACCAGACACATGGTGCACCTGCGCTACACTTTAAACCTGAACACCAGACACATGGTGCACCTGCGCTACACTTTAAACCTGAACATCAGACACATGGTGCACCTGCGCTACACTTTAAACCTGAACACCAGACACATGGTGCACCTGCGCTACACTTTAAACCTGAACACCAGACACATGGTGCACCTGCGCTACACTTTAAACCTGAACACCAGACACATGGTGCATCTGCGCTACACTTTAAACCTGAACACCAGACACATGGTGCACCTGCGCTACACTTTAAACCTGAACATCAGACACATGGTGCACCTGCGCTACACTTTAAACCTGAACACCAGACACATGGTGCACCTGCGCTACACTTTAAACCTGAACATCAGACACATGGTGCACCTGCGCTACACTTTAAACCTGAACATCAGACACATGGTGCACCTGCGCTACACTTTAAACCTGAACACCAGACACATGGTGCACCTGCGCTACACTTTAAACCTGAACATCAGACACATGGTGCACCTGCGCTACACTTTAAACCTGAACACCAGACACATGGTGCACCTGCGCTACACTTTAAACCTGAACACCAGACACATGGTGCACCTGCGCTACACTTTAAACCTGAACACCAGACACATGGTGCATCTGCGCTACACTTTAAACCTGAACACCAGACACATGGTGCACCTGCGCTACACTTTAAACCTGAACATCAGACACATGGTGCACCTGCGCTACACTTTAAACCTGAACATCAGACACATGGTGCACCTGCGCTACACTTTAAACCTGAACACCAGACACATGGTGCACCTGCGCTACACTTTAAACCTGAACACCAGACACATGGTGCACCTGCGCTACACTTTAAACCTGAACACCAGACACATGGTGCATCTGCGCTACACTTTAAACCTGAACACCAGACACATGGTGCACCTGCGCTACACTTTAAACCTGAACACCAGACACATGGTGCACCTGCGCTACACTTTAAACCTGAACACCAGACACATGGTGCACCTGCGCTACACTTTAAACCTGAACACCAGACACATGGTGCACCTGCGCTACACTTTAAACCTGAACACCAGACACATGGTGCATCTGCGCTACACTTTAAACCTGAACACCAGACACATGGTGCACCTGCGCTACACTTTAAACCTGAACACCAGACACATGGTGCACCTGCGCTACACTTTAAACCTGAACACCAGACACATGGTGCACCTGCGCTACACTTTAAACCTGAACACCAGACACATGGTGCACCTGCGCTACACTTTAAACCTGAACACCAGACACATGGTGCACCTGCGCTACACTTTAAACCTGAACACCAGACACATGGTGCACCTGCGCTACACTTTAAACCTGAACACCAGACACATGGTGCATCTGCGCTACACTTTAAACCTGAACATCAGACACATGGTGCACCTGCGCTACACTTTAAACCTGAACACCAGACACATGGTGCACCTGCGCTACACTTTAAACCTGAACACCAGACACATGGTGCACCTGCGCTACACTTTAAACCTGAACACCAGACACATGGTGCACCTGCGCTACACTTTAAACCTGAACACCAGACACATGGTGCACCTGCGCTACACTTTAAACCTGAACACCAGACACATGGTGCACCTGCGCTACACTTTAAACCTGAACATCAGACACATGGTGCACCTGCGCTACACTTTAAACCTGAACATCAGACACATGGTGCACCTGCGCTACACTTTAAACCTGAACACCAGACACATGGTGCACCTGCGCTACACTTTAAACCTGAACATCAGACACATGGTGCACCTGCGCTACACTTTAAACCTGAACATCAGACACATGGTGCACCTGCGCTACACTTTAAACCTGAACACCAGACACATGGTGCACCTGCGCTACACTTTAAACCTGAACACCAGACACATGGTGCACCTGCGCTACACTTTAAACCTGAACACCAGACACATGGTGCATCTGCGCTACACTTTAAACCTGAACACCAGACACATGGTGCACCTGCGCTACACTTTAAACCTGAACACCAGACACATGGTGCATCTGCGCTACACTTTAAACCTGAACACCAGACACATGGTGCACCTGCGCTACACTTTAAACCTGAACACCAGACACATGGTGCACCTGCGCTACACTTTAAACCTGAACACCAGACACATGGTGCACCTGCGCTACTTCTACACAATCACGAACACACATTTTGCACAGGTAGATGGTAGTCCCTCCATCCCTTCCTCTATCATTTTTTTCTGACTACTGTCTGTCTGCGTCTCTCATGAACCAAAACCCGTGTTATAGACTAATATTAGCAGAGTCAAAAATATATATGACAACATTGACAAAATACAAGAAATTTAACATATAGGAAAGTTTAGAAAGTGAATGTTTAAATGATAATGCCGTGTGTGTGTGTGTGTGTGTGTATATATATATATATGTCGTGCCGAATAGGCAGAATTTGCGATCTTGGCTTAAATAGCAACGCTCATCTTGCCATATATGACAAGTGAAAATTTGTGTATGCAATAATTTCGCCAAAATCATTCTGAACCTAACGAAAAAAATATATTTCACTGTGTTTGTTTAGTATTAAATTATTGTAAACAAATCTAAAATATATTTAGTTTGGTTAGGCTAAAATAAATTGTTCTTGTTATAATAAGGTTAGGTAAGTTTTCTAAGTTCCTTTTGAAGCAAAATTAAAAAATTTTAAATTAAAATTAATGAAAAAAATATATCTTTAGAAGTATAAGAGAAAATTTTAGAAAGGACTTAATTTTAAATGAGTTCTTGCTAATTGACCAGTTTTACATATTCGGCACGACATATATATATATATATATATATATATATATATATATATATATATATATATATATATATATATATATATATATATAATTTACTAACATTATCTCTCAGTCCACTGCAGGATTCGAACCTGCATACACTACATCAAAGTGCGCAGTACTTTAGCCACTCCGTACTTTCATGCAATGTGTACAGGTTCGAATCCTGCTGTGGACTGAGCGGTGTACTAAAGTCTTCATTTCTTACAATATGTTTTGCACTACTGATTATATTAGCAACGTTTCAGTAAAAATTAAACCATCTTGCCTACATACATAAGCCTTGGTTTCACCCTCATCAAATTAAAACATACTTGAAGTTTCAATAATATGCCGCACAGACCACACTTTACAATATTAGCAACATCGTTCCCTAATCCACCCTAGCATTTACCCTTTCGAAATCCACAAATGAGACAAACTCCTTGGCCTTAGGTACTAGGGAATTATTTGTTTTAATGTAAACATCAACGTATCAGCTTGCCCTTTGCATCCTCTGCTCTTGCTATATTCGTACTGCCCCTTCGTTATAAGTGTAAGTCACACTTTTGCTAATCCATGGGTGTTGAGCGTTCCAACACTAACACTGCCTACTTCACTATATCAGTCTTAATCCCATTCATCCCTGCGCTCACACACACACACAAAAAAAAAAAAAGGCTCCACTATGTTTATCCAAAAAGTTTGTGAAATAAACAATGGATACAGCAAGGGCACAGCAACATGTCACTGCTGCACAACATGCACAACTGGAACAGCCACTGCTGAAACAGCCACTGCTGAAACAGCCACTGCTGAAACAGCCACTGCTACAACAGTCACTGCTGCAACAATCAATGCTGCTACAATCACTGGGTTAAGTCAGCAAGGAAATCCACACAACACTGCTGCAACAGGCATTGCTACATCAGTCACTACTGCAACAATCACTGCTGTAACAATCACTGGGTAAAATCAGTGAGGGCAGCCACGTCACTACTGCAACAGTCCCTGCTACAACAATCACTGCTGCTACAATCACTGGGTTAAGTCGGTAAGGAAATACACACGTCACTGCTGCAACAGTCACTGTGTAAAGCCAGTTGAGGGCACAAAGGCATTTTTCCCCTCCGTTTAAGTCAAGACTTAATTTGCACGAGGAATGTCATTACTGCCAGAATGGCCGCCTACTCCAATTAAAACTAATTGGAGACGTTACTCTAATTTATTTACCTTACCACCACAGCTCCACGAAATACTGTTGAGCAGTGAATGCTCCTAATAGAGGGGTACAGAGGTGAGGTTGGGAGGGTGAAGCAGTGAGGTTGAGGTGCTGAGCTTGATGATGTGAGCTTTAAGGAGCACTCTGACCTAGTAAGTCACCCAGCACTCTTGCCACTATAAAATACTATGCATACAAAACAGCGTTCAGATCTATGAAATCATTTAAAGCTCTATACATTAAATAAGCAAATATGGTCCATGAGAAGAACAAGCTAATACTATATAATACAAATATAAAGAACCAACGTGAACAACATAAAAATACTATTATGTCATGTCAAAATAATCAGTTAAATAAACAATCAAAATATCAGTGATATAAAACTGCTGAAAGTTACCCGAGGCCCTGAAGCCACCCCGGTAATTATAGAAGCAGCAAAGAAAACAAAAAATCTGGAGCCGGGGTAAACAGTAGTGCACAGTCTGAGTATGGAAGGTGAGGGTGACGGGGGTGAAGCACAAGTGGAGCTAGGGGACTGTAAGGTACTTTACTAAAGTGCGTAGGGCAGGGTGGGATCAAGCATAAACACACACACATTTGGGGCCAGGAGCTGTGATGCGACCCTGCAATCACAAATAGGTGAATAGGTGAGTACATACATATATAATAGAAGTCAAAAAACACCTCAATGTAAACAAATCAGATCAACAAGCAAACGGTGAAACCATATTTTAATGCTCTCGAACGAAATTAAAAAATCTTGTGTGAATTAAAAAAGTCAATTAATTAAAATGAATCCCCTAAAAAATTCCCGAGGTCTCAATACGTATAGCAGTACTCATAAAATCTGCACCCAACTTGAAACAGTCAATGCCACTGGTAAACTGTTAAAATACAAGGCACAGTCCACCGTACACCACAGTCCACATGCTGCACACACACACACACACACACACACACACACACACACACACACACACACACACAGTAACAGCAAGTAATCCTGCTGCCCACTTTGCGTTGCCTGTTGTGCGTTGCTGACTAACACATCACAATTTGCACAGGTAAAACATAGAATCACCTACAATCAGGTGGCCATGCATATGATGCACGGCTACTATAACTACTACTACAACTTACCCATCCCTCTGGGTATGACCTACTTCCACTGGGGAATTCCGCCTACCAGTGACTATGCCCTCGTCTTCTTCCCGTCCCTTTCCACCTGACGATTAGTATATAAGCGCCAGCCTCCTTGCCTGTGCTCCAGAATCTACACGACTACGGTACTCTTCACACCAACTCCAACGCTGAGGGACTGATTACCTCGTCTTTTGAATATAGTTCTGTCTTCAAATTATATACTAGAATCTGTACTGATAAAGCCACTGGATGGCGAAACGTCTACAATAAAGATACCCAGATGTTGCACATGTTTCTAAATCTTCAAATGTCCTGAGTGCATCAGTGTCCGTTTACCCTTACTTTTTTGGCAGTCATTTGTCTTCTTACTAGAGAATGGGTTCTTGGGGATTCTTATTGAATAAGGAGCAAACCACCTATATCCAAACTCCTTACATCTTGCTCGTCGTAGGACCCACCAAGCCAGCCAAACACAATTAACCAATAGACGTAGCGCAAAAAGGTCGCTATGAAATCGTCTTCTACAGAGCATATTCGATACCGATACAACAACATTTCCCTCAACTGCCACCCGTTCAGTATTCCGAACTGACACGATAATCAACTGCCGGGCGGAGAGCTGCTCCTCAATCCCTCAGAGCACCGTGTGCGCTAGAGTATACTGCACCAGGGTGTAGGTGGCTGGAAAACAGATATGGGAAACTATGAAATTTTTGTAGTACTAAGACACGAAAATCATTCAGTACTTTAGTGTAAAAGAAATGTTTAAAACATACTGCTCCCATTAAGCCCACAATTTGTAAATGAAACTTTAAATGAAGTGTCGGTCCGCCCTAGTTGTGAGTGGGAGAGGAAAAAGGAAGAAAACCACAAATCAGGTTAGGAGAAAAGCCAAGAGAGGGGTAAGGCCAAGTCACATGTGTATGTTGAAGACGCGAACATTTGACAATATATTGGAAGAGTAAAGTATCAATGTACCAAAACCGGAACTAAGATTATGTTAGAAATGATGTGATTAAGAACTGGTTCAACAAGACTGAAACCATGATGGCTAGAAGAGGAACAGATAGTTTTGATAGAGGACCAGCATATGGGATGCCTATGTTCTCTAACATGACTGAAGAAAGCACCCACAGTACAGGCAAGGTGAACACTTCTGTTCTTTAAACCTGGAAACAAGGGACTGGCCACTTTCATCAACGTATTATAGATAGAAAGAGGAGCAGGACATAAAATAAACACCAAAAATATATCATTTTGTAGAAATGCAAGTTTAATATACAAGTGACGAAGGTTGTTAATAAGATTCCTAAATTTGAAACATATTTATGGAAGGCAAAGTACAGATATTTCCAGAGAGGAAAAGGGTTTAGCGAAGAAGAAATAATGGAAATTTCCGAGTGGAGACATTGAGATAATAGCTGTGGAAGGTATGGAGGAAGAGAAGAGCAAGGTTTCTCTTAGCAGGCAGTGCATAACTGAAAAACTGGTGAAAGTTCGTAACATTGTGCTTGCTTTAAACAAAACAAAAGGGAAAATCCTTTCACAGAGTGGTGGACATAAACATCAAGTAAAAGAAGAAGGGAAATACATCATAACTCAGATTTAAAATTGATGGGTGGAGTAACTTTGTTAAGGACGACAATAAAGCGTTGGAAGAGACTATAATGATGTGGCCAGAGAACCAAGATATGATCTACGTAGAGAAATCAAAGTGAAGGACGTAATATGTGAAGCAGAAGAGATTAAATATATTCCGTGTAAAGGATAAAAGGGGATAAAGCATACCCCTTGGAAAGAGGAGCAAGAATTCTTACAAAAACGAATAGGGTCAAGAAAGACATCAGTGGGAATAAAGAAATGAAGCATCCTCTCAATAGTTTCTTCTGAGAAATGTGAGATCATTACGAGAACATCAGTAAAGAGAGAGACTACTTAACATCTTACAGGTGGGATGTGGTCGTACTTGTTCAGTAGTCTAGGGAGTAACGGGGGTGAGCAGGAAAAAAAGAACCAAGAAAACAAGCGAGTTTTAGCAAGTGGGAGAGAGGGTGAGACAAAGCTCTACAGTCTAGAAGAAATGAAGGAGCGAAAAGAAATACCAGCTTGAGAATTAGACATATAAGCAATATATGACTATCTTTAATTACGACGTTTCGCAACCCAGTGGCTTTATCAATACAAATTCCAGGACATAATTTGAAGACAGTAGAAGTATATACAAAAGATGAGGTAATCAGTCCCTCAGCCTCGGAGTTGGCGTGAAGAGCACTACGGTGCTCTTCACACACATTCATATACGTGACTCAACAGTGTCGTAACATTCATATACGTGACTCAACAGTGTCGTAACAATCATATACGTGACTCAACAGTGTCGTAACATTCATATACGTGACTCAACAGTGTCGTAACATTCATATACGTGACTCAACAGTGTCGTAACATTCATATACGTGACTCAACAGTGTCGTAACATTCATATACGTGACTCAACAGTGTCGTAACATTCATATACGTGACTCAACAGTGTCGTAACATTCATATACGTGACTCAACAGTGTCGTAACATTCATATACGTGACTCAACAGTGTCGTAACATTCATATACGTGACTCAACAGTGTCGTAACATTCATATACGTGACTCAACAGTGTCGTAACATTCATATACGTGACTCAACAGTGTCGTAACATTCATATACGTGACTCAACAGTGTCGTAACATTCATATACGTGACTCAACAGTGTCGTAACATTCATATACGTGACTCAACAGTGTCGTAACATTCATATACGTGACTCAACAGTGTCGTAACATTCATATACGTGACTCAACAGTGTCGTAACATTCATATACGTGACTCAACAGTGTCGTAACATTCATATACGTGACTCAACAGTGTCGTAACATTCATATACGTGACTCAACAGTGTCGTAACATTCATATACGTGACTCAACAGTGTCGTAACATTCATATACGTGACTCAACAGTGTCGTAACATTCATATACGTGACTCAACAGTGTCGTAACATTCATATACGTGACTCAGTGTCATAACATTCATTTCGAAGGATCTCACAGTTACAATTAAATAAAACGGCAATGGAGGGAACAAACGGAAGAGTTTTAAAACGAGTACAATCACAATTAAATCACTGGTATTAAGTGGAAGGAGACCAATGATTGCTTTCATAAGAAACGAGCAGCGGCGGGCAATTTGTCGAGTGTGGATAATGTGTGTGCAGATTAGAGCTATCAAAGAGGTAATCAAAGCGAGGGGAACACCTTACTCCTGCGTACATCACCTTCAGTACGGTGTGGAGTGTTACTTGAGTCGCGGCCTGGTCATGGACAGGGCCGCGGGGGGCGTTTATCCCCGGAACACTCTCCAGGTACATGGGGAACTAAACCGGGTTCCCGAAAGTGGTCAATATCGGCCCCTAAAGGTAGATGGGACTATCGAAGGGGTCGATCAATTGCTGGGGGTCAAAATGGGGAAGGTCAGTACATGGTTGAAGGTGGTTTTAGCCATGCAAATGTAATTGTAACTAAGCAGAGAAACAGACTGGACCTGGAAGAGCGTGGCGACTTACCACTAAAACTCACCAATCACCAACCAAATATCAGTGACCTTGTTGACGTTCATCAGATGCATTCTTCCCATTAATGTTATCAACAGTTTCCCTAAAAACGAATATGTTAAATATTTTCATATTTCATAATTTAATTACCTATTTTTTATGTCATTATCATCTATTAATATTATTATTATTATTATTCGTAGTACGATTACTAGCGCACTAAGCTCACACACTGAGGTTCGTGGTTCGATCACCGGTACGGGTAAAAACATTAGGACGTGTTTCCTTAAGGCACCTGCTCTCTCTGTTCACCTAGCAGCAAGATAGATACCTGGGTATCAGTCGACTGGTGTAGGTGGCATTCAGGAGACAAAACTGACTTAATTTGCGGGAAATGCTCAGCATAACAAGGGGCTTTCTTATATGGTAGTATGTCACTGGTGTCAGTTAGGCCTGTACACCTTGTACATGTATTTGTAGAAATAAAAACATGGGACTAAATACATACATAAACAGGACTAAAGACACACATACTAGTACGTGAAAGTACATGGGAAAGAGACACAGGACTGCGTTGGGAAGGACTACCGTCCATTTTAGATTAAGGACTATGATGTATTACCTAGATATCTGTGACAGTGTCACACGTCGTACACCTTAATCTAGTCATTCCACCTGGGTAATGACATGTAATCCCTCTTTATCCAAGGGAAGGGTAGAACCAATTCAACTCAAGAACGTGACAAGCATCGAGGCACCTAAAATGATGCAAGAATTTGCGACCAGAGAATATGGTAGGAATGCGAGAAGGAAAATATGGGATAGATTGGGGTTGAACAAGGCGATGATGGGCAAACAAGAAGATAAAATACTAGTGGCCCATCCACTACTGTAAGCTGAAGTGTGATTATGTATAATATATTGAGATGTATATATGGCTCGTTCCAACGATCATGCATATGTATACAATACACTATCTTTGAAGGGAGCCATTACAGAGATTTGCCACACTGAGGAAAAGGGCACACATTTGGGAAAACCATTTAGCATAAAGAGTGAAGACAGCATACAGTTCTCCCGGACATTTATGCGCATATATGTTACAAACAGTGATAAATGAACCCACCATACCATCAAATACCTTAAAAGTCTTACAATTATTCAAGGAAAATATAGAATATAAAAATGAAGAGTTGAAAAGCACTGTTCAGTAATTTTAATGTTTCTAAACATTCCTTTTCTGTCATTTTCTCTTTAATATATATATATATATATATATATATATATATATATATATATATATATATATATATATATCAAACCCCCCCTCCACCCAGCCCACACTCCCACCCCAGCTCCACACTCCCACCTCACCCACACCTCCACCCTCAACTCCCCCTCACCCCCCCGCCCAACCCCACACCTCAGCCCCACCTCCCCCCTCAACCCACACCCTCAC
Organism: Cherax quadricarinatus; assembly: GCF_038502225.1. Lineage (NCBI taxonomy): Eukaryota > Metazoa > Arthropoda > Malacostraca > Decapoda > Parastacidae > Cherax > Cherax quadricarinatus. The sequence continues at coordinate 53,029,655 of NC_091298.1, forward strand.
CCCCACCCACCTCTCACACCCCAACCCCCCTCCCACCCTCAGCTCCACACCCCCACTACCCCAGCCCCCCTCACACCCCCCCCCACACCCCACCCCCAGCCCACCTCTACCCCTCAGCCCCCACTCCACTACCCCCAGCCCCCTCCCTACCCCCAACTCCACACCTCACTACCCCCCGCTCCACCCCCCCACCCCCAGCCCCACCTCACTACCCCCAGCTCCACCCCACTACCCCAGCCCACACTCACTCCCCCCCAGCCCACCTCCTACCCCAACCCACACCTCATTACCCCAGCTCCCCCCTCCCCCCTCAGCCCACACCTCACTCCCTGCCCCCTCTCCTCCCCAGCCCACCTCCCTCCCTCAGCCCCCTCTCCCACCCCCCACCCACACCCCACCCCTCAGCTCCACCCCCCCACCTCAGCTCCACCTCCCCCCCCCCAGCCCCACCTCCACCCCCCCCTCTCCCCTACCCTCAACTAAAACACACGCACACACACACACACACACACACTCGCACTCACACACACACACACACACACACACACACACACACAAGCTATGATTCGACCAGGAGCTATGACTCGATCCCTGCAACCACAATTAGATAAGTATACACCCACAACGACAACCAGCACGGATTCAGGGACGAGAAATCCTGTCACATTCCTACTGGAGTTATATGACAATGTGACAGCAGTAAGACAAGCGAGAAAGGGATAGATAGATTGCATTTACTTGGACTGTAAGAAGGCTTTGGACATAGTTCCACACAAGAGATTAGTGCAAAAGCTGTAGGACCAGCAAGGTGTAACAGAGAAGGCACTGCAATGGATCAGAGAGTACCTGACAGGAAGGAATCAGCGAGTCATGATATGCGACGAGGTGTCGGAGTGGGCGCCTATGACGAGCGGAAAGTCCTAGGACCGGTGCTGTTTCTGGTGTATGTGAATGACATAACGGAAGGAATAGACCCAGAAGTGTGTCTGTTTGCAGAGGATGTGAAGTTAATGAGGAGAATTCAATTCGAGGACGACAAGGCAGGACTACAAAGGGATCTGGACAAGCTACAGGCCTGTGAAATGCAACGTCAGGAAGATCGGGGAAGGGCAAAGAAGACCGCAGACAGAATACAGTCTAGGGGCCAAAGACTACAAACCTCACTCAAGTAAAAGGATCTTGGGGTGAGTATAACACCGAACACATCTCCTGAGGCGCACATCAACCAAATAACTACTGCAGCATACGGGCGACTAGCAAACCTAAGAATAGCATTCCGACATCTCAGTAACGAGTCGTTCAGGACTCTGTACACCGTGTACATAAGGTCCATATTGGAGTATGCAGCACCAGTTTGGAACCCACACCTGGTTAAGCACGTCAGGAAATTAGAGAAAGTGCAAAGGTTTGCAACAAGGCTAGTCCCGGAGATAAGGAGCAAGTCCTGCGAAGAGAGTTTAAGAGAAATCGACCTGACGACACTGCAGGACAGGAGGGAGAGGGGGGGACAACATGATAACATAAAATACTGAAAGGAATCAACAAGTTGGACAGGAATAGGATGTTCCATAGATGGGACACAGCAACAAGGAAGCTGAAAATTCAAATACGAGTCAAAGGGATGTTAGGAAGTATTTATTCAGTCACAGAGTTGTCAAGAAGTGGAATAGTCTGGAAAGGGAGGTGGTGGAGGCATGAGCCATGCATAGCTTTAAGAAAAGGTATGATAAAGCTCAAAGAGCTCCACACACAAACACACACACTACATTTAGCTCCACACACACACACACACACACACAAACTATCATCAGCTCCACACACTATCATCAGCTCCACACACTATCCTCGGCTCCACACACTATCATCAGCTCCACACACTATCCTCGGCTCCACACACTATCCTCGGCTCCACACACTATCATCAGCTCCACACACTATCATCAGCTCCACACACTATCCTCGGCTCCACACACTATCCTCGGCTCCACACACTATCATCAGCTCCACACACTATCCTCAGCTCCACACACTATCCTCGGCTCCACACACTATCCTCGGCTCCACACACTATCATCAGCTCCACACACTATCCTCGGCTTGACACACTATCATCAGCTCCACACACTATCCTCGGCTCCACACACTATCCTCGGCTCCACACACTATCCTCGGCTCCACACACTATCATCAGCTCCACACACTATCATCAGCTCCACACACTATCCTCGGCTCCACACACTATCCTCGGCTCCACACACTATCATCAGCTCCACACACTATCATCAGCTCCACACACTATCCTCGGCTCCACACACTATCATCAGCTCCACACACTATCCTCGGCTCCACACACTATCATCAGCTCCACACACTATCATCAGCTCCACACACTATCATCAGCTCCACACACTATCCTCAGCTCCACACACTATCATCAGCTCCACACACTATCATCAGCTCCACACACTATCATCAGCTCCACACACTATCCTCAGCTCCACACATTATCCTCAGCTCCACACACTATCCTCAGCTCCACACACTATCCTCAGCTCCACACACTATCCTCAGCTCCACACATTATCCTCAGCTCCACACACTATCCTCAGCTCCACATACCCACTACCTGAAGCAATATCATTAAGAGGTATCAATGTGCCGCTCTACTGTATGAGCTCTGGTGAGGGTTTTTTTTTGTGCAAGTGGAGGTACATCGGGGAATCCAATCAGACTCAGGATCTAACTTCACATCCAAGATCTCTCGTGAAGTTCTTTCCCAGCTGGTAATAGCCACTAGGGTTTCTATCGCTCACCATCAACTGCTGGACGCGCTGGAAAAAAAAATTCACAAGTCGCTCAAAAGCATATTACGAGTGTGTGAGATGGAGATTACACCAGATTGGGATGGAGTTCCCTCATTACTCTTGCCTTTGGGTAACATGCAGGAACTGATCGTTTACAGTACCTTTGAGCTTGTATATGACCGTTCAGTCGGAGGGCCTTTTAGTTCTCAAAGAAGCGAGAGTACTGTTCCCTCGCAAGATAACCCTAAGATCTGACCATAATTCTCCATGTATGTGAAGTCAGCAGCAAATCTGGGAGCAGCAAAGGTCAGCAGATCATCTGTTTCAGCAGTTGACTTGTTTCAACATCCAGCGCCGAGCAACACGCTGAACGCAAGTTCAAGGTGAAGTTGAGTTACTTTAGTTATGAGGTATTTATCAGGGTAAAGCCATTATGAATGTATCACGTTATCCATTTAAAATAATATTCTATACCAACGTGCATGTCAGACATGAATCCAACAGACCTTGACTATGATATGATTGATACATCTCGCGGTGCTAATGCTTGCCTTAATGACGCCCAGATTTACTACAACCCAGAGCAGTGTGAGTCTTGTCTCGCATATGAAGTAAAGTATTAAAAATTAATGGATCTATCCAGTGAAGCTTCTCAGATGCACCTTGATCAGGTACACTGGGTTTTTATGATGCTGGTGTTCCTAATGATGCTCCCATCAAGCAACAACTATAGTGTATTAACTCCCATAAGACCAATCTGCTACAGGATCAGCTGGGGTTCAGGCTAAAGATCGATTTTATAGACCCTAATAAAAGTTCGTTGGCTTCACCCTGTATCCTAATTTCTAAGACAGACGGCACAAAACACACGCGTACAGACTACTATAAGGTCACTCTTGTCGTTAAACTGGATAGTAATCCTTTACCAAAAACAGATAAAATCACTGCGCTGGCAGGACATGATGTATCAAAGCTGGATCAGTTGAAGGGGTACTACCAGGTTCTGTTGGCAGACAGATCTCTGATTTCACTATCAAAGGTATATTATATAAATATATACAAATAACATTTGGGTTGCGAAAATCACCTGCAACATTCCGATGCCTGATAACTCAGGTTTAAAACGGTTTGCAGAGCGTGGAGGACTACCTCGATGACCTGATCTGAGGAGTCACTGACGGTGACTCCTCAAATCAGGATATGTTGCGCTTGAAGGCTGTATTTAAGAAGCTGCTTAAATACTGTAAAGTTGGAAGAAGTGAGTATGAAGGCCAAAGTAATTCTCTTGGGCCCTGTCAATGGGCCCATAGAAGCAGAGGTAATTCAGAACATGACGTGCCTACTAATACTAGAAAAACTGTTGCATTTTTTTTTCTTTTGGCTATGGATGAGCACATCCATTACCTCCGCTAACTAGTCTAAACCATAAGTTTGTTGGGATGAGCAATGGCAGAAAACTTTCAAACGCCTGGAAATACTGCTCTCCTCGGCTCCAGTACAACATAACCGCAGTTTTAAGGCACCTACCTTTGCGCAGGTGGATGCCAGTGAAATGGGAATTGGTGTTATTCTTTAAAAATCAGAGCCAGATGTTCACCCATTAAGTTTTTATTCTGAAAAGGTGAATATCAGAAGACGTTCAGCACCACAGAGATCGAGGCAGTCACATCTATGGTATACCTAGACGTGTCGCCTCATCCTAATATACTCTGAATTATCACCCTTCTCCACCCACACCATGAAAGATACAGATCAACAATTAATGCGATGGCCTTTGCATATTCGTTCACCGTGACGCTATTCCACATAACGAAAGAACAACTTACCGACATATCCTGGTAATCCATAAATTGTACCACGATATGTAAGGGAAAATGTATCTAACGTGTAACGCCTTATTTTAAGGAACAATTGTATACAGTGAATATATCATATATTACCACCATAGCCTATACTGTATACAACTAATCTAATAACCCACACTCTTTATAACACTATGTTAATGAGAGTATAGTAGACTACTACATTAAAGACGGAACTCTTATCTCTTGAGTGCAAGTGGCCACCAGATTCTGTATCACTCGTACAGATGTAATCTTCTAAAAATTCGAATTACTTTTGTGTAGCCACAGATAACTTAGCTACCAGGAATTTCACAGTTATAATTATTTATGTTCTCCTCGAGGAAGTGGAAAAGAATCCTTCCTTCGTAAGCCATGCGTGTGGTAAAGAGGAAACTTAAACTCCGGGAGTAAGGGGCTAGTAACTCCTTCTCCTGTATAAATTGCTAAATGTAAAATGAAGAATAACTTTTGTTTCTTCGTTTTCGGGTCACCCTGCCTCGGTGGGAGACGGCCCATGTGTTAAAAAATTATTTATGTAAAGGTTTGCAATTTACATGTTTTTTTTAAAAGACCATTATAATAACTTCTTGCTTAAATCTTGCCCCTCTTCAGGAACGAGAATTATTAAGATAATATACAACAGTCTCAGCTCTTCTGGAGACCAGTGTTAGTATGTAAAACTATTATACTTGTTTTTTATATTCTACACTTCATCTGCAAGTTTAGCAAATTTGCACGAAAGGGGAAGTATCCCAACCATTTATACCAAAATAGACACTGGGTTCTTGAGCAGGCAAATGCCCAACAGGAAGAATGGCACCCCCTCCAGGGAAGAGGCTGGGAGGAGAATGGCACCCCTCCCAGAGAAGAGACTGGGAGGAGAATGGCACCCCTCCCAGAGAAGAGGCTGGGAGGAGAATGGCACCCCTCCCAGAGAAGAGGCTGGGAGGAGAATGGCACCCCTCCCAGAGAAGAGGCTGGGAGGAGAATGGCATCCTTCCCAGAGAAGAGGCTGGGAGGAGAATGGCACCCCTCCCAGAGAAGAGGCTGGGAGGAGAATGGCACCCCTCCCAGAGAAGAGACTGGGAGGAGAATGGCACCCCTCCCAGAGAAGAGGCTGGGAGGAGAATGGCACCCCTCCCAGAGAAGAGACTGGGAGGAGAATGGCACCCCTCCCAGAGAAGAGGCTGGGAGGAGAATGGCACCCCTCCCAGAGAAGAGGCTGGGAGGAGAATGGCACCCCTCCCAGAGAAGAGGCTGGGAGGAGAATGGCATCCTTCCCAGAGAAGAGGCTGGGAGGAGAATGGCACCCCTCCCAGAGAAGAGGCTGGGAGGAGAATGGCATCCTTCCCAGAGAAGAGGCTGGGAGGAGAATGGCACCCCTCCCAGAGAAGAGGCTGGGAGGAGAATGGCATCCTTCCCAGAGAAGAGGCTGGGAGGAGAATGACATCCTTCCCAGAGAAGAGGCTGGGAGGAGAATGGCACCCCTCCCAGAGAAGAGGTAGGGAGGAGAATGGCACCCCTCCCAGAGAAGAGGTTGGGAGAAGAATGGCATCCTTCCCAGAGAAGAGGCTGGGAGGAGAATGGCACCCCTCCCAAAGAGGCTGGGAGGAGAGTGGCACCCCTCCCAGAGAAGAGGTCGGGAGAAGAACGGCACCCCTCCCAGAGAAGAGGACGGGAGGAGAATGGCACCCCTCCCAGAGAAGAGGCTGGGAGGAGAATGGCACCCCTCCCAGAGAAGAGGCTGGGAGGAGAATGGCACCCCTCCCAGAGAAGAGGCTGGGAGGAGAATGGCACCCCTCCCAGAGAAGAGGCTGGGAGGAGAATGGCACCCCTCCCAGAGAAGAGGCTGGGAGGAGAATGGCATCCTTCCCAGAGAAGAGGCTGGGAGGAGAATGGCATCCTTCCCAGAGAAGAGGCTGGGAGGAGAATGGCACCCCTCCCAGAGAAGAGGTAGGGAGGAGAATGGCACCCCTCCCAGAGAAGAGGTTGGGAGAAGAATGGCATCCTTCCCAGAGAAGAGGCTGGGAGGAGAATGGCACCCCTCCCAGAGAAGAGGCTGGGAGGAGAGTGGCACCCCTCCCAGAGAAGAGGTCGGGAGGAGAATGGCACCCCTCCCAGAGAAGAGGTCGGGAGGAGAATGGCACCCCTCCCAGAGAAGAGGCTGGGAGGAGAATGACACCCCTTCCAGAGAAGAGGCTGGGAGGAGAATGGAAGAGGCTGGGAGGAGAATGGCATCCTTCCCAGAGAAGAGGCTGGGAGGAGAATGGCACCCCTCCCAGAGAAGAGGCTGGGAGGAGAATGGCACCCCTCCCCTGGCACCCCTCCCAGAGAAGAGGCTGGGAGGAGAATGGCACCCCTCCCCTCCCAGAGAAGAGGAGGAGAATGGCACCCCTCCCAGGCACCCCTCCCAGGAAGAGGTCGGGAGGAGAATGGCACCCCTCCCAGAGAAGAGGGTGGGAGGAGAATGGCACCCCTCCCAGAGAAGACTGGGAGGAAAATGGCACCCCTCCCAGAGAAGAGGCTGGGAGGAGAATGGCACCCCTCCCAGAGAAGAGGCTGGGAGGAGAATGGCACCCCTCCCAGAGAAGAGGCTGGGAGGAGAATGGCACCCCTCCCAGAGAAGAGGCTGGGAGGAGAATGGCATCCTCCCAGAGAAGAGGCTGGGAGGAGAATGGCACCCCTCCCAGAGAAGAGGCTGGGAGGAGAATGGCAACCATCCCAGAGAAGAGGCTGGGAGGAGAATGGCACCCCTCCCAGAGAAGAGGAGAAGAATGGCACCCCTCCCAGAGAAGAGGTTGGGGAGAATGGCATCCTTCCCAGAGAAGAGGCTGGGAGGAGAATGGCACCCCTCCCAGAGAAGAGGCCGGGAGGCGAATGGCACCCCTCCCAGAGAAGAGGCTCGGGAGGAGAATGGCACCCCTCCCAGAGAAGAGGTCGGGAGGAGAATGGCACCCCTCCCAGAGAAGAGGCTGGGAGGAGAATGGCATCCTTCCCAGAGAAGAGGCTGGGAGGAGAATGGCACCCCTCCCCTCCCAGAGAAGAGGCTGGGAGGAGAAAGGCACCCCTCCCAGAGAAGAGGTAGGGAGGAGAATGGCACCCCTCCCAGAGAAGAGGTTGGGAGAAGAATGGCATCCAGAGAAGAGGTTGGGAGAAGAATGGCATCCCCAGAGAAGAGGCTGGGAGGAGAATGGCACCCCTCCCAGAGAAGAGGCGGGGAGGAGAACGGCACCCCTCCCAGAGAAGAGGTCGGGAGGAGAATGGCACCCCTCCCAGAGAAGAGGTCGGGAGGAGAATGGCACCCCTCCCAGAGAAGAGGCTGGGAGGAGAATGGCACCCCTCCCAGAGAAGAGGCTGGGAGGAGAATGGCACCCCTCCCAGAGAAGAGGCTGGGAGGAGAATGGCACCCCTCCCAGAGAAGAGGCTGGGAGAAAGTGGCACCCCTCCCAGAGAAGAGGTAGGGAGGAGAATGGCACCCCTCCCAGAGAAGAGGTTGGGAGGAGAATGGCACCCCCTCCCAGAGAAGAGGCTGGGAGGAGAATGGCACCCCTCCCAGAGAAGAGGCTGGGAGGAGAATGGCATCCTTCCCAGAGAAGAGGTTGGGAGGAGAATGGCACCCCTCCCAGAGAAGTGGCTGGGAGGAGAATGGCACCCCTCCCAGAGAAGAGGCTAGGGAGGAGAATGGCACCCCTCCCAGAGAAGAGACTGGGAGTAGAATGGCATCCTTCCCAGAGAAGAGGCTGGGAGGAGAATGGCACCCCTCCCAGAGAAGAGGTCGGGAGGAGAATGGCACCCCTCCCCGGGAGGAGAATGACACCCCTCCCAGAGAAGAGGCTGGGAGGAGATGGCACCCCTCCCAGGGAGGAGAATGGCACCCCTCCCAGAGAAGAGGAATGGCACCCCTCCCAGAGAGGAGAGGGGAGAAGAATGGCATCCTTCCCAGAGAAGAGGCTGGGAGGAGAGGCACCCCTCCCAGAGAAGAGGTGGGAGGAGAATGGCACCCCTCCCAGAGAGGCACCCCTCCCTGGGAGAGGAGGCTGGGAGGAGAATGGCCCCTCCCAGAGAAGAGGTCGGGAGGAGAATGACACCCCTCCCAGAGAAGAGGCTGGGAGGAGAATGGCACCCCTCCCAGAGAAGAGGACACCCCTCGGGAGGAGAATGGCACCCCTCCCAGAGAAGAGGCTGGGAGGCTGGGGGGAGAATGGCACCCCTCCCAGAGAAGAGGCTGGGGGGAGAATGGCACCCCTCCCAGAGAAGAGGCTGGGAGGAGAATGGCACCCCTCCCAGAGAAGAGGCTGGGGGGAGAATGGCACCCCTCCCAGAGAAGAGGCTGGGGGGAGAATGGCATCCTTCCCAGAGAGACTGTGGGAGAGTGTTCGTGTAACGCAGTGTTGGAGGGAGAAAGAGGGGGCAGTATTTTTCAACGTTTGTAATTAGTATGTCTTACACATCCCGAGAACATAATGAAATGTATTAGGTATTCAACTTGTGTGACGTACCTGCAGGCGGGCAACCCATGTGATGAAGAAAAATGAGGCAGAGGGTGAAAACAAGATAAAGAAAAAATGCAAGACAAAGACAGAAAAGGACAAATAAAATATTTAAATTAGACGAAGAAAACACACAGATAGACAAAGACGACAATTAAAACGACAAAGACGGCAGGGACAAAAACAAAAAAAATTAATTAGACGAAGAAAACACACAAATAAAGACGACAAAGACGGCAGGGACAAAAAGAACAATAAAAAGACGGAAACAGAGGCTAAGGAGGATATGATCGAAGTTATCTAACCCAGGAAGGTTATTAACCCAAGAAAACTCAACAAAGCCGAGTAGTACAAGGCTTATTTCTATTGGTGTCCTTCCCTAACACGCGACTCACCCAGCAACCTACTTACTGTGAAGGAACTTGCCCATATGCTTTGCCCTGCCCGGGAATCGAACCAGTGTCTTTTCTGTTGTGAACCAGAGATTCTTAGCCTGGACAGTCTAGTTATCCAGTAAGGGGAGGAATTATTAGTTTTATTTGTTAATTTTATCATTATTATATTTATTATTCACTATTTTAACAGCTAGAGACAACTCTAACAGCAGAAACGTTGTTATTAGTAACGAAGATTTACAAGTCATACTTATGTAATTTACAAGTAACAATCTGCGATTTACATGTCACAATACCACGATTCGTAAGTCACAACAGCCTGATTTACAGATCACAGCAGCCTGATTTACAGATCACAGCAGCCTGATTTACAGATCACAACAGCCTGATTTACAGATCAAAACACCCTGATTTACAGATCACAGCAGCCTGATTTACAGATCACAACAGCCTGATTTACAGATCACAACAGCCTGATTTACAGATCACAGCAGCCTGATTTACAGATCACAACAGCCTGATTTACAGATCACAACAGCCTGATTTACAGATCACAGCAGCCTGATTTACAGATCACAACAGCCTGATTTACAGATCAAAACACCCTGATTTACAGATCACAGCAGCCTGATTTACAGATCACAACAACCTGATTTACAGATCAAAACACCCTGATTTACAGATCACATCAGCCTGATTTACAGATCAAAACACCCTGATTTACATATCACAACAGCCTGATTTACAGGTCACAACACCCTGATTTACAGGTCACATCACCCTGATTTACAGGTCACATCACCCTGATTTACAGATCACAACGCCGTGATTTACAGATCACAACACCCTGATTTACAGGTCACAACACCCTGATTTACAGGTTACATCACCCTGATTTACAGGTCACATCACCCTGATTTACAGATCACAACGCCCTGATTTACAGATCACAACACCCTGATTTACAGATCACAACACCCTGATTTACAAGCACAACACCCTGATTTACAAGTGACAATACGGTGTTTGTAACACTTCACAACTAACAATTTAGAAGGGAAACTCAAGACGAGGTTTCGGTATTTGTAACGGTCCAGGACCGCCTGTAGCGCCGTCTGATGTTCACTCTCCGAATTTTGTGCTAACTGTAAACTGCGTTGACATCGTGAATCACACCACAAATGCGAAATCTTCAACGATGACATCGCGGACACAGTGACATCAGAAGGAAACATTACAAAACGTAACTTGGCTGACATCAACACAAGAGAAACCCCCACAAAATTGTGAAAATATTCTCAACATTTGAACATCGTAAACAAAACACAACACTGCAAACAGACACATCGCAAACAGCAAACAAACGCCGGAGAGAGAGAGAGAGAGAAAGAGAGAGAGAGGGAGACAGGACTCCAGAAAATTTTGCAAGAATTGCTGGCTACACCTCATGGATGAGAAGAGACAGGCAAGGGCAAGGAGGTGTTCCTGTGTGCTTCTCTAAAAGTGTTCATGCCCAGCACATTGATGTTGCCACCCCTACACATCTTGAAATGATGTTCTTCAAGCTCTGTATAAACACTAGTACCTCTGTACTAGCATGTGCAATGTACAGACCTCAGTGGCAACATGCAGACCCTATCAACTTCCTAATGGAAAATATTGACTCCCTTCTGCTACAACACAATTGTCAACATATTATAATTGTTGGTGACCTCAACCAGCACCTTATACAGAGGGACTTTGATGACCTTCTTGCAGTGTTTGACATGAGAAACTTTGTTGATTTCCCTACTCATATCTCTGGCTCCTCCCTTGACCCAGTAGTGAGTGATCTGGCAGAAGGCATAGTCACTTGTCAACTCCTCGGCTACGTTGGATCGTCTGACCACAAGGCTGTTTTTACCACACTTAAGATCCCAACAGAACGAGGTGAGGAGTCCACACGCACAACCTGGCTATGGGAAAGAGGTAATTGGCCAGCCCTTTGCTCTGAGCTCGCCACCACCGACTGGAATGCTCTTCTCCAAGGGGATGGTGACAACCAAGTGAAAGCCTTCACTAGACACATCCTTAATCTACAACAAGAACACATTCCTCACCGGCAATATGTGACGAAGCCTACAGATCAGCCTTGGTTTGGCTTTCGTTGTAGAGAGGCTGCTACTGCTAAGTACAAAGCATGGCGAAGGTATAAGAGACATCCTACCACCTATAACAGGAACTTGCACATGCAAGCCTGTAGGCATATGGGTGATGTTCAAAAGTGGGCCATTGCTAAATGGGAGGTGGACACTAAAAGAAAGTTAGCATCAGGTAGGGTAGGCTCCAAAATCTGGTGGTCCCTGGTCAAGGACAGACAAGGTTATCTGCCTGATGAACTTATTCCACCTCTAAATCGACAGGATGGGACCACCTCTACTAGTAGTCAAGAGAAGGCGGACCTCTTTGCTGAACACTTTGCTATCAAAATGCAAGTTCCTGATCCAGCAAGGGACCCTCCTTGGCTAGCTGCAAGAACTGTGTCAAAACTGTCAGTGGTGACAATAAGGCAGGAGGAGGTGCATTTCCTTCTTAAATCGCTTGACCAAGAAAAGGCTGTGGGCCCAGACAAGTTGAGCCCAAGATTGTTGAGAAGATGTGCAGACCAGCTAGCAGCACCTCTAACTCGCATCTTTCAGCACTGCCTAGTACAGTGTAAATGGCCCTCTCTATGGAAAGAGGCAAATGTAGTCCCTGTTCACAAAAAGAAGAGCAGAGCAGAAATCAGCAACTACAGACCAGTGTCACTCCTGTCAATCACTGGTAAGATCCTTGAGACAATAATCTCAAGACAAATGACAGAGTTTTTTGACTACCACTCACTACTTTGTGATCGTCAATATGGCTTCAGGAAAGGTTACTCTACTGCTGATCTGTTGTTCAACCTCTCCACTAAGTGGCAACAGTCACTGGATGAATCCAAAGTCAGCTGTGTGGTAGCACTGGACATTGCTGGCGCTTTCGACCGGGTGTGGCACCAGGGCCTCTTAGCAAAACTTCAAGCACTGGGAATTGCAGGCTCTACGCTATGTCTCCTCAGTGATTACCTTCATGGTAGATCTCTAAGTGTAGTTCTCAATGGAACGGAATCAGCAAGACTTCCTATTGGGGTAAGTGTTCCACAAGGAAGCGTCCTGGGTCCATTGTTATGGAATGTCTACTTCAACGACCTTCTTCATCTCATCCCAGAATCACATGCATATGCAGACGACTGTACACTGACATTCACTTATCCAAGAGAAGAAATGCCAGCTGCTCTAAGCTACATCAATCACCAGCTGAGAGCTATATCAGCTTGGGGAAATAGATGGCAAGTAACATTTGCACCTGAGAAAACGCAAATGATGATCGTCTCTAGGCACCATGGTGGTAATACTGCTTGACAGAGTAGAGAACAGAGCAAGACGTCTCATCTCTCGCCTGGACCCATCCTGGATAGATCTGTCATTTCAGCAGAGCCTTCAACATAGGAGGGATGTGGGTGGCCTTACTGTTATGTACAAGGCCAATGTTGTCAAAATACCACACTTGGATCCACTTCGAGGACAGCGTGAAACAAGCTTTTATGTCACAAGACGGGCAGAAAGCAGCAACTTCACTCTGGCTGTACCCTTCTCCAGAACATCACTCCATCTGAGATCATACATACCCAGGATGACTCGAGTATGGAACACATTCGTACAGCATAATGATGTCAACGAGATAAAGTCAGTTGATCAAATGAAAATGCTGGCCCACAGATGGCTCCAACTTCATCCTGTTCCCTACTTGTATGTCTCATAACAATAAAAATGCTTTCAAATGAGCTGATGTAGGTAACAGCTCTTAGCTTGCCAATAAAGTTAGGAATCCTTAACCTGTAAATAGCTGTCAATAAAGCTAGGGATCCTTAACCTTGTCAAACCCTGTGTAAAAAAAAAAAAGAGGGAGAAAGAGAGGGAGAAAGAGAGGGAGAGAGAGAGAGAGAGAGAGAGAGAGAGAGAGAGAGAGAGAGTTTTTTTTTGAGTGAATAAATCAGATTATTATTATTACAATCAAGGGGGAAGCGCTAAACCCGGAGGATTATACAGCGCCTGGGGGGGAGGGGGGTGGAAGGCATTCAGGCTTAATTTGGGGAACTGGAGCACAGATCCAATTCCCTAAATCAAGAGCCCCTCACCAACATCAAGGAACCTTCCTTGAGGGGAAATAAATCAGAGCTCACAGCCCCTAGTCACGCTAGAAGATCCTCTGTTATAACCGTCTGGATATAAATGCCTCCTTCGCGCGCGCACACACACACACTCATATATATATATATATATATATATATATATATATATATATATATATATATATATATATATATATATATATATATATATATATATATATATATTTACTGTAACCACGAACGAGTGATATTAATCAATAACAACACTGCGATTAGCCAAGGATTCGAACTCATGCCGTTTTGGCCCACCTCATGGTGAGTTAAAAATCATACATGACACTTAACCCACGGGACCACGCAATCCTAGGACTGCGTGGTGCCGTGGGTTAGAGCGTCATGTGTGATTTTCGCTCACCATGAGGTGGGCCAAAACAACTTGGGTTCGAATCCTCGACTAGTCGCAGTGTTATATATATATATATATATATATATATATATATATATATATATATATATATATATATATATATATATATATATATATATATATATTTATATTTTATTATTATTTTTATTATCACACTGGCCGATTCCCACCAAGGCAGGGTGGCCCGAAAAAGAAAAACTTTCACCATCATTCACTCCATCACTGTCTTGCCAGAAGGGTGCTTTACACTACAGTTTTTAAACTGCAACATTAACACCCCTCCTTCAGAGTGCAGGCGTCGTACTTCCCATCTCCAGGACTCAAGTCCGGCCAGCCGGTTTCCCTGAACCCCTTCATAAATGTTACTTTGCTCACACTCCAACAGCACGTCAAGTATTAAAAACCATTTGTCTCCATTTACTCCTATCAAACACGCTCACGCATGCCTGCTGGAAGTCCAAGCCCCTCGCACACAAAACCTTCTTTACGCCCTCCCTCCAACCTTTCCTAGGCCGACCCCTACCCCGCCTTCCTTCCACTACAGATTGATACACTCTTGAAGTCACTCTGTGTCGCTCCATTCTCTCTACATGTCCGAACCACCTCAACAACCCTTCCTCAGCCCTCTGGACAACAGTTTTGGTAATCCCGCACCTCCTCCTAACTTCCAAACTACGAATTCTCTGCATTATATTCACACCACACATTGCCCTCAGACATGACATCTCCACTGCCTCCAGCCTTCTCCTCGCTGCAACATTCATCACCCATGCTTCACACCCATATAAGAGCGTTGGTAAAACTATACTCTCATACATTCCCCTCTTTGCCTCCAAGGACAAAGTTCTTTGTCTCCACAGACTCCTAAGTGCACCACTCACCCTTTTCCCCTCATCAATTCTATGATTCACCTCATCTTCATAGACCCATCCGCTGACACGTCCACTCCCAAATATCTGAATACATTCACCTCCTCCATACTCTCTCCCTCCAATCTGATATCCAATCTTTCATCACCTAATCATTTTGTTATCCTCATAACCTTACTCTTTCCTGTGTTCACTTTTAATTTTCTTCTTTTGCACACCCTACCAAATTCATCCACCAATCTCTGCAACTTCTCTTCAGAATCTCCCAAGAGCACAGTGTCATCAGCAAAGAGCAACTGTGACAACTCCCACTTTATGTGTGATTCTTTATCTTTTAACTCCACGCCTCTTGCCAAGACCCTCGCATTTACTTCTCTTACAAACCCATCTATAAATATATTAAACAACCACGGTGACATCACACATCCTTGTCTAAGGCCTGCTTTTACTGGGAAATAATTTCCCTCTTTCCTACATACTCTAACTATCTAACTATCCTCGTAAAAACTCTTCACTGCTTTCAGTAGCCTACCTCCTACACCTTACACCTGCAACATCTGCCACATTGCCCCCTATCCACCCTGTCATACGCCTTTTCCAAATCCAAAAAGAAAAAAGACCCTTTTACCCTTTTATCTAGATCTTTTCCCTTAATGTTTCACTGTAAACACCTGGTCCCCCACCCCCTCCCTTTTTCCTAAAGCCTCTTGTTCTTAACCTGTGCCCTTTTATTCTCCATTTTTTTTAATTTTTTCCCAATAATAACTCTCCTACATTTTTCCCAGATATCCCTAACAGACTTATCTTAAAATTTTTGACTTTTTTTTTGCCCCCTTTGTCTTTACAAAGGGAACTATGCATCCTCTGCCAACCCTTATACCTTACCCTTTTTTATCATTTATTAAATAATTCCCCCACCCCAAAAAAACTATACCCCCACCTGTTTTTTAACATTTCTATTTTTATCCCATCAACCCCGGCTGCCTTCCCCCTTTCAATTTTTCCTACTGCCCACGAACTTCCCCCCACCCCCAAAATTTCCCCCCCCACCCCTAAGATTTTATTCCTCCTTCCCCTATAAAAAAAACAGGCTTCCTATCTTCACAAAAATTTCAATTTCCCTCAAAATATTCCCTCCATCTTCCCAATACCTCTAACTCTCCATTTAAAATTTCCTCTCCTATTTTTTAACTGACAAAATCCATTTTTTCGGGCTTCCTTAACTTGAAAATCTCCCCCAAAAAATTTTTTTATTTTCAAAAAAATTTTTGATAACATCTAAACCTTTCCTTAAATTTGCCCCTTTTTTCCTTCTTCACCACTCTCTTTTTTTTTTCTCCATATTTCCCTTTTTTTTTTTTATCACTTCATTTTTAAAAATTTTCTCATATGCAAATTTTTCCCCCACCTCTCTTTTCATCATTCCCCCAATGCTCCTTTTCCCCTCCCGCACCCACTTTCCTGTAACCACAAACTTCGCTGAACACCCTTCCCTTTTTTTAAACCTCCCCATCCTTTTTGGCCCCTTTTCCCATGTCTCTTTAAAGCCCATCTATCCTCCAATGGGTGTTTATATCTTCCCCTAACTGCCCCCTTTTTTAGTTTATAAACCTCTCTTCCCCGATGCTTCTATTCTCCTTGTATCCCCTCGACCTTTTACTCTCAGTGACAACTAGAAAGTGATCTGATATATCTGTGGCCCTCTATAAACATGTACATCCTGAAGTCTACTCAACAGTCTTTTATCTACCAATACATAATCCAACAAACTACTGTCATTTCTGCCCTACATCATATCTTGTATACTTATTTATCCTCTTTTTCTTAAAATATGTATTACCTATAACTAAACCCCTTTCTATACAAAGTTCAATCAAAGGGCTCCATTATCATTTACACTGGCACCCAAACTTACCTACACACCCTCTTTAAAAGTTTCTCCTACTTTAGCATTCAGATCCCTACACAATTACTCTCTCACTTGGTTCAAAGGCTCCTATACATTCACTTAACATCTCCCAAAATCTCTCTCTCTCCTCTACATTCCTCTCTTCTCCAGGTGCATACACCTTATGACCCACTTCTCGCATCCAACCTTTACTTTAATCCACATAATTCTTGAATTTACAGTTACATATTCTCTTTCACCTTCCATAACTGATCCTTCAACATTACTGCTCCCTTCCTTTGCTCTAACTCTCAGATACTCCAGATTTAATCCACTTATTTCCCCACGAAACTCCCTACCCCTTCAGCTTTGTTTCACTTAGGCCAGGACATCCAACTTCTTTTCATTCATAACATCAGCAATCATCTGTTTCTTGTCATCGCACTACATCCACGCACATTCAAGTATCCCAGTTTATAAAGAGTTTTTCTCTTTTTAGTAAATGTCTACAGGAGAAGGGGTTACTACCCTTTCCCCCGGCTTTTTAGTCCCCATACACACTAAAACAGGGGAAAATTTTTTCCACCCCCATGGACAATAAAAGAAATAAAGAAGAACAAGGTATTTAGAAAAGGAAAAAAACCTAGATGTTGTATATATATATATGTGCATGTCTGTAATGTGACCAAAGTGTGTTGATGCAAGATATTCCTGTTATCTGGGTTTTAAAAGGGACAGAAAAAAAAAAACAAATCCTCCCAAAATTAAAACAAATTCAGGTTTCTGTTTCACAGTCATCGGGCGGGGGGTAGCTTCCCCTGGGGGGTTCTGTTCCAACCTCTCCCCTATACTTAATAATTATATATATATATATATATATATATATATATATTTTTTATACAATTTTTTGTTCTGCTGGTGCTGTTCACCTACCTGGGGGATATAACTGCCCTTTTTCATAAAAAGTTTTTAAATTCTCCATGGCTGCATGTTCACCGCGGCGTGCTTCACACCGGCTGCGGTGCTTCCCCCCGGGCAGTGCTTCACCTAGCGGTGCCACCCGGGCCGGTGCTTCCCCCCTGGCTAGCGCGTTCACTGGCTAGCGGTGTTTCACCCTGGCTCGGTGCCCCCCCGGCCCGCGGTGCTTCCCCCCGGCTGGGGTGCTTCACCTGGCGCGGTCTTACCCCGGCTGCCTATTCGCCCGCGGGTGTTCATCCTGGCAGCGAATTCCCCCCCGGCTGCGCGATTCCCCCCGGCCCGGGTGTTTCACTGCTGCGGTGTTCACCCCAGCAATTCCCCTGGCGCTGATTCACTGGTGGCGGTGCTTCCCTTGGCGGTGCCCTTCGGTGCTTCACCCTGGCTGGGGTGTTTCACCGCGGGCTAGCGGTGCTTTACCCTCTTTTTTGATCTACCGGGATCTCTATCCTTCATGTACCCTCTTAATAAAGAGAATATTTCCCCCTAAATTTTTAAATTTATGTTTAAAATCTTGTGTTTATCGACAGATTTTCCTGCGCCTGGGGCCCCCCGTTTTCTTTTCCCCATCACAAACATACCTTTTATTTCTTTTTATTGTTTTTGGGGTTTTGAAATTGTTTTTTTTTTATTGACAAGGAAACAAACCCAAAATAATAAAAATTAATCTCCCCTTAAATTAGCAGATGGTTTTAAATTTCAATTATCTTAAAACTATGCCAAACCAGACGCATTTCGTGGCTGTATCACCATTTGTGGTTGGGGGGTCAGTTGCTCCGGGGCCCCCCCTTTTCCCTCGGTTCTCGGGACCCCTTCTCCCCCTCCATGACTTTTAAACCTCGTCAAAACTGTGATGTTCCTCCCCCCACTACTCATTTTCTAGGCATTCCATGCCACAATCTATGCTGAAGAAATATTTCCAAATTTCTCTCTGACTCATTT
This sequence comes from Cherax quadricarinatus, assembly GCF_038502225.1. Lineage (NCBI taxonomy): Eukaryota > Metazoa > Arthropoda > Malacostraca > Decapoda > Parastacidae > Cherax > Cherax quadricarinatus. The sequence continues at coordinate 53,048,481 of NC_091298.1, forward strand.
GTTTTAATTAAAAGGGCCTTTTTTTTTCTTTTCCCTCCCGGAACACCCTGTCTTTGTCTTGTCTTTCCCCCCCAGTTTTTTATATGTCTTATCATGTCTTCCACCCTCCTGTCCTCCAGTGTCACCCGGGAAATTTTTAATCTTTTTTCATGGGCATTCCTTGCTCTGGAAAAAACCCTTTTGCAAACCTTTGTATTTCTCTGTTTTTTGCGTGCTTTATCAAGGGGTTCCAAACAGGTGCTGCATCCCAGTATGGGCCGCATACCGGGGGTACAGTGTCTTTAATGATTCCCATAAGGTATCGGAATGTGTTCTCAGGTTTTCCAGCGCCCCAAAGCTCACTTATCGTTTATGTTGCTTCCGGGCATCTCGGTGTTATCTCACCCCCGATCTTTCTCCTTTAGGGGTTTGCGTCTTTGAAAACCCAGCCTATTCTGTCTGTGGTCTTCTGTGCCCCTTCCCCTCTTCATGACTTTTCATTTGGGGATTAAATTCAGAAGCATTTGCTGGGCCGGTGCATCTGTCAAATCCTTTGAAGTGTGTGTGTGTGTGTGTGTGGTGTGTGTGTGTGTGTTGTGTGTGTGTGTGTGTGTGTTATATATATATATATATATATATATATATATATATATATATATATATATATATATATATATAATTTAAAAAGTCTAATAAGGGAAACTTGCAATTTTTCTTAAATAGAACGCTCTTCTTGCCAATAAGGCAAGAAAATTTTCAATAATTTAAAAACCTTTTTTGAACCTAACGAAAAATATATTTCATTGTTTTTATTATTAAATTTTTGTAAATTATAAAAAATATTTAGTTGGGTAAATAAATAAAATGTGCTTGTTTTAAGTTTGATAAGTTTTCAAAGTTCTATTGGGACAAAAATTTTTAATTTTACATGAGCTAAATGAAAAAATTATCTTTTTCCAAGGGGTTTGAAAGGGTTTGGTTGGATCCTAACTTCATTGACAAGTGTTCACAAATTAAGGATTCCCCAACTTTTTTGACAAAATAAAAGGGTTTGCCTACATCAGCTCATTTAAAATTCATTGTTAGCATAAAAGTAAAAAGGGTGAAGTTGGGGGCCCTCTGTGGGCCAGCATTTTCATTTGATCAACGCTTTATTTTTGGATCATTTGTGTCAACATTCCAGACTAAGCCCTCCTGGGGATATATGATCTCAGATGATGATGTTCTGGAAAGGGTAAAAAGGGTAGTTGTTTTCCCCGTCTTGGGGGTACAGAACTTTTTTTTGCTGTCCACGAAGTGGAAAATTTTAAACTTTGGATTTTGGGGCCTTTGAAATAACAGTAAGGTTTTCCCCCCACATCCCTCCTGTTTTGGGAACCTGCTGACATGACAGATCTACCCAAAGTGGTCCGGCGAGATGAGACATCTTGCTCTTTCTTTTTGTCAAGAGTCGCATATGAGGGGGAGGCAGGCAAACCAAAAGAAAGTGGAGCATACTCAAAGGTGTGACCGTCTTGCCCTCATACAAAATTTTGCAACCCCCAACAGTAAACAGATGAGATTAAAGGCTAAAATTTTTCCTGGCTGCCTTGTTTGGAAGATTTAAAATGGTCCTTCATTGTCAGTTTGGAGTAAAATTTCATCCCAGTAACAACACTCTCCCTTCATATTTACTCTGCTTCGGCATTACCATCATGGTACCTGAGACCATCATTTTTGTTTTGGGGGGCAAATGTTACCTAAACCCCTTTCCCCTGATGCTCTGGTTGATTGATGGCTTGAGCAGCTGGCATTTCTTCTCGGATAATTAAATGTCGGTACGGTCGTTTTAAAAACGGGGGAAAAAAAATTTTGGGGAAAATTCCCTTGGGAATTTTGGGAAATTGAAGGGGGCCCTTTTTTTGAAGTAAAATCCCCTAAAGGAAAAAGGGACATAGCGTAAGAGTTAATTCCCAGTGCTTGCAGTTTCAAGGGGCCCTGGTGCCACACTCGGTCAAAGCACCAGCAATGTCAGTGCTCCCAAAAGCTGCTTTGGTTCATTCTGCCTTCTTTTGTGAACGGGGACTAATTTCCTTTTTTCCCAAGAGGGGTTTTTCCCTGTAGACGTGCTAAAAGATGGGAGTTAGGGTGCTACTAGCTGGTCTGAAATTTTAGCAATCGGGGCTCAACTTTGCGGGGCCCCAAACCCCTTTTTCTTGGCAAGCATTTAAGATCCCTTTAATTAATTTAAATGAGTTCTTGAAAAAAACCATTTTTCCCTAATCACCTATTCCGACACACACACAAAATTTTATATATATATATATATATATATATATATATATATATATATATATATATATATATATATATATATATATATATATACAACCAATAACGTATAATCAATCATTGGTGGATCAAAGTCCCCGATCAAAAGGATTTTAAAGGCAATCCCCTAAACCACTTTCGGGCATGGTCTGTAAAATACTGGCAAAAAGCCCCTGCACATTCATTTCTGAACCTTCACCTAAAAGCTGCCCGGGGTTTTGACATTTGAAAAAATGTGAAAAGGTTTGAAGTAATAAAAAAAACCTAGATGGATTGGGTGCATCAGGCAGCTACATTCAGCTTATCCTCCCACTCAGCTCACACATGACGCCCGGAGATCGATCCCCATGGCTGAAAACTTTGGGGACTATTTCCGGACACCTGCTGCCCCTTTTCACCCATCAGATAAAATGCCGGGGTGTTATGGACTGGTGGGGTCGCATCCTTGCAAAACTGACCTAATTTCCCCAAATGTTCTTATAACAAGGTTTTTGTAAAATGTTGTCTTGATGTTAACCAGGACTGTTCTTGTATTACTTGAAAAGGGAAAGATATTATTTTTTTATTATTATATTATTATCCGTACAGTATTTAAGGGTTCCCCAAACTCGACTCGGGAAAATTTTCCAACACCGTGAAAAAGTGTTTTCCCAAATTTTTTTCTTTTTTTTTTTTTCAGATATTTAATTTTAAAATTTCCCGACAGTCCTTTAAAAAGGAAAATATTTTTCTTTTAAAGATAGTCAATATGAAAAAATTAACTCTTCCACGTTTAAAAAAAACATTTTTTATTATAATGACATATCTGCCCACATATATATTAAACTGAATGGATACTATCCGGCCAAAAGATCATCATCCTTTCTTTGGCCCATTCAGAAGCAGACGTAAAAATTTTGATCTGAAGATTAAACGGAAATAAAATTTTACAAATTTTACAAAAAATTTGTCAAATTAATTTCCTTTTGTTTCACTCTTCGTTGTCGTCGAACAAAATCCTTTTTTGAAGATTTGAAGGTAAGCATTGCCATTCCAGAACGCCGGGAATGGGTTCAATAACTCTGGTATAGGGCCCCTGCGCGCGCTGTTCGTTTTGGTCCTTGTTACAGTATCTAAAAGTTTAAAGCCGAGCAAATAAAATCAAAGAGGACAAAAAAGAAATCAACCCTTTGGACCCCCTATGGGGATACCTGATTTTTTGCTCATGGTTTGATATTAATTTGGTATTGAATGGTTTCAATGACCTCGATTTTTGGGCAATAATATAAATCAGATTTTTATGGCAGCTCCTGACTATATTGTCGTCTGTTTAAGGGACATAAAAATATGGTTAACTCGGTGTTTAAACATCTTGATAATCAATTATTTAGTTCCTTATTGCTTATGATTAAACATTTACCCACAACTGAAAAATCTAGTTTAAACCCCGGGGGGGTGAGACATAAGGGAATCCCCCTAACACTGCTGCTCTGTATCTGCAAAAACTTTTTAGAGGTAGCTAACTGTTTACATTTTGGAGCAAAAAAAAAAGGGTCCCCTTAGATAAGCAACACTCTTGATTTTCTGGGATTTTCCTGGATTTTAATTCCCTCTGTGGTTAATAATATTTAAATTTTGTTCTGAATATTTTAAACCAAAAAACCCCGACATAGGAAAAAGTTTTATGACGACTTTATTTATGTTGGGAATATTTATCTCCCCACGATTCATTATATCATTATCTGCGTCTAATGCTTCCCCAAAACTGTCGGGAGTTTATAAACGACATTATAACCTTATTTTTCCTCCCTTGAATTAACATAAAAAGACAAATAGGCCCCACATTTTTTTTATAAATATCGACACTGTAATCAGGGCCCAGAAGGATCTATAACTCTACTTCTTTTTCATGAGGTTAATGTGGATTTTGATAGAAACGGGAAAAATTTTTGATGCGACCCCAACCATGTGAAGGTAAACAGTTTAAATCACTTGAACAGGTTTCCATTTATCAGTTCATTAAGTAAAAAAAAAATTATAACTATTTAGAGGGGTTTTTCCGCCCCAAAAAAAGCGAAGGATCAGCTGTCCCCTTAGCACAACAGGGGGCTACCACCTGAGAAGGGTTTGGGGTATGTTTTTTTTTCCATTGTTAACCTAGCAGTGTTAGCCTGTCGCATATTGAGGAAGACCAAAGCCCTTTAATAAAAATAAGCCCCCAATGGCTTTTTTGACACCCTGGGATATTGCCAAAATAAAAGCCCTCCCCTTTTTTTGTTCCACAGTATGCTTTTGGATAAAAGTTTTTCACCCTTTCAAAAAAAGAAAATAACCTAAGTTTAAGTTTTAATGTAATTTGTTTAGTATTTGTTTGAGAGAGTTGTGCTGTAAAAAAGGGTGGATGTTGTCTTACCTGTCTTGGTTGTCTCAAAGATCTTGAATAATCAGTACTGGGGTTCCTGCTCCCAAAAACCCCAGTACTTAAGTATCGTTTGGGATTTTTTACCCCATCACTTGAGAAACTTCCTCTTGAAACCCAAACTTTTTTTTTAATGCATTCCTAATAACTTTTTTTAATTTATTAATCATAAATATTCAAAGTTTTAAAAAAATTTCCAATAAATATAAAAAAAATAAAATTTCAACGAATTCAGTTTATAAAGTGGATGAAGTCATTAAGGGCAAACCCCCTGTTTTTTTTATTGGGTGGTTGTGGGGGGTTGGGGTGGGTGGGAGGAGCGCTGGAGGGCAGGACTGGCGGTGCTGGGCCAGGAACAGACAAGGTCTGCACACATCCCCACCACCACCACGAACCGGCCCACACTCCCCCCACAAAAAACCCCGTCCCCCTCCCCCTGCCCCCTCACCCCTACCTACCTCCCCTTTCCCCATCCATTCCCCCCTCCCCCTTTCCCCTTACCTCCTTTCCATCCCAGCTCTCCCCACCCTCCCCCCCCTCCTTCCTCTTTCCCCCCCACTAACTCCCCCCCTTCCTTTTTCTCTTATTCCATTCTTCCCATAAAACCCCTCCTTCCCTCTCTTTTTTCCCCCCCCTTTTCTCTTTTTTCTAAAATCCCCCCAACTAAATTTTACCTTCCCCCCCCTGGCGGGACATAATCTTTCAGGTTGATTCTCGGTCGGGGGACCAGTTAAACAAAAAATTTAAGGAATCAGAGTCAGGCAAAAATTTTACTCGGGGGTAAATGCAGTATAAATTAAGATGGCAGGAGGTGGCATATATAAAAAACTCACCCATTTATACTAAATGATACTGTTATTATATAGAGTTTCTTCCAATTTAAAATTCAGATGTTTTACCCCCCAGGAGGACTGGCAGGAGGAAAGGGGAAAAAGAAATCTCAAAAAATTCTCTTTTTTTATATCTGAGCAGCCGTAACCTCAATTTCCCGCTTTTATAAATTTATGAACTATTTATGTGCATTTCCTGAATAAACTTAACACAACAGACCAAACCCCATCCCCTCCCCCCTAAAAAAATTTCAGGATCAGGGAGGAAAATGTCAGATCTATCAAGTTGCAGCACCTGCCTGGAATCCCCAATATAAAGCATAAACACTAAAGAAGGTCCCAAAACTGCCAAAATGTTCAAGAGTAAGAGGGTAACCTAACACCAAAAGGGAAAGGAACTGAACCTTTACCAGATGGAAAAGAACTAGTGAAACATGATAAGTACTCTGATAGGGGAAAGGAAGACTGAGGCGGAAACTCAAAAAAGGGGGGTCAACAAATAGAAGATAAAGATTATTTTAGTCCGGAATGTTAAAAAATTTTCCCAGTTTCAAAGGAGTCAAAAGTAGAATAAAACTGATAGGAAATTAAGGAATTTGAAAAATTCCATGTTTTTTTTTAAAGCGTTTTTGCAAAAACCAACTGAAAAATAACCTCTTGTTTGTTCGGGGAACAATAAATCTGATAAATGTCTTGGAAAAAAGAACTTGGGAAAGCGATCACAAAAATTTTTTTCAATATCTCACGGTTCCTTTAAAAATGCTTTAAAAAAAGGCCCCTTTCATACAGGGGCTAGGCTCTGGGGTTACCTGAGTGCGTAGGGTAGGGGAAAATGACTAGGTTTTGCGGACCCGATCAGGGGGTGATGGCTGCCAATATGCTTTCAAAGCATTCAAAGCTGGCTAAGTTGCAATTTCCCAAAAGGAGAAATTCTTCAAATGTATGAACAGTGGAATAAAACATCTCTCGAGTGAAGAAATGAGGTATTTAGAGAAAAAATAAAATAAGGCTTGCGAGGAACCAAAGACCAACCCAAAGGGTTTCTTTCAGATACATAGGCACAAGATTAGGGAAAAAGACAGGCCTGCTTAAATGTAACCCAGGTCAGCTTACTATTGTTGAAAAAAAAATGTGTACAATATTTAACACTTGTTTCCCCCTGTCTTTAAGCAAGAGGATATAAATAAAACCCCCGGAGATCCATGACTGTACTGGTCAGGACGAGAATAAATGATGCAAGAATAAAATCACTAGTGACATGATCCTTAAACAACTTAATAGATGAAACTAAAGTCACTCAGCCCTTATGAACTGTTTTTAAGGATGGTAAAGGAATGTAATGAGAAACTCAGCAAACCATTAGTCTCTTCAACAGATCACTACCAACAGGCATCGGTACCAGGTAAGTGGAAAATAAGAACTGTGATACCCATTTACAAGGCAGAAGCTTGGGTCCTTAACTTTAAATTACAAACCAATCAACCTAACTTCAATTGTGGGAAAATTGATAATCCTAAGTCATTCTGACACATATAATTTCATCAATGAATCTGAACATGGTTTTACAAAAGGGTATTCTTGCCTTACGAATTTCCTACCCTTTTTTTAATAAGGTATATGAGGCAGTAGACCAAGACAAAAATAATACAGTATTGTTTACATGGACTTCAGTATTTTTGATAAGAGACCCACACAGGAGACTGACGAAGAAAATAGCAGGACTTGGAGAAATTATCTCCTAGGTCGATTCATGGCTAACCAGTATACAGCAGCGTGTATAAAAGGAAGAAATCAAAATGGGGACCCATTACAAGTGGTATGATACTATGGGGTCGGTATTGGTACCCTTCTTCACAATCTACTAAAATGAAGTTGAAGAATTAGTGACAAATTTGCCGATGACACTAAGTCGTCAAATTTCTAACGAGAATACTAGACGGCTACAGGATGATCTGGGATAGGTTGATGTTGTGGTCGGAGAAGTGGCAGGTGCAGTTCAATGCAGACAAATTAAAAGTTCTAATTCTGGAAAAAAGAAAATAACTATGATACTTATACGCTAAATAATGTAGAGCTTAGTTAAACAAAATGTGGAAAACATTTTGAAGTTCCGGCTAGCTGAAATATAAAGCCAGAACAGCAGTTCATAAGTACTCGCAACTAAGCTAGTAATGTATAAACCATACCACGGATGGGGATAGAACCCACGATCAGAGTCTCAAAACTCCAGACCGTCGCGTTAGCCACTGGACCAGCTAGCCACGCGACGGTCTGGAGTTTTGAGAGACTCTGATCGCGGGTTCTATCCCCGTCCGTGGTATGGCTTGTTTGCAATCGTGTCATTACGATTTCGTGAGTCTAGTAATGTATTACTGTTGGTAACGGCTTGATAAAGCTCCTGGAGAGCGAAACGTTGCCACAATAAAATGTCGCATTAGTTGCACTTGTGTTCTTTTCCTTAACAACCCAAGTAATAACGCTGCTTCAGAACAAGTCTCCCTGCCCACCTTTACAATCAGATAGTCATCCCTAAGCCTCCCATTACAGAAATTCTGGTGTTTCCACTGCTTCATATGAAGAAGCATAAATAATAAAAGTCCCAAGCTTGCATTTCAACTTCGTATATCTTTATCAAGGTTATGGTCTCTATATCACGGAATGAACACAAAGGTGCTTGAAAATATCCAGAGAAGAATGACGAAGTTGATCCCATGTATCAGACACCTTTCCTACGAAGGTAAGCTGAAGGCACTGAATTTGCCCTCTCTAGCAAGACGTAGAATTAGGGGTAGATATGCTTGAAGTGTACAATGGAATAAAGATAATATAACGTGCTGGAAATATCTAACCCACAAAGGACTCGTAATAATGGATTCAATATGGTAGAATTTAGATTTAGGAAGGATAAAAGGAAATAATGGTTTGCCAGGTAGTCTCACTGGAGAGAGAGAGAGAGAGAGAGAGAGAGAGAGAGAGAGAGAGAGAGAGAGAGAGAGAGAGAGAGAGAGAGAGAGAGAGAGAGAGAGAGAGAGAAAGAGAGAGAGAGAAAGGTTGAATTGAGGGTGGAATTTAGGGTGGACGGGTACATAAGAGGATGTGGGTTTTTTTTTAATCAGAAAGATGCTAGCGAAATTCCAGAAATAATAAATTATGTAGAACAGGACGATAATAAACTATGCATAATTAGGGTAACTAGTGACATGGTCCTCAGACAAATAGAGAAATTAAAACCTAACAAATCCCCAGGCCCTGATGAACTGTTTGCAAGGGTTTTAAAGGAATGTAAAGAGGAACTTAGCATACCTTTGGCTAATCTTTTCAATATATCACTACAAACTGGCATAGTGCCAGGCAAGTAGAAAATGACAAATATAATACCTATTTACAAGGCAGGTGACAGGTCCATAGCTTCAAACTATAGACCAAGAACCCTTACCTCCATAGTTGGTAAATTTATGGAATCAATAATTGCCGAAGCAATTCATAGCCATCTTGAAAGGTATAAACTGATTAATGAATCTCAGCACGGTTTTACAAAGAGGCATTCCTGCCTTACGAATTTACTAAATTTCTTCACTAAGGTATTTGAGGAGGTAGATCATGGTATTGAATATAATATTGTGTATATGGACTTCAGTAAGGCTTTTGATAAGAGTTCCACGTTACTTCTTATAGCTTAATCCTGCTTAATACTAACCTGGCTCTACCTGGAGGGGATTCCGGGGATCAACGCCCCCGCGGCCTGGTCCATGACCAAGCCACCTGGTGGATCAGGGCGTGATCAACGAAGCTGTTGCTGCTGGCCGCGCGTAGTCCAACGTACGAACCACAACCCGGCTGATCCGGAACCGACTTTAGGTATCTGTCCAGCTCCCTCTTGAAGACAACCAGGGATCTATTGGTAATTCCGCTTATGGCTGGTGGAAGGCTGGTATTATTATTTAATAACTAGTAAATATAAACGATGACGTGTTCAGGCTATTTTCGAAGTAAAAGCAAAATAAAATATGATCTGTTTAGCAAAACATCGTTGTCCAATTAGCTAAGTTATGGCTACTGTGGAAAAGTGCATTTATCTGAATGTAACTCATTATGTACATAACAGTAAATGATAACAAAGATAATTATTATTTATCAGAGTTACATAGACAAGTAGGAATTTGGGACACCTAGGTCGCAAAAATGTCCCCCTTCGATACCTACCACTGTCATATCCACAAGTTGCTCTGGACCTATTAATTAAATGAAATATACATACACCAGGAATACTGGTAAATATATAAATTTGTGGACTGTATATTAAAAATAATACATGATTATAGATACACATATATACACATTTACAGAAAAGAAGAATATATCTTAATATCACTCACCAATTTGACTGGAGATTAATGTGTATCATACTCAGAAAACCTCACTCTAACTAAATCTATGAAAATAATGCTGGCCAGAATTACACACAAATCTAGAGAGCTTATCTGAGGTTCCTGGAGCTGTCTTGTCCAGTCGTCTGATATCTCAAGTTATGCAGGAATGCACATCCACCAATTTCGCCTCCTATTTGAGAGGTGTCAACACAATTTTAACCTCTAGAGCACGAAAAATTCTTCCCATTATACCAACGTTTGTACAAAATTCAAAACCAAGATGGCGAGTCTCGTCTGCGCAGACGCAGGCTTTCCGTTTTCTATGACATAAATATTATTAAATACAGTATGGCCATCTATTTACATATAAATACTGAATTTCTGGAAAATATATACAGTATTTTCCACAGCTACAAAGCGCAACAAATGTATAAGATATCGACCACTTATTACTGTAGATTTGTTAGGATTAAAGCCTATCATTAAACGAGGGTTTCTAAAGCTGAATATCGCCTGTACGACACCAATCAAGTATACTCTAACCTACTTTAGAAGAACAGAATACCGGCCTTTCAAACTGGCTTGGTGATGCTAGTGACTAAAGTAAATGTCCAGTGTATATGTACATACATCTTCGTGTATACACCCAGCTTAGCATGGCTGAAAATTCCCACAAATATTCTAGTTACAATGACACTAGACATCTTCCTCCTCCTTCAAGAGTTCCTTTACAACCATCTTCACCCAATACGTACAGATTTAAATTTAGAATTACCTTCACTCAATATGTATAGATTTAAAGAATATATTACATGATAAAAGTGGCAAAGGCCATTATCTCCTAAATTCTAATTAGGCTATCAATAAATTAACACCGACGAGCCTATAAAATATGACATTTTTTTTTTTTTTTTTGGGGGGGGGGGAGCCGCGTTCTCAGCAGTCGAGGCTTTAATTGAAAAAATAAATTAAAACAATTAATCTTGAAAACTTTTCAAATATAAGACGGACTTTGAAATATACGTGTCAGAGGCTATGTTGATTTACTCTCAAGTGACTTATTTTGCTGTTGTTTATCCACCAGTACACACAGGACAACTATTTACCCTGTGTGTGTGTGTGTGTGTGTGTGTGTGTGTGTGTGTGTGTGTGTGTGTGTGTGTGTGTGTATGCATATGTATGTGTATGTATGCATGCATATGTATGTGTATGTATATGTTTAAGTATGTATATGTTTATGTATGTATATGTTTATGTCTGTATATGTATGCGTATGTATGTGCCGACGCTTCTACAGCATAAATGGTTTACTCTTGCAATCTTGAAAACAATAAACCACAACTGAATTAACAGTTATACAAAAAAAAATTAAGTCTGAAGTTGCGATACCAGAGAAGCTTGGAGGCAATTTGATGGGAGGGAGAAGCCATTTAATAGGGGGCCATTTGATGGGAAAGCCATTTGATGGGGGGGCCATTTGACGGGATCTTATGCTCAATCCATCTGCTACACAATTTAACGTTACGATATTACGCTATCGTATTCAGAGAACTGTATTTTCATGTCTTTTTACCATATTATTGTAAATAACTTGAAATTTGATAAAGATTCAATGGACACCATTTCTCAATATCTTCACAAGGTAACAATCTCTTAAAGCAAATTAATCACACTGCCAAGGGGAATTTTTGTTTAATCTTCCAATCCCATTAGAGCCATTTTTAATTTGAAACTTGACATTTAAACTCAAGTACAAAGACGCAGTACCCTTAAAATTACAGTAGTCTGTGTCACCGTTATCGTGGCTATAAAGCTGAACAAACCACGGAACGGATGGGGGTTCGAATCCATGGAGTGGGTCGTAAATCTCCAGGCTAGTGCGTAAGCCAATGAAGTTTTGTGACTCGCTTGCCATAGGTTTCAAACCCCACCCGTTCCGTGGTTTATTTGCAATCGTCTTATCACGATTTCGTGAGTCAAAGCCGAACACTTCTAAAGGCTAAGAGACTGACCACCTCAAACTTGCTTACTATATGGCCGAGGGACTGATCACGTCATCATGGAAACGCCATGTACAGAAACGAAATCCCACGTCAACTACCCTTTCGTTTCGTTGAATAATAATATGTTTATTTCTACAAGTACATGTACAAGATATACAGTCCTAACTGACAACAATGACATCCTAAACCATACCCCCGGCCGGGATTGAACCCGCGGTCATAGAGTCTCAAAACTCCAGCCCATCGCGTTAGCCGGGCATGTTGACGGCAGTGAAGGGACTTGAGCTAGAGTTCGTCACGGCCACGCTAGCTGGAGATTCGTCTGTAAAAACTTGCATTTGTGGTCACAGAGGTGCCTGTGCTAACCTTCCTATGGTGTAGAAATATACCTAGTTGGATGAATCTTATTGTGGCTAGCTGGTCTAGTGGCTAACGCGACGGTCTGGAGTTTTGAGACTCTATGACCGCGGGTTCAATCCCGGCCGGGGGTATGGTTTGTTTGCAATCGTGTCATTACAATTTCTTGAGTAATGACATCCTACTATATAGAAAACCGCTCGTTATGCAGAGCATTTCGGGCAAATTAGGTCAGTTTTCTCCCAGGATGCGAGCCACACAGGTCGACTAACACCCAGGTACCTATTATTACTGATGGGTGAACATGGACAACCGATGTAAGGAAACACGCCCAATGTTTTCACCCTTTGCCTGGAATCGAACCCGGACCCTCACCGTGTGAAGAGAGAGCTTTTGCCACCAGGCCAGGGGCCACCACATGGGAAGATCATTTCAGACAAACATTTTCGGCAAAACTTTCCTAATGTCAACAGGTAGGCAGCAGTAGACTGAATAAAGGACCATACTGCCGGCAGTAATGAAGATAATGTTGAACAACGTTTCATTGACAAAAATTTTCTCAATGTAGAGCTTTGATAAAGTTCTACACTGAGAGAAAAGTCACAATGAAAGTTTGTTCTAACCTTGTGTCTTCACGTAAAAGGCTCTCATCATCCCATAAGAAAAGGCTCTTTAACAACCTCCATTAATTTTGTATGATCCTGCTCAATAAAAATCTGATCTTTCAGTAACACTTTCCGTATCTCCACTACTATATAACTTCTTCAGTGATTCGTTTCACATTATTCCAACTAAAATATACAGATCTTTAGCACTATATTTTCAGTGCCTTCAGTTTCCTCCTGTATTTTTTTATTACTGGGGAAGGTGCTCAATCCACATGGGTTATACAGCGGGTTCTTGCATGTATTAGAGTACAGTGTTGCTGACGCAACACTATACTCTAATACATGCTCAAATACCATGTTATAACATACAAAGGTTAGGCTATTCTTCACATCCATAAAAAAGCGTCACCAACACTATACTAATATATACTGTACTATCATGTTATAACATACAAAGGCTATTCTTTACATCCATACAAAAGCGTGAGCAATACTGTACTCTAATACATGCTCTTCTTGCATCCACTGACACACTACTTTATCTCAGCAGACTTCCCAACACTGCTGCTGCAACTTTCTTTGCCTCGTTTGTTCTGTGACTGATCTCATCCTTCAGAGAGCCATCTGCTGACACATCCACTCTTGAGTATCTCGATGCATTCACTTCCTTCACACTGATTCCTTCCTTCCATTCCAACCTTCCTTTCTTTTCATATATATATATATATATATATATATATATATATATATATATGTCGTGCCGAATAGGCAGAACTTGCGATCTTGGCTTAAATAGCAAAGCTCATCTTGCCATACAGGACAAGCGAAAATTTGTGTATGCAATAATTTCTCCAAAATCATTCTGAACCTAACGAAAAAAATATATTTCATTGTGTTTTTTTAGTATTAAATTACTGTAAACAAATCTAAAATATATTTAGTTGGGTTAGGTTAAAATAAATTGCTCTTGTTATAACAAGGTTAGGTAAGTTTTCTAAGTTTCTTTTGGTGCAAAATTAAAAAAATTTACATTAACATTAATGAAAAAATATATCTTTAAACGTATAAGAGAAAATTTTGGAAAGGACTTAATTTTAAACGAGTTCTTGCTAACTGACCAGTTTTACATATTCGGCACGACATATATTATATATATATATATTATATATATATATATAATATATATATATATATATATATATATATATATATATATATATATATATATATATATATATATATTTATATATTATATATATATATATATATATATATATATATATATATATATATATATATATATATATATGTTACCTTCCTCCTCATTTATTGCTCAACATTCGAAACTCGTGTACAATATTTTTTATCAAAGCAAGGGAAGGGTCGCTCGAACTCCTTGGATCAAGAGCCATTCACCAGCATCAAGGGAGCTGAATATTTAAGTAATTGGCATTTCAAAAGGCCTATTATTAACATACAATATCGGAACTATTGTAAACTATTGTTAACACACACAGGTCGGCGGCAAGCAACAAGCAATACTAACTAGATTATGAATCTTCATGAGGAAACGCTAAACCCGTAGGGCTCTTACAGCAACTGGGCATAGGAGGTAATCAGAGTTGATTCAAGAAAAGTTAGAACTAGATAAATACAACACGTGCAGCAGCGGAGTTTCGCCCGCTCAGAAAGACACAAGTTCTGACAACACACACCCACACACACACACACACACACACACACACACACACACACACACGCACGATAAAGCTCGTGGAGCAGGTAGAGAGTGGAACTAATAATGCGCAGCAAATGGGCGGGGCCAGGAGCTGTGAATCGACCCCTGCAGCTACAAATAGGCAAGTGCGTACACATGCACACACATACACAAATAACTGCTGAAGCATATGGGTGCCTAGCAAACCTAAGAATAACATTCAGACATCTCGGTAAGGAGTCGTTCAGGACTGTCCATCGTGTACATCAGGTCCATATTGGAGTATGCAGCACCAGTTTGGAACCCACACCTAGCTAAACACGTCAAGGAATTAGAGACAGTGCAAGGGTTTGCAACGAGACTAGTCTCAAACCTAAGGGGCGCAAGTCCTATGAGGAGAGGTTAAGGGAAATAGATCTGACGACGCTAGAGGACAGGAGAGATTGGGGGGATATGATAACGACATATAAAATACGGAGAGGAATTGAGGTGGACAGAGACAGGATATTCCAAAGACGGGACACAACAACAAGGGGACACAATTGGAAGTTAAAGACTCATACGAGTCACAAGGATGTCAAGAAGTACTTCTTCAGTCATAGAGTTGTCAGAAAGTGGAATAGTCTGGAAAGTGATGTAGTAGAAGTAGGATTCATAAACAGCTTTAAGATGTACGATAAAGCTCCTGGAGCAGGGAGAGTACCTAGTAGCGACTAGTGAAGAGGCGGGGCCAGGAGTTATGAATCCATCCCTACAACCACAATCAGGCGAGTACACACACACGTGTTACTCCTCTTATAATAGTCTGTATGGCATACAATTCATAATAACAAAAGGCAAACCCCCAATTCCTTAAATCAAGAGTGCTGCACCAGCATAAAGGCACCTTCTTGAAGGGAACACAAACGAGATAAAGCGGAGCCAAATTGCCTCGTGCATCAAGAGATTCATCCCCAGAGAGGTATTGCAAAAGAAACGTTTGCATTTTTCCCAAGCGCAGCAGACTGAATTTGCCACTGCGCTGCTCACGTTGAAGCCTAGCCCAGTATCTATAATACACTATCTACATCTAGGATGCTACTCACAACAATCAACTGACACCTAGGTATCTATTTACTGATAGATGAACAGTTGAAGGCCTAAAAAAAAAAAAAGCAGAAACTGATAGCATTATTAAGACTACGTTTCACTTGCACACGAGGTTTTATCAAATCTACTCAGGGTCAATAATACGTGCTGTGCAGGCGGAAGGTAACCTTCACATAATTTTCAATTGCTGTTTGTCTGGTTTTCAACTACAACTTATCTATATTCCTAGATCATCCACTACTGTAATTTGTAAAGAAACTTGCTCGAACGTTTCGCCCAGCCAGGGAACAGGAAGCAGATCAATTCACTTACCGAACGCTCCACAGGTCACCCATACATAAATTTGTTCTATTGACAATTTTACAACTGAGAAGCCTACACGGATGATCAGCCAAACTGTAGTTTGCTCGCGAAATTCTGTCTTCCGTGCCAGCTACGTTTACAACAGTCTGGTGGGTAATCTGATCGGCTCGACTCATACACGAGTATTATTTTGTGGATTGACTGTTCATTGTTAAATAGAGCTTTGTCCCCTAGCAGTATGGACTCCATTGGGGCCAGCTTCATGCTTCTGGATTACTGTGGTCAGCGCAGTGTATTTTATCACTGTGGCCAGCCCAGTGTATTTTATCACTGTGGCCAGCCCAGTGTATTTTATCATTGTGGCCAGCCCTGTGTATTTTATCACTGTGGCCACCTCAGTGTATTTTATCCCTGTGGCCAGCCCAGTGTATTTTATCACTGTAACCAGCCCAGTGTAATTTATCCCTGTGGCCAGCCCAGTGTATTTTATCCCTGTGGCCAGCCCAGTGTATTTTATCACTGTAACCAGCCCAGTGTAATTTATCACTGTGGCCAGCCCAGTGTATTTTATCACTGTGGCCACCTCAGTGTATTTTATCCCTGTGGCCAGCCCAGTGTATTTTATCACTGTGGCCAGCTCAGAGCACTTCATCACTGTAGCCAACTCCATGGTTGTGGATCACTGTGGCCAGCCCAGTGTATTTCATCACTGTGGCCAGATCCACGAACCAGAATCGATACTTAAGTGTTATGTGGTATGGTTTGTAGTGTCACAATGTTGAAGTATATTGCTCAATGAGATTTACCTAATGGCCGGATTTACCCTAAGAGATGTCTCACCCGACCGTTAAAACAGACACGAAGCTGACGTTTAGTTTTTTTTTTTTTTTTAAGGCACCAAACATAACAACGTTTACGAGTACTCGTGAAATTCTACCTAGAAAGGAGTGGGTCTCGAGGTATCTGAGTGAACTACTGCACCAATAACCAGGTTATAAGTATCGTCCAGTGAACCAGTTATGGCTGAACTGTGGATTATTTATGGGGAAGCGCTTAAGCAGTAGAGGGTCACAGCTCACGAGGAGTCTACCTACCTGAAGGGTATTCCGGGGATCAACGCCCCCGCGGTCCGGTCCACGACCAGGCCTCCCGGTGGATCAGGGCCTGATCAACCAGGCTATTACTGCTGGCTGCACGTAGTACAACGTACGAACCACAGCCCGGCTGATCTGGCAACGACTAAGTATCCGTCCAGCTCCCTCTTGAAGGCAACCAGGGGCCTATTGGTAATTCTTCTTATATATGGTGGGAGGCTGTTGAACAGTCTTGGGCCCCGGACACTTATGGTGTTTTCTCTTAGTGTACCAATGGCGCCCCTACTTTTCACTGAGAATATTTTGCACCGCTTGCCAAGAGGAAGAGTGGTTCGTAATCAAGTTTGATCCGAGGAAAGGGAGGATAGGTCAATTTTTAGGTCAAGAACTCTGTACCAGCATCAAAACACAAATAACCTGCACATAGTAGAATAAAACTTATGAAAACGTTTCGGTCCGACATGGATCAATAACCAATGGTTCAAGGACTGAAACGTCATAATTTTCATTTATGAAGAGATTCAGAGGAAACCGGTTAGCCGGGTTCAAGTCCTGGAGGTGGGAAGTGCAGAGCCTGCACTCTGAAGGACGGGTAGGGATACTGCACTCTGAAGGACGGG
The DNA here is from genome assembly GCF_038502225.1 of Cherax quadricarinatus. Lineage (NCBI taxonomy): Eukaryota > Metazoa > Arthropoda > Malacostraca > Decapoda > Parastacidae > Cherax > Cherax quadricarinatus. The sequence goes on from NC_091298.1 coordinate 53,066,159, forward strand.
TAGGGATACTGCACTCTGAAGGACGGGTAGGGATACTGCACTCTGATGGACGGGTAGGGATACTGCACTCTGAAGGACGGGTAGGGATACTGCACTCTGAAGGACGGGTAGGGATACTGCACTCTGAAGGACGGGTAGGGATACTGCACTCTGAAGGACGGGTAGGGATACTGCACTCTGAAGGACGGGTAGGGATACTGCACTCTGAAGGACGGGTAGGGATACTGCACTCTGAAGGACGGGTAGGGATACTGCAGTCTGGATGAGCATCTGAGCTGTAACGTGGGCGCGCCTCTGGCAAAACAGTGGAGCGAGTGATGGTCAACATATTTCTTTCTTTTCGGGTCACCTACCTCGGTGGGAGAGGGCCGGTGTCTTAACTTCAGCTGAGAAAACATACACAAAAAAAATCATTAATATAATAAACAATTCCAAAAGCGCCATCATTTGCTATTGTTACTGTGACATCCTAGTCCAACATGCCATCCCCTGGCTTCCTAACTCCACCCCATCAACATGTCATCCCCTGGCTTCCTAACTCCACCCCTTCAACATGTCATCCCCTGGCTTCCTAACTCCACCCCTTCAACATGCATTCCCCTGGCTTCCTAACTCCACCCCTTCAACATGCCATCCCCTGGCTTCCTAACTCCACCCCTTCAACATGCCATCCCCTGGCTTCCTAACTCCACCCCTTCAACATGCCATCCCCTGGCTTCCTAACTCCACCCCTTCAACATGCCATCCCCTGGCTTCCTAACTCCACCCCTTCAACATGCCATCCCCTGGCTTCCGAACTCCACCCCATCAACATGCCATCCACTGGCTTCCTAACTCCACCCCATCCCCTGGCTTCAACCATCCACTGGCTTCCTAACTCCACCCCTTCAACATGCCATCCCCTGGCTTCCTAACTCCACCCCTTCAACATGCCATCCCCTGGCTTCCTAACTCCACCCCTTCAACATGCCATCCCCTGGCTTCCTAACTCCACCCCTTCAACATGCCATCCCCTGGCTTCCTAACTCCACCCCTTCAACATGCCATCCCCTGGCTTCCTAACTCCACCCCTTCAACATGCCATCCCCTGGCTTCCTAACTCCACCCCTTCAACATGCCATCCCCTGGCTTCCTAACTCCACCCCTTCAACATGCCATCCACTGGCTTCCTAACTCCACCCCTTCAACACATCCCCTGGCTTGCCATCCACTGGCTTCCTAACTCCACCCCTTCAACATGCCATCCACTGGCTTCCTAACTCCACCCCTTCAACATGCCATCCCCTGGCTTCCTAACTCCACCCCTTCAACATGCCATCCACTGGCTTCCTAACTCCACCCCTTCAACATGCCATCCCCTGGCTTCCTAACTCCACCCCTTCAACCTGCCATGGCCATCCACTGGCTTCCTAACTCCACCCCTTCAACCTGCCATCCCCTGGCTTCCTAACTCCACCCCTTCAACATGCCATCCACTGGCTTCCTAACTCCACCCCTTCAACATGCCATCCACTGGCTTCCTAACTCCACCCCATCAACATGCCATCCCCTGGCTTCCTAACTCCACCCCTTCAACATGCCATCCCCTGGCTTCCTAACTCCACCCCTTCAACATGCCATCCCCTGGCTTCCTAACTCCACCCTTTCAACATGTCATCCCCTGGCTTCCTAACTCCACCCCTTCAACATGCCATCCCCTGGCTTCCTAACTCCACCCCTTCAACATGTCATCCCCTGGCTTCCTAACTCCACCCCTTCAACATGCCATCCCCTGGCTTCCTAACTCCACCCCTTCAACATGCCATCCCCTGGCTTCCTAACTCCACCCCTTCAACATGTCATCCCCTGGCTTCCTAACTCCACCCCTTCAACATGCCATCCCCTGGCTTCCTAACTCCACCCCTTCAACATGCCATCCCCTGGCTTCCTAACTCCACCCCTTCAACATGCCATCCCCTGGCTTCCTAACTCCACCCCTTCAACATGTCATCCCCTGGCTTCCTAACTCCACCCCTTCAACATGTCATCCCCTGGCTTCCTAACTCCACCCCTTCAACATGTCATCCCCTGGCTTCCTAACTCCACCCCTTCAACATGTCATCCCCTGGCTTCCTAGCTCCACCCCTTCAACATGTCATCCCCTGGCTTCTTAACTCAACCCCTTCCTTCTACCCACCCTTACCTTGTCATCTGTTACCCATCCTTCCCCCACCTAACACCGTCTTCACTTTCCACAAACTGTAAATGTCTACACTTTCCATAAACTGTAAATGTCTTCACTTTCCACAAACTGTAAATGTCTTCACTTTCCATAAACTGTAAATGTCTTCACTTTCCATAAACTGTAAATGTCTTCACTTTCCACAAACTGTAAATGTCTTCACTTTCCACAAACTGTAAATGTCTTCACTTTCCATAAACTGTAAATGTCTTCACTTTCCATAAACTGTAAATGTCTTCACTTTCCACAAACTGTAAATGTCTTCACTTTCCATAAACTGTAAATGTCTTCACTTTCCACAAACTGTAAATGTCTTCACTTTCCACAAACTGTAAATGTCTTCACTTTCCATAAACTGTAAATGTCTTCACTTTCCATAAACTGTAAATGTCTTCACTTTCCATAAACTGTAAATGTCTTCACTTTCCATAAACTGTAAATGTCTTCACTTTCCATAAACTGTAAATGTCTTCACTTTCCACAAACTGTAAATGTCTTCACTTTCCACAAACTGTAAATGTCTTCACTTTCCATAAACTGTAAATGTCTTCACTTTCCATAAACTGTAAATGTCTTCACTTTCCACAAACTGTAAATGTCTTCACTTTCCACAAACTGTAAATGTCTTCACTTTCCATAAACTGTAAATGTCTTCACTTTCCATAAACTGTAAATGTCTTCACTTTCCACAAACTGTAAATGTCTTCACTTTCCATAAACTGTAAATGTCTTCACTTTCCACAAACTGTAAATGTCTTCACTTTCCACAAACTGTAAATGTCTTCACTTTCCATAAACTGTAAATGTCTTCACTTTCCATAAACTGTAAATGTCTTCACTTTCCATAAACTGTAAATGTCTTCACTTTCCATAAACTGTAAATGTCTTCACTTTCCATAAACTGCAAATGTCTTCACTTTCCACAAACTGTAAATGTCTTCACTTTCCATAAACTGTAAATGTCTTCACTTTCCACAAACTGTAAATGTCTTCACTTTCCATAAACTGTAAATGTCTTCACTTTCCACAAACTGTAAATGTCTTCACTTTCCACAAACTGTAAATGTCTTCACTTTCCATAAACTGTAAATGTCTTCACTTTCCATAAACTGTAAATGTCTACACTTTCCATAAACTGTAAATGTCTTCACTTTCCACAAAATGTAAATATCTTCACTTTCCATAAACTGTAAATGTCTTCACTTTCCATAAACTGTAAATGTCTTCACTTTCCATAAACTGTAAATGTCTTCACTTTCCATAAACTGTAAATGTCTTCACTTTCCATAAACTGTAAATGTCTTCACTTTCCACAAAATGTAAATATCTTCACTTTCCATAAACTGTAAATGTCTTCACTTTCCACAAACTGAACTTCCTCGCTGTGGCTGCCATGTAATATGCGACTTTTATCTTAATCTTTCTAATATAAAAAACATTTACATGATGTTTCCTTTAAACTGCTTGGTTTGTACAATGAAATTTTTCACTCTTTTCTATTGGTGAGATTTTATCAATGGTCTAAGTCGGAGCGAAACGTCGTCGTAAGCTTCTCTCTCCTATGTGCGGGTTATATGTATTGTTCCAGTCACGGTATTGTGACTTTTTATTCTTTACCTGGAGCTTCTCTTTCCCTCGGTTGCTCCATCTATCACTCACTATCCAGAACTATCCGGATGTGAATATGAATCATGCACGTCCTTACAGTTCACCTATTCATCTCAAACGTCCCTCTGATCCTTTTAATCCACGAAGCATTTTGTGGGTGGCAGTAATTCATGTATTTGGAGCATGGGAGTCCCTCCCTAGACAGTCGTCCATCATTGTGCCCAGAGAGGCAAAGCAACTTGAAATTTTTTTTATTCAACCACCTCCTCCTCCTCCTACCTGCCTTCACCGATGGTACTCCCGACGTACAGTAATAGTAACCCTGCTGGAGAAAAACCTTCAACGCTGCCGTAATTACCGAACTCTTAGCGGGATACTTGACAATATCCTCATCGTTCTTTTGAATCTTCTCAGTTCCGGTCGAGGTATTTCACTACCTCGTGTATTCAACCCATCCTGTGTGAGGGAATATGACACAAATATAGCAAGTTTTTGTTCCCACTTTGTAACTATCAGAGAGAAAGAAACCAGCACACTAATGTGTCCAATTTTGTTTTAAAAAAGTCTTTACCACACAGAGGAACATTACTACGATGCATTACACTATCTTGGAAGGTTATCATTATTTTCATGAGAAGTGCTAAACCCGTGGTGGTCATTCAACTCGGCCTGGTATAAGGTGAACTGTCCCTTGGCATAGTAGGCAACGCACTTGCCTCACACACTGATTGTCCGATGTTCAATCCTGGGCCGGGTGGAAACGTTGGCCATGTTTCCTTAACCCTTAAACTCTCCAAACGTGGATCTACGTTTTTTCAACATTTGAAATTATGTAAAAAAACGTAATCTTCTTTTTTATATATTTGAAAACGTGTAAAAGAAACTCTGATCTACATTTTTTTGTTATATTTGAAAATATGTAAAAAAAAGTAGATCTACTTTTGGAGCACTATGAATGTGAACGTAAATTTGTTTGGACAGTTTAAGGGTTAAATCTGTTGTCCGTTCATCTAGCAGTAAGTACGTACCAGGGTGTTAGTCGACTGTTGTGGGTGGCATCTTGGGGGGACAAGACTGAAGGATCCCAAGGGAAATAAAACAGACCTAGATGACGCACTTACTTTCTTATCCTGGGTGACTAACCCTCCGGGTTAAAAATCCGAACAAATCTTATCTTAACTGATGTCAGGAGTTACAAGACAAACGTAAATTACCAAAGATACAGTAAATTACCCGAAGATAGTCAGACAACCTGCATTAAAGGTGAGGAGACCGTAGGCATGTCAGGGTGTTGAATATAAAGTCGACGCGCACTCTGATAAATGGGGTAAGTTATCAAAAGATCTTGGACTGTCAGCAGGACCTGGCAATTCCAGCAGTGGTAAGGGGAGTTCGTCCAAGTGACAGATGGTCATGATTCAGTCTAATATAACATTTTTACTGTTGTAAGTACTGCTTCCAACAGCCATGGTGCCTTTTTAATGGCTTGTGCATGAAAAAAATTTTGGTCACTAATTTAGATCAAAGATTTACGCGGAGGACAATGGAATGAGTAAAATCAAAAGTCTAAATTATTAGCAACGCATTGTATGTATGACACTATAACAAATGAATCCAACTTACTAACCACAATAAGTTGATGACCGTGTGTATATTTCTGCACTTACAAATACATGGATGCAAGTTAACATGGCAAATACAATATGAAAAACTACCGTTTATCACATTCCCGGAGGGGACTAAACTATCAATGGATATAGCAGTAACATCTAGGTATGACTACAAAAGATCCAGAAAATGCGAGAGCAAAGCTCAAAGCAGCACCAAGTCTTCAGAAAATAAAAAGAGCAAGCTTGGATTATAGGAACATTCCATGGTGAGAGGAAGAAGCTACATTATGAGTTTATTAATACTGGTAGAATTACCGACAATATGTTAAGTAAAAGGACACAAATGCAACTAATGTGACATTTTATTGTGGCAACGTTTCGCTCTCCGCCTTTCAACTAAGTGCCCCACAAAAACTCATGGACAAAAAATTGGGTTTTTTGAATTAAGGTCCCCGCTTTAAAATAAAAAGTTTTTTTATTATGCTGGAAAACCCAAAGATGATCCCCGGACTACTATAATGGGTCAAAAAATCATTTATAAACTTTCTATATTAAGCTGGAATTTGCATCCCTTAACAAAAACTTCCCCGACCTTCATCATAAAGTAACCCCCCGAAACCCTTGATGTTTTGGCCTCAAAATTAAAGCCCCTGAAAAACCCCAACCCCCTAAAATTCCATCATTTTTTGCATATAACCTCAAACCCTACTAACTCTTGTGTTTATATTTAAAAAATAAACCCCCATAATTTTTTTAAAAAGTAAAAAAGAGGGCTACAATATCACGGTGTTAGGATTTATATGGGGAATTTTAACATATTTAACTTGTATGCTCCTCAGTTTTTAAATTCTTGGGCCCCCCAACTTGCTCTTCTGACCTATCTTTTTTTGGCGATTACAATGCGGACACAAAAGCATTAAAAACTCGGTTTTAATCGTAAGGGTTAATCAACTGTTGTCACTTTTTAAACATTTATGTTTTCCAAATTTTTGGGGTGATTTTAACCCCAATTATGGACTTAGTCGGCCGGGCTAACTTTCTTCTGCCAGCTGGGTTTTCCCTTTTTGTAACAAAAGATGGCGTCTGATCTTTTCCCCTAGGCTAACCTCATAGATTTTTGGGAATCTACCCTTTCCCGGGTTTGGGATTTCAAAGGGAAAATTTTTTAAATTTCCCCTGTTTCCATTGACTTTGTTGCACATTGGACTGGTATAATTCCTATGAGTGTTCCTCTGTGAGACCTTTAACAATGATCCTTGGGTTTGGGAACTACTTAGGGGCCCCACTGAAACCAAGGGTTTTAAACTTCGTACGGGAAAAAGTATGGACTGGGCCCTCCTTAAAAACATCCCCCCGGGAAGTGGGGCTTTTAAACTCCCCTTGCTGCTGCCAGGGGCGTATGACAAAAATGAAACCAAACAGACGGGGAAAAATTGTCAACGGCCCCAATGCCCCCCAAATCCCGGGCTTGGGGGGACATAAAATAAAATTTAAAAAATTGGGTAAAACTGGGCAGATCGCCCCCCTCATCCCCCCATGGGGCGAATGGGTTAGTCAGTGTTTAAATTTTCTCAGCTATGACAATCTTCCCAGTCCCCCGGGAAAAATTAAAAACAAATATGATGAAAGGGGAGAACGGCCTTTTGCTCAGGAGCGGATAATTTTGGTTCTTTCACTTTATGAACTTGATGCAGCACTAACAAAGGGCCCCCCGTCGCCTGGTGAGGATGGTATTCCCCCAAAAATACTAAAGTTGCTGTGTAAAGTACCAGGAAATCCTTCCCAAAATTATAAAACATGGCTTTTGTAACTGGGGGCCCCCTCAATTTTGGGAAAAGCCTCATCTTTCCCAAATTTCCTGAATTAACAAAATGCATTTCCCCCAATATCTCTTACTAGCTGCTTGTAAAAACTTTTGAGAGAATGATTCTTAATCTTTATGTCAGAATCAAACAATTTTGTCCCCCCGGTTTAAGGTTTCATGCGGGGGCGGATCATTCAAAACCCCCTTTCTCACCCTGCACGGCGAAAATTCCCTTCCCTTGACCAAATCCCCCTTTCTTAGCCAACCGACATGTAATCTTATTGTTCCCAGAATGGATGTTGGAGGATGGTTTCTCCGTTTTGTTAAAAGGCTACCTGTCAACAGAAAAACCCGTCTGTTTTTTCCCGGGCCCCAAAAAATGAAACCCAAAGGAGAATTGGAACCCCACGGGGAAAGGTGTGCTCAGCCCCACTTTCAATATTTTTTTATTAATGCATTATTTAAATTTTTCCCAAATAAACCCATCTTTTGTGTTATTTTTGCTGATATTTGTTCCCCCCGGATTCCCCAAACCCCAAAAAAAATTCCCCAATCTTTTTACCCTCGTGTCAGGACCTGGGGTTGATAACCCTCTACTAATAAAAAAAAAGTAAAAAGGCCGTCCTTGGCAGAGGCACAGTTCGTCAGACCCCAATTTGCAGTGGGTCTCTTCTGAATATGTAAGCAGATAAAATTCTGGGTTTTTGATTCCCCCCTTTTGGGAACCTGTTGTAACAAGACTGTCCCTTTTTAAAAGGGCCCCTTAAGAGCATTTAAAGGTTGGGGGGCTTCCCCCCGGGTATGGTGCTAATGTTAAAATTTTAAAAATGTGTTCGTTTTAGATTTGGTTTGGTTATGCTGCGCCCCCCTTTTTGCTTTTTGTGTTGTTTGGGGGCTTGGAGGCTGGAAAAACTGCGGGCAAGCAATGGGGATCTTTTTGGATGCCTCTTACTCCCAAAATTTTAAAATAAAAAGAACGTTTTTCCAAGCATAAAAGAGATCGTGTTACTAAAAAATACCCTAATTGGGGAAAAATAAAAAAAGCTCTTTTTAAAACCCCCCTCCCAAAAGCCCCCCAAATTTTTCCCCCCACCAGGGGAGCACCCCTGGTGGATAAAAAAACGGGAACCCAAACCTCCTTTTTAAATCGGAAAATGATCATTAGAAAGGGAAACGGCACTTCTCCCCCATAGATTTCCCCTTTTCCCAAACTCCATTCCCCATTTCCCCCACCTTGCAAATCACCCCCCAAAATTTCCCCTTAAAAGAAACATGGGCCCTTAAGCGTATTGATCCCGTCAAACCCCTTAAATTATTTACGTTTTGATGGTTCTGTTCCCAAATTTCCATTTGGTTTTAAGCTTTTGTGTTTTGAAATGATGGCTCTCTTAAAAAAAATTTGGGGCCCCATAAATTTTGGGCCTCTCCCCTTCAAAAGGAACTTTTTGCCATACTCCTTGCATAAAATGCATCTATGTATAAAGATTGACAGTTTAATTGTAACGATTCTCTGTCATCCTCCTCTCTCAACTCTTTAAAAAGAAAAAATTGTTGGCTGCTCGTGTCAAAAGAACCAAAAAGATGGAATTTGGAAAATTGGATCAAAGTGCACATGCTTGGTTTCCCCATCCCCAATTTGGTCTTCAGATGCATGGGGGGAACTAAAAAAATTTTTTCTGTATTTTTTCAAAAAAGAAATTCTTTTGGGGTTTCCCGGGAAATAGTTTGAGAAAATTTCAAAAAGAATTTCCCTTTAAATTTTTATGGATTTTTCGGGGAAGTTGGCCCCCATTAGTCCATTATCATCATTCTTTTTTTTGAGGGGGAACACTTTCTGGTGCACCCAACAAAATCAGACTCTTGGATGTCACTGCTGCCCGGCCCCCTTTACAAAGTATTTTTGGGGCGGGTTAAAATCCCACCAGAGGGGGGGTTGGGCAAAGTAAACTTTGCCAGATGGACTATTGTCACCCCCCGGGTTTATGTACGGAGTGTAACTTTAATAATTAAAAAACAACCCCTCAAAATTTTAAGGGGGTGTGTACAGTGGTTTGAACCTTTTCGGGAAAATCCCTAACCAAAATAAACATATTAAACTAAAACATTCAAAAAGACAAGCTAGTATTGGATTATAGTTACGTCATAATAGTCTGCCATTCATCTAGCCGATCCAAAATGTGGATATAATCTCATTTCCTGTAAGGTATGTAGGTATCATTAAAAGACTGGATGTTTACACACTAAAATATAATGTTCTAGTGTATGTCCCTCTTTGTATTTCATGACACTTGCATCTCCAAGCAAACAGTACTGCCAGGGATACTTATAGCCTAGACTAAATGTATCAGTGACGTCTTGTAATCTACTACCTTGTTACTGCCTCCACAGACACATTTTACTTCATTCAGTTTAATTATGACGGACAACTGATCTGCTAGTTTCTATCTGTGATTTACATTCTTCAAACCAGTGTGCTATTTCTTTTCTAGCAATTGTTTTAAATCTCTGTTTGAGAAACTAAAATTATACTCTATTCTATCATCGACTTGACCATGCTTCCAGAAGCCTATGCGAGAACAATGTTATTATAATTATGGGGAAGCGCTAAACCCGTAGGATTATACAGCGCATGTAGGAGGGGGGGATGGAAGGTATTCAGGCTCAATTCAGGGAATCGGAGCACATATCCAATTCCCTAGATCAAGAGCCCCTCACCAGCGGCAAGGAACCTCCCTTGAGGGGCCACAAGCAGAATGTATCAAGACAGTACAGGGTTTTTATGGGAATGACCTTTCCTGTGGATTCCGTGGAAAGGCAATAGTAAGCAGCCCTATTACTATAAGTAAAGGTTAATTTATATTAACTTAGTCAAATCTAGAATAGCAAATATTAAATTGTTATAGGCTTCGAGCCTGCAAACACGCTATCTTTTTTAAAAAAGACCACCTTGCTAAATTATCATTATATTCATGGTTAAACGGCTAACGCCTGGTGGTCTTATTGTCTCCAGTAAGACTGATAAAACCTGCTGAGCAGGCGAAACGTTTTGGCAATAAAGATACTTAAGTGTTACACATGTCTTACTCATCAACTTGTCGGAATTGTATATCTATAATAATGCAAAAAGTTATACAACGCCTGGGAAATGAAACGTAATGAGGTGCGATCCAAGGAAAAGAAAAGGCCACAATTGCAGAGAAAATTTACTGAGGCGCTTCGCCTGTGGAAAAGCTTCTTCGATGTGTCCACAGACGAAACGTTTCGAAGCTCCTCTCTGCAAGTGTGTCTGTTTCTCCACGTGTGGGCTCCGTGCCATTTATCTCCATGTTTGATCCAAAGAAGGGGACACTAATTCAAATTCCTTAGATGAGAGTTTGCCACCGGTGGCTACACTAAAGACTTTACGAGAAACCTGAAGCTGTACTCAGGCTCACCTCTTATATGCTTATTGATCAGTGTTAAAATTTTATCTTATAGCTACAACACCATAAGTAACATCCATATTTACCAAATGGAGGTGATCATTTCAGTGGCAGAGATGGAGGCGTAGGAGGAGGATGGAATAGAAAGGAGAAGTGTAACAGGAGATGGAAGAAGCGATGGGAAACAGCGGGGGGGGGATGGGAAGAGAAATACGAGAGGAAGGGTAAATGGGAGGAGAGGGAAAGTGAGATGGAAGAGGAAAGAGAAGAAAGACTTATTTAGCAAAATTGGATGCATGTAAATGTTTCTGTAGGCATCAAATAATTTAAAAAATCTTGGTTTTATATAGCAAATGTAAAAAGGCGGATTTTTTAATAAAAACAACTGGATGCATCCACATTGTGTTGCTATATGATAGTTACACAGCGGGAACAAAGCTATATATCCCTTTTACATTCTATCATGTACAGGGCTCATACAAGGTGTTGAAATCTGCCAGCCTGATCTGGGAGACTTCAGTAGTGCAATGAGGATATCGTCAAATATTCCAGCCAGGATTCATCAGC
>NC_091298.1:53082390-53087390 GCF_038502225.1 Cherax quadricarinatus
AACTCGCAATCTTTCATTTCCTAGATGTCCGCTTACTTTCACCTTCCTCTTTTATACCTTCACTTTCAATTTCCTACTTTTACACGCTCTTCAAAAAAAAAAAAAAAAAATACTGGCTACGCCAGACCTACCATTTTAATTAGCTATCCCTGCTATTTCTCTCTCTCTCTCTCGATCTCTCTCTCTCTCTCTCTCTCTCTCTCTCTCTCTCTCTCTCTCTCTCTCTCTCTCTCTCTCTCTCTCTCTCTCTCTCTCTCCCGTCCTTGCCTCAACCATTTATTCTAGATAATTCAAGATGACCCCGTGTACCAACAAACACTGAAGACAGCAACAAGGCAATCCCCGAGCACCAGTAACAACTACTGAAGAAGACAATAACAAGGTGACCCCGTGCATCAGCAACTACTGAAGAAGACAATAACAAGGTGACCCCGTGCACCAGCAACTAATGAAGAAGACAATAACAAGGTGACCCCGTGCACCAGCAACAACTACTGAAGACAAGGTGACCCCGTGCACCAGCAACAACTACTGAAGAAGACAATAACAAGGTGACCCCGTGCACCAGCAACAACTACTGAAGAAGACAATAACAAGGCGACCCCGTGCACCAGCAACAACTACTGAAGAAGACAACAAGGTGACCCCGTGCACCAGCAACTACTGAAGAAGACAAGGTGACCCCGTGCAACAGCAACAACTACTGAAGACAACAAGGTGACCCCGTGCATCAGCAACAACTACTGAAGACAACAAGGTGACCCCGTGCAGCAGCAACTACTGAAGAAGACAACAACAAGGTGACCCCGTGCACCAGCAACAACTACTGAAGAAGACAACGAGATGACCCCGTGCACCAGCAACAACTACTGAAGACAACAACAAGGTGACCCCGTGCACCAGCAACAACTACTGAAGAGGACAACAAGGTGACCCCGTACACCAGCAACAACTATTGAAGAGGACAACAAGGTGACCCCGTGCACCAGCAACAACTACTGAAGACAACAACAAGGTGACCCCGTGCACCAGCAACAACTACTGAAGACAACAAGATGACCCCGTGCACCAGCAACAACTACTGAAGAGGACAACAAGGTGACCCCGTGCACCAGCAACAACTACTGAAGAAGACAACAACAAGATGACCCCATGCACCAGCAACAACTACTGAAGAAGACAACAACAAGGTGACCCCGTGCACCAGCAACAACTACTGAAGAAGACAACAACAAGGTGACCCCGTGCACCAGCAACAACTACTGAAGAAGACAACAACAAGGTGACCCCGTGCACCAGCAACAACTACTGAAGAGAACAAGGTGACCCCTGCACCAGCAACAACTACTGAAGAAGACAACAAGGTGACCCCGTGCACCAGCAACAACTACTGAAGAAGACAACAACAAGATGACCCCGTGCACCAGCAACAACTACTGAAGACAACAACAAGGTGACCCCGTGCACCAGCAACAACTACTGAAGAGGACAACAACAAGGTGACCCCGTACACCAGCAACAACTACTGAAGAAGACAACAAGGTGACCCCGTGCACCAGCAACTACTACTGAAGAAGACAACAAGGTGACCCCGTGCACCAGCAACAACTACTGAAGACAACAACAAGGTGACCCCGTGCACCAGCAACAACTACTGAAGAAAACAAGGTGACCCCGTGCACCAGCAACAACCAACGGAGAAGACAACATCAAGGTGACACTGAGAAGACAACATCAAGGTGACACTGGAGAAGACAACAAGGTGACACTGGGAAGACAAGGTGATACTGGAGAAGACAGCAACAAGATGACACTGGAGAAGACAACATCAAGGTGAAACTGGAGAAGACAACATCAAGGTGACACTGAGAAGACAAGGTGATACTGGAGAAGACAGCAACAAGGTGACACTGAGAAAACAAGGTGACACTGGAGAAGACAGCAACATGGTGACCCCCGTGCACCAACAACCACTGAAGGGGAGACGTGAGAAGTCACCTCGCTACTTCTTACTCTTTACGCAGGTGCTTTTATCCAACCTGATTTACTCTGACGGAAAATGCAGATAAAAATCAGCAAGAACCTCCCGCCGCCCTCCAAGCAGCACCCCATCCATTCTCAATCCTCCCCGGGTTACAACACTGCCACACACACTATCAGATTTTTTGCCAAGTGGTAAACATTCCGCTGGAGCAACAATGGATTTCTTACCACAGTTTGCAGTAAATATCTCGATTAGGTTTGGTCATCCTCTATTCAAAACAAAAAAAAATTAAAATTATACAACGAAAAAAATATAAATTTGTAATAAAGGCGATCATAAGTTCGACATGAAGAGAAAACTGGCAGCTACCGAACGCGGCAGACATAACCATGTCAGATTTTTACTGTTTAAGGTACCTTAATAATAGTGGTAGTAGTAGTAGTAACAATAATAATCTATTTCTACAAGTACACGATACAACTTATGCAGACCTAGCTGATATCAATGACATACTATCAAGCCCCTGGTTATGCAGAGCACTTCGGGCAACTTAGGCTAATCTTGTACCCCAGGATGCGACCCACACCCGTTGGTTAGCACCCAGGTACCTATCCTGCTATTAGGTGAACAGGGACAGCAGGTTCAAGGAAACACTCCCATTGTTTCCACCCGTACCGGAGATCGAACCATGGGCAATGTGTGAGCTGAGTATGCTACCAACCGAGCTACGGGACACCTCAGTCTCATTTGACTGTCTTCGCAACAGTGAAACAATGCATTTGATTAAGCAGACGGACTGCACGATATCACTTAATTGGTATACTGAAGACTAGCAAACGAGAACAGCATTCACGGATTTGAACACTCTTTCAGAACTTTATGTATACCTTATGTTAATGTAAGACTGCTTCCTGCAGCTTCTCGTACTCCCTACCATAGGCCTGTAACCAGCCTTCCCTCTGGTGACGCGGGTATCGTTCAGTATCATGAGAACAAAAAGGCACAATACCGTTACTGGGATACACAAATAACCCGCACAAAGGTCCGACTTGGACCATTTACAAAGTCAGACCGAAACGTCGTCTTAAGCTTCTCTCTCCTATGAGCGGGTTATTTGTATAGTATCAATACGATCCTCTGTCCCCTAATCGCAGCACGGTCTCAGACCTGCCAGGCATGTTGTTGCTGTTATTATTAAAGCATTCATCTGGGGTGTTCATGTGACCAAATCACTGGTGCAGTTGGCCCTATAACGAGGAAAGTTGCAAAAAGCAACTACTGACCTACGCTCCCACAGACGGTGGTGTCTTCTACTATACGTCACTGTAGTAACCACTGGTCCCATGTCGGGTTACAGACTCCGAGGTACACTAGCAGACAGTGAATGCACGCCTTCAAATATTTCAAATAGCAGACGCTGATTACGCGAGATCTGTTCTCTGGAATACACAACATACACCAAAAAGGCCAAGCGGCTTATCGACAAGTGCCTTTGACAAATGGTAACTGAAAGTCCTACTTTGGCCTTATAGAAGCGAGAGTTTACCAAGCAGGAATCTTTGCCACGGCATTTAATTAAAAGTTTCTATAAAAAACGCACAAAAACTTACATTTTTCATGCACTAGGCCCTCTTGCAAGGGCAAAATTGCTCGGAGGCAGAACTTATGCGTCTCACCGTAAACCTAGTCAGGTGGGAATCAGATGAAGGTTAATATTTATTTCAGCGGCTCGGCTGAGATTTTGTTTAATGTGTAATCTAGCTACTCAATTTTTTTTTAATTTTGTAAACTGTACAATAGTCAATGGACTGTGCAACGGAGACGATTGTAATTTGGCCTGTGGAAAAAGTTTAGTCTCTGGTAAAAAGAAAAGCCTAACCCAGCCTAGTCTAATATCTAACTCAAAATCTAGGATAGGTTACGTTTGCATTACCAAAAACGTTTTCCCCATACTCACAAAATACAAACGTTTCCGTTGCACAGCTCACTACTGTTGGCGAATGTACTTAATAACGCTTATGTTCCAAGTAGATGAATATTAACCCAGTAGAGCTTGTACAAAACTGTAGCATACACAACTACACTATGCAAATGTACAATTAATGTACAATTGCTATGGATCCCATCACACACTGGATTACATCTTCATGATAAAGTTGATATGTTAGCCAAGAAGAGTACCCAGAAGGAGAATGTAGAATATAACTTTGGTATATCTGTGTCTAGCATTAGGAATAATATTAGGAGAGAAGTAAATAATGAAAATAAATGTTAGAGAAATGCAATTAGAAGTCTGAGTAGATCTATAACCCACTATGATAACATGAACGTAGATAAGTATGTTTACGAAGCAACTTGCAATGTGAACAGACTGATGTTGTAGTGGCCAGGCTTAGGCTTGGTTACAAGTACTTCTGGCAGTTTGACAGACACACAGATGATGATCAAACTAAACGCAAATTATGTTGTCAGGCATATGGTCACTCTTGAACACTATGGTGCTTAATAATTATATAATTGTCAACTTATTGGGGAATATAGCGATAGACAGTATAATAACCTATGTGACATGTCAAGATATCTTATTAATGAAAATAAGATATACTAAGTAAATTTCCTAAATTTGCTTGTAAGAGATAAGTGAATTGTAGATATAAATCCAAATGTACACTTGTAACCCTTTTGGGGCCTAGTTCCTAGGTCTTTTGTGTATCCACATGCTCTTGCGCTACCCTCCACAGGATGGATATGGAGTGTACAATAAACTAGCCACTTCGGTGGCAAAATCTAAAAATCTAAAACTACGCAAATGATCATTAAAGAAAAGAAAATATGACACTGCTCTGTATAAGGAAGACCGTATTACGAGCCTTAGCCTGCCACTAAGATACAATAACTACCGTCAGGGTATGATAGGTAAAGGGACACATGTCAAACTAATGCGACATTTTATTATGGCAACGTTTCGCTCTCCAGGTTACAAAACTCACTGGGAGCGAAACGTTGCCACAATAAA
>NC_091298.1:53092390-53099890 GCF_038502225.1 Cherax quadricarinatus
TACCATTTTGATGTTCATCTTGTCAGACACTGCAACACATGGCCTCTTGGTACAGAAAACGCCTTAGACAACCCTTTCAAGTGAGAAGTGTTGGATCTGAGAGGGACCTGACCTCTTAGTGGCTACACTCTCACTACTTCTACTACTCTGCACCTCTCCTTCAGACAGTATTTAAGTCTCCGCACTGTCGCTTGATCTTCAGATAGTTCCTGACTATGGAACTGAACTTCTCCAGGCCGAGGGACTGACAACCTCAAATTCTACGACTTCAAGGGTGATGGACTGATTACATCGTCTTCACATCTCTACTGTTCCTGCCTACTTTCTGTATTCGTAAAATAAAAGGACACAAGTGCAACTAATGTGACATTTATTGTGGCAACGTTTCGCTCTCCAGGAGCTTTATCAAGCCATTACAAACAATACATGGACACAGAGGGTATATAAAGGCTCTGAGTGAGGTGCAATACTAGTGAGGTACCATTTCGATGTTCACTAGTGGTGGTGGTAGTAGTAGTAGTAGTAGTAGTAGTAGTAGTAACAAAAATAATACAATATGGAAGAGCAAATAATTCGTACATGAGTAAAAGGATATAAAAGCTATTACTTGGGTAACATAATATGTAACTGGGTAACATAATATGTTACCCAAGTAATAGCTTTTATATCCTTTTACTCATGTACGAATTATTTGCTCTTCCATATTGTATTATTTTTGTTACTACTACTACTACTACTACTACTACCACTAGTGAACATCGAAATGGTACCTCACTAGTATTGCACCTCACTCAGAGCCTTTATATACCCTCTGTGTCCATGTATTGTTTGTAATGGCTTGATAAAGCTCCTGGAGAGCGAAACGTTGCCACAATAAATGTCACATTAGTTGCACTTGTGTCCTTTTATTTTACATATTGTCGGTAATTCTACCAACTTTATTACTTTCTGTATTCGACTGAAGAAGCCTACTGTGTAGGCGAAACGTTTCGGAATAAAGTTGCCTAACTGTTGCCTATGTGTCTTACCTACCAACCTGTCGGTATTGTATACCATTTTGATGTACATCTACGGTAGTGAACGCTGTCTTCTATGGCGATAAGTCTTGAGAAGAGAAGACAACACCCAATACCGAAGAATCCTGGAATCACCCCTTATCTGCACATCCAACAACTTCAACCAGAACAACGGCTTCTATAATATAGCTGAACCTCTTGCCAAGAAACTTCTTCATCGCTATCCCACATAAGAACAGAGGAACACTGCAGAAGGTCTACTCATATACTTATCCATTCTCTTTTCAAAGCTACCCAAGTTTTTGGACTATCACTCTTAGTCTGAAGATTGTCACATGCAGCTTTCTCCACCTGACCCAGCATTCTCATCCTATAAATACTCACGTATGTTTCACCAGAGCACTGCTTACTCACGATGCATTACTCTAACAGAGTAAAGATCAAACCAGCGAGTGGCACAACCAATGAGTCGTCCAAACTAGCACTTGCAGCTGTCGTTAGTGGCAGGCTGCAAGTCAAATGTAATGCGATTTTATCGCTCAAAGAGGCCTTTGTTGTCGTCTGTACAGACGACACAGAGGCTGAGAAACTACTTACCACCACTGCTACTACCACTCTACGAGACCAGGGATTTCTTGTCTTGACTTCCCCAGCACTGAGGGCCAGGAGAACTGTGTTCCTCAAGCGACTCGACAACCTTATCACTGTACAGGCCACTGAAGAAATCAAGTCATCTATCGAAGCAAAGAACCCTTGGGCCAAGGTGGACTTCATTACTAAAATACCCAATGCTTCATCCATGCTGAAGGTCACCTTCAGTGACGTCAACATGGCAGCCAGAGCTCTCGCTGAGGGCCTGGCTATTCACTACTTCCACATCAACCCAGCCTTCATCGAAGCAGAGAAATTCCAACATATCTCACAGTGCTATAATTGTTACTCATACTTACACACCACAAATGATTGTCCTACCAAGGACAAGAAGTTCTGCTCCACCTGTGGCCGTGAGGGTCATGACTTCAAGAATTGCACTACTGCTTCACCACCTAAATGCTTGAACTGCAAGAATGACCACCATACTCTTGCTGCCAGGTGCCCTACCAGAAGAGACATACTCAAGAAACAACAACAACAAAAGAAACCCAACCCACAAGCAACCACATATTCTGCTATCGCCAAGCTTCAAGCAGACACTACCAAGATACTACATGCCACGCAAGCTGCTCCCACCACTTCCCTGCCAGCACCTACTGCCGACTCCACCAAGATTCTTTGTTGCATTATGTATGCTCATGTACAGAATGCAGCTGAGCCTGGTTCCTTCAACACCACCATCAATGAACTTTTCAAACTAAATAATATGCCTGGCCTCACATTCCCTGCATCACCACCTTCCACTGAGATCCTAAAATCTACTGCAAATATTACCAGCATCACCGCTGCTCCACCGCTGTCACAACCTCCACTAGACACAGAGATGGACCAATCAGAGACCTCTGAGACGTCGGCAAAACCCACCAATGAGAGTCCACTACCGCTTTCATCCACTGCTAGAGCAACTGACCAGTCGGAAATCTCGCCTTCACCAGTTCAGCCACCAGCCAAGAAAGCAAAAACACAAGACACTGCGGATGCACCTCACGGTGCCACTGTCACTGACACTGCTGCACCACAACGGGTCCGATATCTGAAGGGTGTATACTTCTACACAACCAAGGAGTATAAGAACACAATGCTGTCTTCAGAAATCCATCATCACCTCCAGGACGGAACAGTCAAGTATACCTACGACCAAACTGCTACATACACCACTGAAGACATGACCAGACTACTCACTGCCAACACCCAACACCTTGTGGAAGTCAAGTACACCTCAAAGAGGAAATTCAGGATGCTTCAGAATAGGGACCTTGAAGACGGTACCCTCGTCTAGCACGACTATCCATGACCATTCACCCAGCACTTTGCTGTCCGCTAAAGCTGGGGTGTGGCTCCAATCAACCCTGTAACTGCTGCCTCTGCGCAAGATAGAAGAAGACGACATCCTCCAACCGGAGGGCCAAGAAAGAAGAAAGATGATTATCGTCACCCCCCACCCGGGGGGCCACTGCCGGGTCACCATCTGGAGAAGACCTGGGCCAGAAGGACCTGCGAATCAACATGAATGAAAATGAACACCAACACACGACACTCCACACAGGAGAGCACAGCGCTAGCACGATCGACACCATGCATTGCCCTTCTAGGGCATGGTTGGTGCCAGAGCCCGAGTTTGTACCTTACAAGATGAGGGGGGTACTTGTGCCTCCTCCCATGGGAGACTTAGGTCTCAGACACTCCCTAGACAGGGAGCCAGTGCCGGGCCACCACTTGGAAGGGCCCGGGCCGGGAAAATACCGGCGAATCTTTAACAACACCCAGGTATTGGGACCCGTGCCAGGACTATGGTCTTGGCGAACATTATACATACATACACCCAAGTATTCGTGAATCAAAGTTAGCACCTCAGGTTTGTGGATACAGCTTAACATGCAGACTTATTTTCTGGCTCTGCCGGGCCACCACTTGGAAGGGCCCGGGCCGGGAGAATACCGGCGAATCTTTAACAACAACACCCAGGTAGATCTGTTTGTGACTTGATAAAGCCCACTGTGTGGGCGAAACGTTGTCAATAAAGGATCAGAATAATGATTGGAATCACTTTCAAAAATTCATGAAATACTTGGCAAGATATAACAAAAGTCATAGGAGTAAAAAGGGGCAATCTATAACATACTAGAAGCACATCCAAAACCCTCCAGTATTTCTATGATGGAACATTACAGGTGAAAAATCATAACTGGTAATGGGAACAACCTTGTTATGTTTCAGAGCTGTTGGTAATGATGCTGTGAGGTACATGAGTGAGAACCTGTTTGGCAAGAGTGAGGACCTGTCTGGCAAGAGTGAGGACCTGTTTGGCAAGAGTGTGAACCTGCTTGGCAAGAGTGAGGACCTGCTTAGCAAGAGCGAGGACCTGCTTGGCAAGAGTGAGGACCTACTTCGCAAGGGTGAGGAACTGCTTGGCAAGAGTGAGGACCTGCTTGGCAAGAGTGAGGACCTGCTTCGCAATGGAGAAGGGCTGGTGGAGAGTGGCTGTCAAGGGCAACTGGCATTAATTTCTGGCTAGACAAGTGCTACAAGGAAATTGTGGTGCCATTCGTTGACAACTCTATCAAGAATGGCATGTATGCCTGGGGTGAGATGCATTTGTCTATGGCAGAGGTTACAGCAGTACATATTTCAGTCAAGAGAGGCACACACACACACACACACACAACTGCAAACCTCGCTCATGGAGAAAGATCTTGGGGTGAGTATGACACCGGGCACATCTCCTGAGGCGCACATCAACCAAATAACTGCTACAGCATATGGGCTCCTGGCAAACCTAAGAATAGCGTTTCGACACCTTTGCAAGGAATCGTTCAAGACTCTGTATATCGTGTACGTCAGGCCCATAATGGATCATGCAGCACCAGTCTGGAACCCACACCTGGTCGAGCACGTCAAGAAATTAGAGAAAGTGCAAAGGTTTGCAACAAGACTAGTCCCGGAGCTAAGGGGGTTATGTCCAACGAGGAGAGGTTAAGGGAAATCGACCTGACAACAGTGGAGGACAGGAGGGATAGGGAGGACATGATAACGACATATAAAATACGGAGAGGAATTGACAAAGTGGATAAGGACAGGATGTTCCAGAGATGCGACACAACAAGGGGTCACAATTGGAAGCTGAAGATTCAGACGAGTCACAGGGATGTTAGGAAGTATCTCTTCATTTATATAACTGTTAGGAAGTGGAACAGTCTGGAGAGTGATGGAGTGGAGGCAGGATCCATAAACAGCTTTAAGAAGAGGTATGATAAAGCTCATGGAGCAAGAAGAGTAACCTAGTAGCAACCAGTGAAGAGGTGGGGCCATGAACTATGAATCGACCGCTGCAACCACAATAAGGTGAGTACACACACACACACACACACACACACACACACACACACACACACACAGGGGCCAGGGGCTATGAATTGACCCCTGCAACCACAAATAGGTAAGTACATGTACGCACGAACACGCAATGCAACATTCCCTGGAAGTGAAAATATCAGGAACATGGTCTACAAGATGGACACAGCAACAACCACTAGTTGAAAGCCAACACCGGACAAATGAACAAAAGTTCCTCTCATTCCTCCAGGACCAAAGTCAATTAATTACAACTTCACTACTTGAGTCGCCGTTAACACCAAACTGTCTTTAACTATTTAAAAGTTTATGAACACAATGGAGGCAATAGAATGGATATTGGTTTTGTTAAATTTCCCTTATCCCAGAAGAACAAAAATAAATGCATATTAAGGTAACAGCTACCTGGAATGTTCTTTTTGTACTAAATTATATTTTCAAACATTTTTATTGCATATGTTGAGAATTCGTAATAAATGTCACAAGTGAAGAGTGACTGAGCCTCTACCTCGCGTCTGGCTTTCTTAATATTACTAGTACAAACGCTCTACCACTGCACCACAGTCAGAAGAAATAGTCCAAGAAATTATTTTCCCTGGGAAGCGTGATGAAGGCCACAACTGTGACTATCACTTTCTGTGGTAACCTTAGGACCACCAAACCACGAGTTAAAACACTAATTCCTATATTACATTAAAACTCCATAATTCATACTTTTACGTTATTGTTATAAATGGATGTAGTTTGATCTTTTTATGGCGGATAGTGGAATCCCCTCTCTCATGCTTCCAGGAGCTGAAACTCAACAATTCCAAACACTGCTAAAATCTGAAAACAAATGAACACAGTTTTGTGAATATATACTGAAAACGTCTAGAATCTTAAAGTCCCACGAGCCGGAACTCAACAATGCTAAAATTTGTAATTAGATGAGAAAATTAAGAATCTCAAAAGAACCATGAGCTAAAACACAACCCTGTCAAACAGCTAAAATTTATAATTAGACAAGGCATTGTTAAGATATCCTCGAGACAGAGAGAACCTGGAGGTTCTCTCTCAAGAATAGACAAAGAATAATAATTTAATATAATGTAACCTTTCGAAGCAGTTTATATATTTTAAGAAAAAAAATCAACATGCCACAGTTAAAGTGCATATCATATGGCATTACGGAGACACAGTTAAAACAAAGAAAAATAGAAACTTGAATAGGCCCAAATGTAACAGACATGTAAGTGTAGTGAATTTCGTGTAGGTCTGGCAGTTTGTTGGTTTAATCGCCGCCCCCCCCCCCCGAAAATAAAGGATCTAAAATGGGCAGATAGGGAGAAACGATGTCCAATAATTATCCAATTCGCTTTACTCAGATAAACAATCCAGCATAAAGACACGAACAAAAAGCAACCCTTTATAATATAATATGATTATATATATATATATATATATATATATATATATATATATATATATATATATATATATATATATATATATGTCTAGCCGAATATGTAAAACTGGTCAGTTAGCAAGAACTCATTTAAAATTAAGTCAAATCTAAAATTTTCTCTTATACGTTTAAAGATATATTTTTTCATTAATGTTAGTGTAAAAAATTTTAATTTTGCATCAAAAGAATCTTAGAAAACTTACGTAACCTTATTATAACAAGAGCAATTTATTTTAGCCTAACCCAACTAAATATATTGTAGATTTGTTTACAAAAATTTAATACTAAATAAACACAGTGAATATATATTTTTTCGTTAGGTTCAGAATGATTTTGGCGAAATTATTGCATACACAAATTTTCACTTGTCCTACATGGCAAGATGAGCGTTGCTATTTAAGCCAAGATCGCAAGTTCTGCCTATTCGGCACGACATATATATATATATATATATATATATATATATATATATATATATATATATATATATATATATATATATATATATATATATATATATATATAAATATGCAAAATAACCACTCTGAAAGAATAGAGAAATTCCAAGCGCTTTCGTGACTACTCACATTATCAAGGAACTATGAAAGTAAAGCATCCAAGGAAGCTATATAAGGGGTCTGGCCAGCACCTCACTATCAGATCCCACAACAGTTAAACACCTGACGCGCGCCGACCCAACTTGGATAGGTCCTTTGCACAACTCACCCACAAACTATTCTACCCAAGAAAATTTAAAAATTATTATTTGTCCAGTGTATTATTAAATTCTTCCCAAATTCTATTAATTATAAATGGATCTAATTTATATAAACCAAAGGAAATATTCATATTGTCAAAACTGCTTTTTATGAAACAAGATTCAATTATATTCCTAGCCTCAATAACCCAACTAGGTAGACTGCTCCACTCACCAACTACCCTATTTCCAAATCAATACTTTCCTATGTCCTTTCTAAATTTAAACTTATCTAATTTAAATCCATTACTGCGGGTTCTCTCTTGGAGAGACAA
>NC_091298.1:53103786-53143786 GCF_038502225.1 Cherax quadricarinatus
TATATATATATATATATATATATATATATATATATATATATATATATATATATATATATATATATATATATATATATATATATATATGCAATAAGATCACAGTAAACAGGTGATTTCAAAATATGCAAAACAACCACTCTGAAAGAATAGAGAAATTCCAAGCGCTTTCGTGACTACTCACATTATCAAGGAACATAGTTCCTTGATAATGTGAGTAGTCACGAAAGCGCTTGGAATTTCTCTATTCTTTCAGAGTGGTTGTTTTGCATATATATATATATATATATATATATATATATATATATATATATATATATATATATATATATATATATATATATATATATATATATATATATATATATATATATATATATATATATATATATATATATATATATATATATATTATGTCGTGCCGAATAGGTAAAGCTGGTCAGTTAGCAAGAACTCGCTTAAGATTAAGTCCTTTCTAAAAATTTTCTCTTGTACGTTTAATGATGTATATATTTTTTTAATTTGTGTTATTGTAAAAATTAATGATTTTGTTCCAAAAGAACCTTAAAAAACTTACCTAACCTTATTATAACAAGCGCAAATTTAATTTAGCTTATTCCAACTAAATATATTTTAGATGAGTTTACAATAATTTAATCGACACATATATATATTCTATATTTACATGTGGAATTATGAATTATGTTTCGTTAAATTTTCGTTACTACCCACTTGTAGTTGGCTAATTCTAGTTAACTCTGTAGACTTCTGCTTGTAGTTGGCTAATTCTAGTTAACTCTGTAGACTTCTGCTTGTAGTTAGCTAATTCTAGTTAACTTTTTATAGATGCCTGCTTGTAGTTAGTTAATTTTAGTTAACTCTATAAAGGTGTATTTACACGGAGAGATACACCGGGGTAGCTTTACACCGGGGTAGTTACACCGGGGTAGTTTTACATCGGGGTAGTTACACAGGGGTAGTTACGCAGGGGTAGTTACACCGGGGTAGTTTTACACCGGGGTAGTTACACAGGGGTAGTTACACCGGGGTAGTTACACCGGGGTAGTTACACCGGGGTAGTTACACAGGGGTAGTTACACCGGGGTAGTTTTGCACCAGGGTAGTTACACCGGGGTAGTTACACCGGGGTAGTTACGCAGGGGTAGTTACACCGGGGTAGTTTTGCACCAGGGTAGTTACATCAGGGTAGTTACCCCACATTCAAGCCTCTGAAAAATCTTTAGAGAAAATTACAAATGTGTTTAAACTTTTAAAAGGTTTGCAGAAATGCAAGGAGAGATACAGAAGCATTCTGCACAGGTACAGAAAAAGTAGTTAGAGGAAAAGTAAACATGGAGACGGGAAACACCTCTTAACGTGTACACGAAATGATGTAATTTACTCCGTGAACTGTTTTTTCTGTGTGCCTAAATTTTCCTCTAATTTGTTATGGTTTTTACTAGTTTTGTCACTTCAAGTACAGCGAAATATTATACTTCTTTTTTTTTTTTGGTTGGCGATGGTCTGATACGAGAGGTACAATGTTACATCGTCCTTGTGATTTATTGTGTCTTTGTCAAGGTTTTGTTTTGGTTGTGTTGTACTCAGGTCTCTGTATATATTCACAGAGATACACACGCAACTCCCGTTGTATATACAGTGAGATACACACGCAACTCCCGTTGTATATACAGTGAGATACACATGCAACTCCCGTTGTATATACAGTGAGATACACACGCAACTCCCGTCGGTATATACAGTGAGATACAGACGCAACTCCCGTTGTTTGTAGATGAATGGTTCAGAGAACCGACATGTTGATAAATTAGACACATGTGCAACTCTTGGGTATCTTTATTGAGGAAACGTTTCGCCACACAATGGCTTCATCAGTCCATACGTAGGAGAAACTTGAAGAACAGGAGGAGAATGAGGTAATCAGTCCCTCAACCTTGAGTCGATGTGTTCAGTCCATCAATCTTGAATACAATACGGCATATGAGCGGAGAAGCAGCTTATAAACCGTATGGCAGGAGAGGTGCAGCAGTCATAGATGGTGTCACATTTGTTCAATGTGGAAGTAGTTCGTGCCCAAGAATTAGGTAAGCGAAGAATTCCTAAGTATTAAGATCCCAAGAAGTTGCAGTGTCTGACAGGTTGTAGATGAATGGTTCAGAGAACCGACATGTTGATAAATTAGACACATGTGCAACTCTTGCAACTCCTACGTATGGACTGATGAAGCCACTGTGTGGCGAAACGTTTCCTCAATAAAGATACCCAAGAGTTGCACATGTGTGTCAGTCCTTCAGCCTGGAGAAGTTCTGTTTCAAAGTTCTGTTCCAACCTGTCGGTATTGTATACCATTTGATAATCACTTACGTGTCCTACCTAGAAGGAGGTTGGGATTGTTATAAGTGTGTTTAGGTGTTTTTGTGACTATTTTTAAAGCAGTGTGGTCATTGTTTCTGGGAAGTAACTTGAGAATGAACATAAGAACATAAGGGAGGAACACTGCAGCAGGTCTGTTGGCCCATACTAGGCAGGTCCTTCACAATCTCTCCTGCGAACGTCTTTAATATATGTTGGCTGATGAATCGTCTAGACAGAACGATGTACATTTTGAGTGTATGCTGTGTAGGTGCAAATTTGTAAATTAACTAAGATAAACTTGAAATACAGAAAAAAATGGACAGTACCATTACTGGAGCAATACATATATAACCCGCACATGGGAAATAGAAGCCTATGACGACGTTTCGGTCCGACTTGAGTCATTTACGTCACATTAATGGTATAAGTCGAACCGAAACGTCGTTTTCAGCTTCTCTGTGTGCGGGATATTTGAAATTGTTGGATTCCTTGTAATTGACAAATACGTCTTTATGAAGACCTAATAAACCCATATTTAGTTCGAAACATCGTCGTAATAAATATCTCACTCTGGTACGTGTGTTTTTCATAACTGTTTTAAAAATTTAGATATAAATATGTACTTGTGATTCGGTACAAAACGACAGAGCGCCAGCAAAATGTTCCCTTTAAGGTGGTAAAGCGCATCAGTGTAGAATATATAATGTGTGAGAGCAACAGGTGGGGGTGTAATATATGTGGAGGTGATTACAGGCACCCCTGAGCTAGAGTGCAGTCACTGTGAAGGAATTGCTACAAGCACTACCTGAGTGGTACTCTGCCAGATCATCGGGAAGGTGGCGGTGATTGTAGTGGAAAACAAATTTAAAATATAATGCCTCTTAACGTTTCTGTACCTGTGTTTCTAACTTCCCTCTGTTATTTTAGCGTCTCTCTGTGTGTTTTTGTACATGTGTCTTTAGCTTCTATCTGTGTGTTCATGTACCTGTGTCTAGCTTCTATCTGTGTGTTCTTGTTCCTGTGTCTAGCTTCTATCTGTGTGTTCTTGTTCCTGTGTCTAGCTTCTATCTGTGTGTTCATGTACCTGTGTCTAGCTTCTATCTATGTGTTCATGTACCTGTGTCTAGCTTCTATCTGTGTGTTCATGTACCTGTGTCTAGCTTCTATCTGTGTGTTCTTGTTCCTGTGTCTAGCTTCTATCTGTGTGTTCTTGTTCCTGTGTCTAGCTTCTATCTGTGTGTTCATGTACCTGTGTCTAGCTTCTATCTATGTGTTCATGTACCTGTGTCTAGCTTCTATCTGTGTGTTCATGTACCTGTGTCTAGCTTCTATCTGTGTGTTCATGTACCTGTGTCTAGCTTCTATCTGTGTGTTCATGTACCAGTGTCTAGCTTCTATCTGTGTGTTCATGTACCTGTGTCTAGCTTCTATCTGTGTGTTCATGTACCTGTGTCTAGCTTCTATCTGTGTTCTTGTTACTGTGTCTAGCTTCTATCTGTGTGTTCATGTACCTGTGTCTAGCTTCTATCTGTGTTCTTGTTACTGTGTCTTTAGCTTCCATCTGTACCCTCTTGTACCTAGTCCTTGCAATGTAAAAGAAAGTTGCTTCTTATCAAGCCTTTCACGTCTGTGTTGCTGTTTATTTATCTTTCTCTGGTAAAATGGTTTGCCACAAGATAATGAACGACACACATTACCAAGGCATCTTTATTGTCAAGGGTAATAAAGATACCTAAGTGTTGCATATATCTTAAGCAACTTGTCGGTATTTTGTATCATTTATAATATCTCACTTGATGGTGGTGCCAGGAGGACAGACGAGCGTCGGTACCTAGTGGATTAGCACATGAAGGTGGACGGTGCGCTGGGATTCGTGAGATTACACACGCTGAGCCTAGTTTTAACACGAGATATTGTAATATTAGTTGTATTATGTATAGTAATTACCTTGGTAGAGGATACAATATGTAGAGGCTACATTATGTAGACATTACCCTCGTAGAGGCTACATTATGTAGACATTACCCTTGTAGAGACTACAGTATGCAGTTACTTCCCTCATAGAGACTACAATATGTAGTTACTACCCTCGTAGAGGCTACAGCATGTAATTACTACCCTCATAGAGGCTACAATATGTAGTTACTACCATCGTAGAGGCAACAATATGTAGGTACTACCCTCGTAGAGGCTACAGTATGTAATTACTACCCTCATAGAGGCTACAATATGTAGTCACTACCCTCGTAGAGGCTACAATATATAGTCACTACCCTCGTAGAGGCTACATTATGTAGTCACTACCCTCGTAGAGGCTACAATATGTAATTACTACCCTCGTAGGGGCTACAATATGTAGTTACTACCCTCGTAGAAACAATATGTAATTACTACCCTCGTAGAGGCTACAATATGTAATTACTACCCTCGTAGGGGCTACAATATGTAGTTACTACCCTCGTAGAGGTTGCATTATGTAGTCACTACCCTCGTAGAGGCTACAATATGTAATTACTACCCTCGTAGGGGCTACAATATGTAATTACTACCCTCGTAGAGGCTACAATATGTAATTACTACCCTCGTAGAAACAATATGTAATTACTACCCTCGTAGAGGCTACAATATGTAATTATTACCCTCGTAGGGGCTACAATATGTAGTTACTACCCTCGTAGGGGCTACAATATGTAGTTACTACCCTCGTAGGGGCTACAATATGTAATTACTACCCTCGTAGAGGCTACAATATATATTTACTACCCTCGTAGGGGCTACAATATGTAGTTACTACCCTCGTAGGGGCTACAATATATAGTTACTACCCTCGTAGGGGCTACAATATGTAGTTACTACCCTCGTAGGGGCTACAATATTTAGTTACTACCCTCGTAGAGGCTACAATATATAGTTACTACCCTCATAGGGGCTACAATATGTAATTACTACCCTCGTAGAGGCTACAATATGTAGTTACTACCCTCGTAGGGGCTACAATATGTAATTACTACCCTCGTAGGGGCTACAATATGTAGTTACTACCCTCGTAGGGGCTACAATATGTAGTTACTACCCTCGTAGAGGCTACAATATGTAATTACTACCCTCGTAGTGGCTACAATATGTAATTACTACCCTCGTAGAGGCTACAATATGTAATTACTACCCTCGTAGGGGCTACAATATGTAGTTACTACCCTCGTTGGGGCTACAATATGTAGTTACTACCCACGTAGGGGCTACAGTATGTAATTACTACCCTCGTAGAGGCTACAATATGTAATTACTACCCTCGTAGGGGCTACAATATGTAGTTACTACCCTCGTAGGGGCTACAATATGTAGTTACTACCCTCGTAGGGGCTACAATATGTAGTTACTACCCTCGTAGGGGCTACAATATGTAGTTACTACCCTCGTAGAGGCTACAATATGTAGTTACTGCCCACGTAGGGGCTACAATATGTAATTACTACCCTCATAGAGGCTACAATATGTAATTACTACCCTCGTAGGGGCTACAATATGTAGTCACTACCCTCGTAGGGGCTACAATATGTAGTTACTACCCTCGTAGAGGCTACAATATATAGTTATTACCCACGTAGGGGCTACAATATGTAATTACTACCCTCGTAGAGGCTACAGTATGTAATTACTACCCTCGTAGGGGCTACAATATGTAGTTACTACCCTCGTAGGGGCTACAATATGTAGTTACTACCCTCGTAGAGGCTACAATATGTAGTTACTACCCACGTAGGGGCTACAATATGTAATTACTACCCTCGTAGAGGCTACAATATGTAATTACTACCCTCGTAGGGGCTACAATATGTAGTTACTGAACATTAAAATGGTATAAAATACCGACAGGTTGTTAGGTAAGACACATATGCAACAGTTAGGTATCTTTATTATGAAACGTTTCGCCTACACAGTAGGCTTCTTCAGTCAAGTACAGAAAAGTTGATAGAAGCAGAAGATACTTGAAGACGATGTAATCAGTCCATCACCCTTAAAGTTTTGAGGTGGTCAGTCCCTCAGTCTGGAGAAGAGCATTGTTCCATAGTATGAAACAATATGGAGATGAAGTGACAGGATGGAGCTTTTTATAGCGCCAAGAGGTGAGACGTAGGTCACTAGGAGAGGTAAGAACTCTCTGAGAGGTGAGCCGCTCTCACTAGTGGAAGTTGGTACAGACCGCTATGACCTCTCAGCATCTGAGTTCTTACCTCTCCTAGTGGCCTACGTCTCACCTCTTGGCGCTATAAAAAGCTCCATCCTGTCACTTCATCTCCATATTGTTTCATACTATGGAACAATGCTCTTCTCCAGACTGAGGGACTGACCACCTCAAAACTTTAAGGGTGATGGACTGATTACATCGTCTTCAAGTATCTTCTGCTTCTATCAACTTTTCTGTACTTGACTGAAGAAGCCTACTGTGTAGGCGAAACGTTTCATAATAAAGATACCTAACTGTTGCATATGTGTCTTACGATACACAAATAACCCGCACATAAAAGAGAGAAGCTGAAACGTATACGGTGGGGATGCCCGGGTGTTGTGCATGTGTCATTTCATCCTGTCGGTATTATATACAATTCTTGTACTACTACTACTACTACTACTACCTCCACCTCTTCTTGCCTATATATAG
Source organism: Cherax quadricarinatus (assembly GCF_038502225.1). Classification (NCBI taxonomy): domain Eukaryota; kingdom Metazoa; phylum Arthropoda; class Malacostraca; order Decapoda; family Parastacidae; genus Cherax; species Cherax quadricarinatus. The sequence goes on from NC_091298.1 coordinate 53,110,823, forward strand.
CCGTCCTGCTCCACCTCTGTTAGTGTGACTTTGTCAATGGTCCAAGTCGGACCGAAACGTCGTCGTAAGCTTCTCTCTTTTATGTGCGGGTTATTTGTGTAATCAAGCTATGCTTATCGAGATGGCTTCTTATAATCTCAGCTATAATTGACTCTAGTAATTTGCCTACAATTGAGGTCAGGCTTATTGGGCGGTAATTTGACGGTAACGACTTGTCCCTTGTTTTAAAAATAGGAATTACATTAGCCATCTTCCACATATCAGACACTACACCTGTTTGAAGAGATAAATTAAAAATATTAGTTAATGGTTCACAGAGTTCCATTTTGCATTCCTTAAGAACCCTTGAAAAAACCTCATCAGGACCCGGCGACTTATTTTGCTTCAGTCTGTCTATCTGCTTCACAACCATTTCACTAGTGACTGTGATGTTACATAATTTATCTTCTTCTAGCCCACTATAAAAATTAATTACTGGAATATTGTTAGTGTCTTCCTGTGTAAAAACTGAGAGAAAATAATTATTTAAAATCGAGCACATTTCATTCTCTTTGTCAGTAAGGTGCCCATAGTTATTTTTAAGGGGACCTATCTTATCTCTAACTTTTGTTCTATAGACCTGGAAAAAACTTTTTGGGTTAGTTTTAGAATCCCTAGCAACTTTAATTTCATAGTCCCTTTTAGCTTTTCTTATCCCCTTTTTAAAGTCCCTCTTAATGTCAGTATACTGATTCTTAAGAAATTGTGGAACTCCGCCACTGGTTGTGACTCTATTTTTGCAGTTAATTTCGAATTCTCTTCGTGTACTTCTACAGACAAGTACACATTCACACAGTGTACCTCTGGAGGCAAGTACACATCTACACAGTGTACCTCTGGAGACAGGTACACATCTACACAGTGTACCTCTGGAGACAGGTACACATCTACACAGTGTACCTCTGGAGACAGGTACATAAGAACTTAAACAACGAACACTGCAACAGGCCTACTGACCCATGCGGAGCAGGTCATGTCCCCCCTCCCCGAATTAGCCAAGTGACCCCCCCCCCCGGATTAGCCCAATGACCCCCCAGGATTAGCCCAATGATCCCCCCCCCGATTAGCCCAATGACACCCCCTCCGGATTAGCCCAATGACCCACCTAGTCTGGTCACCTCCACTCAAGGAAGGAGCACGGCACCAGACCCAGCAACACAAGCTAGTCAGGTCCAACTCACACCCACCCACACCCTCTCATGTATTTATCTAACCTATTTTTAAAACTACACAACGTTTTAGCCTCAATAACTGTACTCGGGAGTTTGTTCCACTCATCCACAACTCTATTACCAAACCAGTGCTTTGCTATATCCTTCCTGAATCTGAATTTTTCCAGCTTGAAATCATTGCTGCGAGTTCTGTCTTGGCTGGAAATTTTCAGCACACTATTTACATCCCCTTTATTTATTACAGTTTTCCGTTTATACACCTCGATCATATCCCCCCTAATTCTACGCCTTTCGAGAGAGTGCAGATTCAGGGTCCTCAGTCTATCCTCATAGGGAAGATTTCTGATACATGGGATCATCTTTGTCATCCTCCTCTGTATGTTTTCCACAGCATTTATATCCATTCTGTAATACGGTGACCCGAACTGACCAGCATAGTCTAAATGAGGCCTACCCAAGGATATATAGAGTTGAAGAACAAACTTAGGACTTCTATTATTTATACTTCTAGATATAAAGCCAAGAATTCTGTTAGATTTATTGCGAACACTAATGCACTGTTGTCTTGGTTTTAGAATACTGCTAACCAGAACTCCTAAATCCTTTTCGCAATCAGTAATATTAAGATCTACATTATTTAGTTTATATGTGGCATGGTTATTTAACTGTCCAACATTTAGAACTTTGCATTTGTCAATATTAAACTGCATCTGCCACTTCTCCGACCATTGCATCAGTCTATTCAAATCATCCTGGAGTGCTCTAGTGTCCTCATTAGAATGAATTGGACGGCCTATATTGGTGTAATCAGCAAATTTGCTTATGTCGCTATTTATTCCCTCTGTCATTTATGTAAATTGTGAACAACAACGGGCCCAACACTGACCCCTGAGGAACACCGCTTGTGACGTGCCCCTCGTAGGGGCTACAATATGTAGTTACTACCCTCGTAGAGGCTACAATATGTAATTACTACCCTCGTAGAGGCTACAATGTGTAATTACTACCCTCGTAGAGGCTACAATATGTAATTACTACCCTCGTAGGGGCTACAATATGTAGTTACTACCCTCGTAGGGGCTACAATATGTAGTTACTACCCACGTAGGGGCTACAATATGTAATTACTACCCTCGTAGAGGCTACAATATGTAATTACTACCCTCGTAGGGGCTACAATATGTAGTTACTACCCTCGTAGGGGCTACAATATGTAGTTACTACCCTCGTAGAGGCTACAATATGTAGTTACTGCCCACGTAGGGGCTACAATATGTAATTACTACCCTCATAGAGGCTACAATATGTAATTACTACCCTCGTAGGGGCTACAATATGTAGTCACTACCCTCGTAGGGGCTACAATATGTAGTTACTACCCTCGTAGAGGCTACAATATATAGTTATTACCCACGTAGGGGCTACAATATGTAATTACTACCCTCGTAGAGGCTACAGTATGTAATTACTACCCTCGTAGGGGCTACAATATGTAGTTACTACCCTCGTAGGGGCTACAATATGTAGTTACTACCCTCGTAGAGGCTACAATATGTAGTTACTACCCACGTAGGGGCTACAATATGTAATTACTACCCTCGTAGAGGCTACAATATGTAATTACTACCCTCGTAGGGGCTACAATATGTAGTTACTACCCTCGTAGAGGCTACAATATGTAATTACTACCCTCGTAGAGGCTACAGTATGTAGTTACTACCCACGTAGAGGCTACAATATGTAGTCACTACCCTCGTAGAGGCTACAATATGTAATTACTACCCTCGTAGAGGCTACAATATGTAATTACTACCCTCGTAGTGGCTACAATATGTAATTACTACCCTCGTAGAGGCTACAATATGTAATTACTACCCTCGTAGAGGCTACAATATGTAGTCACTACCCTCGTAGAGGCTACAATATGTAATTACTACCCTCGTAGAGGCTACAATATGTAATTACTACCCTCGTAGAGGCTACAATATATAGTTACTACCCTTGTAGAGGCTACAATATGTAATTACTACCCTCGTAGAGGCTACAATATATAGTTACTACCCTCGTAGAGGCTACAATCTGTAATTACTACCCTCGTAGAGGCTACAATGTGTAATTACTACCCTCGTAGAGGCTACAATATATAGTTACTACCCTCGTAGAGGCTACAATATATAGTTACTACCCTCGTAGAGGCTACAATATGTAATTACTACCCTCGTAGAGGCTACAATATGTAATTACTACCCTCGTAGAGGCTACAATATATAGTTACTACCCTCGTAGAGGCTACAATATGTAATTACTACCCTCGTAGAGGCTACAATATATAGTTACTACCCTCGTAGAGGCTACAATATGTAATTACTACCCTCGTAGAGGCTACATTATATAGTTACTACCCTCGTAGAGGCTACAATATGTAATTACTACCCTCGTAGGGGCTACAATATGTAGTTACTACCCTCGTAGAGGCTACAATATATAGTTACATTTGTAAGCAAAGTATAATTTAGACGACAATGTAATAAAGTAATTAAGTTGAGTGGGGGAGAGAGTTTTAGTTAACTTTTTTTGTTTACATATTAATAATGAATCATTGCATTTACACGCGTAAATTTATTTATTTTCACGCGTAAATTATTTTATGTTTTACATGGAATTTTAAAACTTGCTTTTAAAAATCTGGCAGATTTTTGTTCATTCGTCATTATTTAGATAAACTGCGTTAGTAGCAACATAGAAAAACTAGTTAGTAAGTTAGTTGCTAGAATTGTGTTGAAATTGAGCCCGTTGGTACATAACTTCGGCTGGAAATGGACAGTTCGTCAATATTTTGTTGCCCATTAGTTTGTTGGAATTGTTTTTGATATTAGTTTGTTGGGTGAGTTAACGGGGCTCAGCTTGTTCATTGTCTGGGAAAGTTACGAATAATGAACATCACGTTCACTTCTTAGGTTCACTGTCACATTATGAATAATGAACTTGTTCACGTGTTGCATTTACTCTCACATAGTTATGAACAATGAACAGCTTGCTCGCCTGTCTTCACTCTTATATTATCGATAATAAACGTTTTGAAACAAGTTATGAATGTGTATGTCGTGCTGAATAGGTAAAACTTGCGGTTTTGGCTTAAATAGCAACGCTCTTGTTGCCGAATAAGGAAAGCGAAAATTTGTGTATGCAATAATTTCACAAAAAAATCATTCTGAACCTAACGAAAAATATATATTAAACTGTATTTGTTTATTAAATTATTGTAAACCTACCTAAAATATATTTAGTTGGATTAGACTGAATTAAATTGAGCTTGTTGCAATAAGGTTAGATAAGTTTCCTAAGTTGTTTTTGGTACAAAATTAATTTCTACATTAGCATAAATGAAAAAAATATATTTTAAACGTTTAAAAGAAAATTTTAGAAAACTTAATTTTAAATGAGTTCTTGGAAATTGACCAATTTTACCTATTCGGCACATTATATATATATATATATATATATATATATATATATATATATATATATATATATATATATATATATATATATATATATATTTATATATATATATATATATATATATATATATATATATATATATATATATATATATATATATATATATATATATATATATATATATATATATATATATATATATATATATATATATATATATATATATATATATATATATATATATATATATATATATATATATATTAGAGGTTGCTTTTAAAATGCACTTTTGTTGAGTGTGCACAATAGTGTTGGTAAATTACACCATGATTGGTGCATATGAACATCTGTCGAACTTTTGTTCAAATGCAGCTTTTATTTTTCTATTATTTTTATATGCATTAATTAATTATTGCTTCCTGACGTTAATAAGGACGAAAATTGTTCATAGATGAAGTTCGTGTTATGTAGGGTTTATGTTGCTTGTGTTATGTAGGGTTTATGTTGCTTGTGTTATGTAGGGTTTATGTTGCTTGTGTAATGTAGGGTTTATGTTGCTTGTGTTATGTAGGGTTTATGTTGCTTGTGTTATGTAGGGTTTATGTTGCTTGTGTTATGTAGGGTTTATGTTGCTTGTGTAATGTAGGGTTTTATGTTGCTTGTGTTATGTAGGGTTTATGTTGCTGTTATGTAGGGTTTATGTTGCTATTATGTAGGGTTTATGTTGCTGTTGTTATGTAGGGATTATGTTGCTGTTGTTAGGTAGGGTTTATGTTGCTGTTGTTATGTAGGGTTTGTTGCTGTTGTTATGTAGGGTTTATGTTGCTGTTATGTAGGTTTTTTATTACTGTTATGTAGGGTTTATGTTGCTGTTGTTATGTAGATTTTATGTTGCTGTTGTTATGTAGGGTTTATGTTGCTGTTATGTAGGGTTTATGTTGCTGTTGTTATGTAGGGATTATGTTGCTGTTGTTATGTAGGGTTTGTTGCTGTTGTTATGTATGGTTTATGTTGCTTGTGTTATGTAGGGTTTTATGTTGCTTGTGTTATGTAGGGTTTATGTTGAAGATTGAGACACCATTCATCACAGGGTTTATGTTGCTTGTGTTATGTAGGGTTTATGTTGCTTGTGTTATGTAGGGTTTATGTTGCTTGTGTTATGTAGGGTTTATGTTGCTTGTGTTATGTAGGGTTTATGTTGCTTGTGTTATGTAGGGTTTATGTTGCTTGTGTTATGTAGGGTTTGTTGCTGTTATGTATGGTTTATGTTGCTTGTGTTATGTAGGGTTTTATGTTGCTTGTGTTATGTAGGGTTTATGTTGCTTGTGTTATGTAGCGTTTATGTTGCTTGTGTTATGTAGCGTTTATGTTGCTTGTGTTATGTAGGGTTTATGTTGCTTGTGTTATGTAGGGTTTTATGTTGCTTGTGTTATGTAGGGTTTATGTTGATTGTGTTCTGTAGGGTTTATGTTGCTGTTATGTAAGGTTTATGTTTTTTATGTAGTGTCATATGTAGGGTTTATGATGGTTTTATGTAAGGCTTATGTTTTTGTTATATAGGGCTTATGCTGGTTTTGTTATGTAGGGTTTATGTTGGTTTTGTCATGAAGGGTTTATGTTGGTTTTGTTATGTAGGTTTTGTGAAGTTAGATTTTCTCAAGTAGGCTTGTGAGGTTTTTTTCCGTAATAAAGTCAAGTGGTTTTCAACAGGTGGTTTTCTACTCTTTTTTTTTGTCAAACAGTGTTTAGTGTTTTTGGTGACACAGTGAAGTGGTGTTACTTCTGTTACAGAAAACGCGATTCTAAAAGCTTAGAGATCTCCAGTGAATACTAGAAAGGACTGCCCTTCTAGCATCCAGCCTGTTACTGGGTTTTCGTAACAAGTAGTCAGTATCCTTGTCCAATTATCCATTAAAATTCAGTATTATTCAATAGTGCTTTAGGATTACAACTGGTAGGCTACTAACTAGAGAAATTAAAATTTAATAAATTTATTAATTAAGTCTAGAGGTATATTATCAAAGTAAATTAAATCACAGCAATCGAAATAAAATCAATCTCTCGAGTTCAATATTATTGTGCTGAAAGCACATATCACATTTATAATTCTTAAGTACCGTCAGGTACATTAACATTTAATAAGATATTACAAATATGTACAAATAAGTGTGTGTATGCGTGTAAGTGCTCTTAAGTAGTTAGCTATGTCTCAAGACTCGAATAAGACTTAAACAAGTGACTGACAAAGTCCTCAAATAAACTAACTTCTTGACCGACTGGCAACCCGAACAGTCTGCTTGAACAACAAAGAATGCTAAGCCCAATAGCAATGCAATATCAAGCGACTGCGACACAGAATCAGGAACAAGGAGATAATATAACGACACTAAGTAGGGACCATCAGCAGATCCTCCACAAAAGTTACAAAACTCCCATACTACTGAATCTATGTTCAGCATAGGAAAAAGCCGACTGTGACAATACACAGAAACCAGTACAAAATTAGGTCAGAAGCTATAGCTAAGGACCTGAGATGTTCAGAGTGTCTATGTGACACACAACCTCAGTACAACGTCGAAAATCACTAAGTCTATACAATGTTCTGTGAACAGAGTTCTACAGAACTAACAAGAATAATGAGACAGACAATCTGTCCAACCACCAAGCGAGTCTACAGCAGACTACTGTCAGCAGAATACTTCACGAGAGGTGAGGACACCCCCCCCTCGATCACGTGATAGCTACGTGGACAACTGCAGCTCAGAAGCCGGCAGTATAACGAGCGACAAGCGATAATTACAGTAGTTTGACAATCAAGACTAACTGAGCACATTTTATATACATCCTAACAACATAAGCTAAATAACAATATAACAGTCAAATAATAATATAAAGTCATACATTTACGATTTAGCTATTATCGCAAATATAAGCAATATAAAATTAAATGAAAAGATAATATACATTATATATATACATAATAATCATTGTAACCCATTCAGGGGTTGCAACACCCCCCCCCCCCAACACGACAGAGGGTCGCACTAGGAGTTGCATGAATGTCTTTCACATTATTTCTGATTACTCATATCAATACAATTATCAATATAAATATTAACGAGTCTCTCTTGTGCCAAGCACCTCTACAATTTCACAGCGTCCGTCACTAGGATATGCCCCTAGTACTAGGGCAGTACACAGTATCGTATCTCTGCATACTCGTGGTTATGTACATCAGTGTAGAGACAGGATAGCGCTGACAAGGAGGGCACGTTGAGGCTCGATCATAGTAGAGGAGACTGCATTCCACTCTTAAGTAGTGGTTGTGGAATGCGAGGCAGTATGAACATCTGAGTATGAAACAGCTTAAGGTGTGTAGTGAGGGGGGGGGTCTGCGGCAGGACAGTGTTGCGTCACGCAGTACATCACCCACACCACACTACTCACTCAACACTCAGCTTGTCTCCTCCTCACACAACAATACTGTGAATATATAAATATAATAATTAGACATGACATGAGTATATATAGTTAATATGGGCTGGAGGGATTAAGTTACTTTACTGAATTTGACATAGCAAGTAACAAAAGGTATTTGGGCATAAAATTACGTTAATCAATGACCACTTATGTGTTTTATGCTAATAGAATAAGGTTGGATTCTGAGGGCCCACCTCATGATCCTAGCATTTTTACTTTTCATAGTATTTATATAAGTGAGTGGATTGTGGTCAGAAAAAACGTAAATTTTAAATGGGGAAGTGCCCAAATACACGTCAAAATGTTCAAAGGACACCACAAGAGCTTCTCAATAGCATAATTTTTCTGGTGTCGTTTAAGCTTAGATGAATAGTAACATATAGGATGGAGAATATCAGTGGATGTTGACTGTTGGAGCAGCACAGCACCCACTGCATAGCCACTCGCATCTATATGTAAAAAGAAGGGAAGATTGAAATTAGGACTCTTCAACACAGGAGCAGAGGATAGCAAGCGCTTCAACCTTTTGAACGAGTCTGAACAATCTCTAGTCCAGATGAACTGAACTTTGCTACTAGAGCTCATAGTGAGAGGTGTAGGTGGAGGTGTGTGTGCTGGCTTGCCTGTCACTTGACACACGTGGCAACGTCGCACATGATCAGCTACTGTTTCCTTCATCTTTGGCCAAGTAAAATGTTTTGCCAGTTTACCGAGTGTCTTCTTGACACCCAAATGTCCTCCTATGGGACTATTGTGAGCAAAATCAATGGCTTGTTCACGAAATGTAACTGGTAACACAACTAGATGAATACTTGACTGTGGTGGAAACACTATCAGCTGACAACTTACATGTATTTTTCTCCATCAGTACACCGTTACTATAATAGTAACAATTATCGAGATCCTTTGCTTCACTCTCAGTAACTGCTATATCTCTCAGTCTTTCCAGTGACTGATCAACAAACTGATCCTTGATTAAATCATCATGAGTTAGAAATTTAACGTCAGTTGTGTCCTGACTAGGTTGATGACCGGGGGGAGTCAGTGTTAATGATCCTGGGCGCAGAGCGTCACTAAACAACATATTCAAGCCCAAATCATTGTCATCCACTAACTCAACAGGAGACAAGGATGGTTGTTGTATCTTTGACATAGCTCTAGTAATTGCGCTGAGAGGAAATAAAATAGGTTTCTCTCTACAAGCTTCAATGGCATAATTATCATCAGTGTTATTATCAATCACAAGTGGTTCTTTACATATACCAGCATGAAGGATATCGTTCCCTATCAACAAGTCCACTGACCTGATGGGAAATACACCACTGGATATACCCACTGAAATATAACCAGTATAATAGCTTGTTTCAATATAAACTTTGTGCAGAGGCACTTTTATAACAGCCCCTCCATAGGCTTCTAACAATACATCTATCTTGCAATAGGTATCGTCAGTTATGGGCAGTACATCTTCTCTTAATAACGTGAGATAACTGCCAGTGTCTCTGAAAGAAATTATCTCAGTTAGATGTGATTCGTCAAATCCTACTTTATCTCTCGAAAAGTAAGGACTCATCGCTGAACGAATCTTTTCGTCAGATACACTTTCTGACGCTAGTCATCTATCCTGAGTAACATTATCTAAAACAGTAGGATAAGAGGAATTGCTAGGATTTTGGTGCCTTTGTTGCTCGGAAGAGGATACGACTTGAGTGGGGGCGCCAGCCGCACGACTGTTTCTCGTATCTCTTTCTAACTTATAGCAATACTCTCTAGTATGTCCTTTTCTGTTACAATAGGTACATTTAACTTTCTTCTTCTCGATATCAGATTTCTGTCTAGCCACAGAGACAGATTCAGGATTGTGAGTTTTCCTGGTAAAGGTACGAGAAGTTACAGTAGCAGGTACATCAGGCCGGCAATGAGCAGCTGATTTAGGTTGCCAACTTCTAGGACAATTTTTAGTTACCTTGTTTCTGTGTGTTTTAGTACGTACAAGTTTGTGAGAAATCTCGTAATTGTCTGCTAATGCTGCAGTTTCCAGAATATCTGAGGTAGTATGATCGATCAGATATTCTTGTATGTCAGCAGACATACAGTTGTTAAACTCTTCGTGTAGTAACAACTGAACAAGGCTGTCGTAGTTGTTACATTTAGCAGCTCTAGACCACCTCTGAAATGCAACTTTTTTCTCACGAGCAAACTCTACACAAGTTTGATCTTGTCGTCGTTGTAACGTACGAAATGCTCTTTGATAACTTACAGGTAACAAGTTATATGTCTCTAGAATAGTTTGTTTGACAGCGTCATAACTAATGTACTTAGCAAATGGCAAAGCAGCCGTACAAGTTTGAGCTCTTCCTGTCAAAGCAGTATGAAGCAATGTTGCCCAGTGCTTACGTGGCCAGTTCATAGCACGTGCCTGGTTCTCAAACACATCAAAATATGTGTCTAAGTCACTTTCAAAAAACTTAGGAACCATGGATGCAGCTTTCTGCACATTAAATGTGTCCTGTGATCTATCAGTCTGTTGTCTTAACAGACGAACATTTTCTCTTTGGAAATCTTCTTCGTTCAATCTCCTCTGTGCCTCTATTTGTGCAGTCTGCAACATAATGAGGCGTTCAAACCTCTCAAACTGTTCCTGAGAGATAGGACCAGTGGGTAATGGAGGAGTAGGGAAATTAACATGGTCTGGACGGTCCTTAGGTCGGACACTTGGTCCAGCCGTCTCTAGAGTGTCTAGATCTGGTCTAGGATAAGTAAATACAGGTGTAGTATACACTGTACTAGTATTAGGCTGTGTCATACTACCAGCTATACTCTGTACTATAGTGTCAGTGAAGGAAGGAGTGAGCGAGAACTGAGCTACACTAGGCTCAGACACTAGGCTCACTTCTGCTCTAGTTGCTCTTTCTTCTTCATCAAATAGAGTCATACTTCCTAATTGTGACACTAGGCTTTCTGAATCTGAATCATAATCAGACATCTCTGTATGAGCAGGAAACAATATATCTTTAATTAATGCTCTGACAGTTTCTGCGGTGTAATTCCTGTTATACGTCACACCGAGATATTTGGCTACTCGCCAACACGTCTGAAGTTTTAATGTACTTAACTCAGACAAAGTCAGAGTATCAATTAACTGTTTCACTTTGGCATACATCACGAAAATAATTGTACTACGAGAGAGTGATTATGGGAAACTATAATCCTAATAGGAATTTTAGTGTTGGTTGTCTTAGAGCTAGAACTCATAAACAGTATTTCCATCTCCTTGGATCAAGAGACTCAGTCAGGTACATACATCCACCTGGTATGTTGTACAAGACTAAACTCAAAGTCTTCAGATTAGGAAAGTACTCAAAGTGTTTGATCATAGAAGTACTAGTATGTCAAACTGGACAATTTCTCCAACACCTTGGATCAAGAGCCTCCCGGACAGTTTCTCCAACACCTTGGATCAAGAGCCTCCCGGACAGGCCCCCATTTGTTACAAAAAACGCGATTCTAAAAGCTTAGAGATCTCCAGTGAATACTAGAAAGGACTGCCCTTCTAGCATCCAGCCTGTTACTGGGTTTTCGTAACAAGTAGTCAGTATCCTTGTCCAATTATCCATTAAAATTCAGTATTATTCAATAGTGCTTTAGGATTACAACTGGTAGGCTACTAACTAGAGAAATTAAAATTTAATAAATTTATTAAGTAGTAAGTTGTCTAGAGGTATATTATCAAATTAAATTAATCACAGCAATGAAAATAAAATCAATCTCTCGAGTTCAATATTATTGTGCTGAAAGCACATATCACATTTATAATTCTTAAGTACCGTCAGGTACATTAACATTTAATAAGATATTACAAATATGTACAAGTAAGTGTGTGTATGCGTGTAAGTGCTCTTAAGTAGTTAGCTATGTCTCAAGACTCGAATAAGACTTAAACAAGTGACTGACAAAGTCCTCAAATAAACTAACTTCTTGACCGACTGGCAACCCGAACAGTCTGCTTGAACAACAAAGAATGCTAAGCCCAATAGCAATGCAATATCAAGCGACTGCGACACAGAATCAGGAACAAGGAGATAATATAACGACACTAAGTAGGGACCATCAGCAGATCCTCCACAAAAGTTACAAAACTCCCATAATACTGAATCTATGTTCAGCATAGGTAAAACGCGACTGTGACAATACACAGAAACCAGTACAAAATTAGGTCAGAAGCTATAGCTAAGGACCTGAGATACTCAGAGTGTCTATGTGACACACAACCTCAGTACAACGTCGAAAATCACTAAGTCTATACAATGTTCTGTGAACAAAGTTCTACAGAACTAACAAGAATAATGAGACAGACAATCTGTCCAACCACCAAGCGAGTCTACAGCAGACTGAATACTTCACGAGAGGTGAGGACACCCCCCCCTCGATCACGTGATAGCTACGTGGACAACTGCAGCTCAGAAGCCGGCAGTATAACGAGCGACAAGCGATAATTACAGTAGTTTGACAATCAAGACTAACTGAGCACATTTTATATACATCCTAACAACATAAGCTAAATAACAATATAACAGTCAAATAATAATATAAAGTCATACATTTACGATTTAGCTATTATCGCAAATATAAGCAATATAAAATTAAATGAAAAGGTAATATACATTATATATACATAATAATCATTGTAACCCATTCAGGGGTTGCAACATTACCACTGGTGGTGGTGGTGTTACCACTGGTGGTGGTGGTGTTACCACTGGTGGTGGTGGTGTTACCACTGGTGGTGGTGGTGTTACCACTGGTGGTGGTGGTGTTACCACTGGTGGTGGTGGTGTTACCACTGGTGGTGATGGTGTTACCACTGGTGGTGGTGGTGTTACCACTGGTGGTGGTGGTGTTACCACTGGTGGTGGTGGTGTTACCACTGGTGGTGGTGGTGTTACCACTGGTGGTGGTGGTGTTACCACTGGTGGTGGTGGTGTTACCACTGGTGGTGGTGTTACCACTGGTGGTGGTGGTGTTACCACTGGTGGTGGTGGTGTTACCACTGGTGGTGGTGGTGTTACCACTAGTGGTGGTGTTACCACTTTTGGGGGTGGTGTTACCACTGGTGGTGGTGGTGTTACCTCTGCTGCTGGTGGTGTTGCCACTTGTGGTGGTGGTGTTGCCAATGGTGGTGGTGGTGTTACCTCTGCTGGTGGTGTTCTTGCTGCTATTACTGCTACTTGTAATGGTGTTCCTGCTATTACTGCTACTTGTGATGGTGTTCCTGCTGCTATTACTGCTACTTGTGGTGGTGTTCCTGCTAGTATTGCTACTGCTACTTGTAGTGTTCCTGCTGCTATTACTGCTACTTGTGGTGGTGTTCCTGCCATTATTGCTACTGCTACTTGTAGTGTTCCTGCTGCTATTACTGCTACTTGTGGTGGTGTTCCTGCTGCTATTATTGCTACTGCTACTTGTAATGTTCCTGCTGCTATTACTGCTACTTGTGGTGGTGTTCCTGCCATTATTGCTACTGCTACTTGTAGTGTTCCTGCTGCTATTACTGTTACTTGTGGTGTTCCTGCTGTTATTATTGCTACTGCTACTTGTGGTGTTCCTGCTGCTATTACTGCTACTTGTGGTGGTGTTCCTGCTGCTATTATTGCTACTGCTACTTGTGGTGTTTCTGCTGCTATTACTGCTACTTGTGGTGGTGTTCCTGCCATTGCTACTGCTACTTGTAGTGTTCCTGCTGCTATTACTGCTACTTGTGGTGGTGTTCCTGCTGCTATTATTGCTACTGCTACATGTGGTGTTCCTGCTGCTATTACTGCTACTTGTAATGGTGTTCCTGCTGCTACTACTGCTACTTGTGGTGATGTTCCTGCTGCTATTACTGCTACTTGTAATGGTGCTCCTGCTGCTATTACTGCTACTTGTGATGTTCCTGCTGCTATTACTGCTACTTGTGGTGTTCCTGCTGCTATTACTGCTACTTGTAATGGTGTTCCTGCTGCTATTACTGCTACTTGTGGTGTTCCTGCTGCTATTACTGCTACTTGTAATGGTGCTCCTGCTGCTATTACTGCTACTTGTGGTGATGTTCCTGCTGCTATTACTGCTACTTGTAATGGTGTTCCTGCTGCTATTACTGCTACTTGTGGTGTTCCTGCTGCTATTACTGCTACTTGTAATGGTGTTCCTGCTGCTATTACTGCTACTTGTGATGATGTTCCTGCTGCTATTACTGCTACTTGTAATGGTGTTCCTGCTGCTATTACTGCTACTTGTGGTGATGTTCCTGCTGCTATTACTGCTACTTGTAATGGTGTTCCTGCTGCTATTACTGCTACTTGTGGTGTTCCTGCTGCTTTTACTGCTACTGGTGAAGGTGGACGGTAATGGTGTCTATCAGTATCGTACCATTTGCCATAATAAACAATTTGTTAATTTAACTTCCTTCTGTGTTAATTCCAGCAGATATATGTCTAGACCCTGAACCAGCTTGATAACATAAGAACGTAAGAAAGGAGGAACACTGCAGGAGGCCTGCTGGCCCATACTAGGCAGGTCCTTTACAATTCATCCCACTAACAAAACATTTGACCAACCCAATTTTCAATGCCACCCAAGAAATAAGCTCTGATGTGAAAGTCCCACTCAAATCCAACCCCTCCCACTCATGTACTTATCCAACCTAAATTTGAAACTACCCAAAGTCCTAGCCTCAATAACCCAACTAGGTAGACTGTTCCACTCATCAACTACCCTATTTCCAAACCAATACTTTCCTGTGTCCTTTCTAAATCTAAACCTATCTAATTTAAATCCATTACTGAGGGTTCTCTCTTGGAGAGATATCCTCAAGACCTTATTAATATCCCCTTTATTAATACCTATCTTCCACTTATACACTTCGATCAGATCTCCCCTCATCCTTCGTCTTAAAAGTGAATGTAACTTAAGAGTCTTCAATCTTTCTTCATAAGGAAGATTTCTAATGCTATGTATTAATTTAGTCATCCTACGCTGAATGTTTTCTAACGAATTTATGTCCATTCTGTAATATGGAGACCAGAATTGAGCTGCATAATCTAGGTGAGGCCTTACTAATGATGTATAAAGCTGCAGTATGACCTCTGGACTTCTGTTGCTTACACTTCTTGATATAAATCCCAGTAATCTATTTGCCTTATTACGTACGCTTAGGCATTGCTGTCTTGGTTTAAGGTTGCTGCTCACCATAACCCTCAAGTCCTTTCCGCAATCTGTATGGCTAAGTTCCACATCATTTAACTTACAAGTACTAGTGTTATGGGCACTCCCGAGCTTCAGAACCTTGCATTTATCTACATTGAACTGCATCTGCCACTTTTCTGACCAAGAATACAGTTTGTTTAAATCCTCCTGAAGTTCCATAACATCTACGTTTGAATCAATTATCCTACCTATCTTTGTGTCATCGGCGAATTTGCTCATATCACTAGTAATTCCCTCATCAAGATCATTGATATATATTATAAACAACAACGGGCCCAAGACTGATCCCTGTGGAACGCCACTTGTTACAGATCCCCACTCGGATTTAACGCCATTTATGGACACTCTCTGCTTCCTGTCTGTGAGCCATGACTTGATCCACGAGAGCACTTTTCCCCCAATGCCATGAGCTGCCACTTTCTTTAACAGTCTTTGGTGCGGAACTCTATCAAAAGCCTTACTAAAATCTAAGTAAATAATATCAAATTTTTTATCGTGGTCAACAGCCTCAAAAGCTTTACTGAAGAAAGTTAATAAATTAGTTAGACAAGACCGGCCTCTTGTGAATCCATGCTGAGTATCATTAATCAAGCTATGCTTATCGAGATGGCTTCTTATAATCTCAGCTATAATTGACTCTAGTAATTTGGCTGCAATTGAGGTCAGGCTTATTGGTTGGTAATTAGATGGTAACGACTTGTCCCCTGTTTTAAAAATAGGAATTACATTAGCCATCTTCCACATATCAGACACTACACCTGTTTGAAGAGATAAATTAAAAATATTAGTTAATGGTTCACAGAGTTCCATTTTGCATTCCTTAAGAACCCTTGAAAAAACCTCATCAGGACCCGGCGACTTATTTTGCTTCAGTCTGTCTATCTGCTTCACAACCATTTCACTAGTGACTGTGATGTTACATAATTTATCTTCTTCTAGCCCACTATAAAAATTAATTACTGGAATATTGTTAGTGTCTTCCTGTGTAAAAACTGAGAGAAAATAATTATTTAAAATCGAGCACATTTCATTCTCTTTGTCAGTAAGTTGCCCATAGTTATTTTTAAGGGGACCTATCTTATCTCTAACTTTTGTTCTATAGACCTGGAAAAAACTTTTTGGGTTAGTTTTAGAATCCCTAGCAACTTTTATTTCATAGTCCCTTTTAGCTTTTCTTATCCCCTTTTTAAAGTCCCTCTTAATGTCAGTATACTGATTCATAAGAAATTGTGGAACTCCGCCACTGGTTGTGACTCTATTTTTGCAGTTAATTTCGAATTCTCTTCGTGTACTTCTACAGACAGGTACACATTCACACAGTGTACCTCTGGAGGCAAGTACACATCTACACAGTGTACCTCTGGAGACAGGTACACATCTACACAGTGTACCTCTGGAGACAGGTACACATCTACACAGTGTACCTCTGGAGACAGGTACAAAAGAACGAACATTGCAACAGGTCAACTGACCCATGCGGAGCAGGTCATGTCCCCCCCCCCGAATTAGCCAAGTGAACCCCCCGGATTAGCCCAATGACCCCCCAGGATTAGCCCAATGACCCCCCCAGGATTAGCCCAATGACCCCCCCCCGATTAGCCCAATGACCCCCCCCAGGATTAGCCCAATGACCCCCCCCCGGATTAGCCCAATGACCCACCCAGTCTGGTCACCTCCACTCAAGGAAGGAGCACGGCACCAGACCCAGCAGCACAAGCTAGTCAGGTCCAACTCACACCCACCCACACCCACTCATGTATTTATCTAACCTATTTTTAAAACTACACAACGTTTTAGCCTCAATAACTGTACTCGGGAGTTTGTTCCACTCATCCACAACTCTATTACCAAACCAGTGCTTTCCTATATCCTTCCTGAATCTGAATTTTTCCAGCTTGAAATCATTGCTGCGAGTTCTGTCTTGGCTGGAAATTTTCAGCACACTATTTACATCCCCTTTATTTATTACTGTTTTCCATTTATACACCTCGATCATATCCCCCCTAATTCTACGCCTTTCGAGAGAGTGCAGATTCAGGGCCCTCAGTCTATCCTCATAGGGAAGATTTCTGATACATGGGATCATCTTTGTCATCCTCCTCTGTACGTTTTCCACAGCATTTATATCCATTCTGTAATACGGTGACCCGAACTGAGCAGCATAGTCTAAATGAGGCCTAACCAAGGATATATAGAGTTGAAGAACAAACTGAGGACTTCTATTATTTATACTTCTAGATATGAAGCCAAGAATTCTGTTAGCTTTATTGCGAACACTAATGCACTGTTGTCTTGGTTTTAGGTTACTGCTAACCAGAACTCCTAAATCCTTTTCGCAATCAGTAGTATTAAGATCTACATTATTTAGTTTATATGTGGCATGGTTATTTAACTGTCCAACATTTAGAACTTTGCATTTGTCAATATTAAACTGCATCTGCCACTTCTCCGACCATTGCATCAGTCTATTCAAATCATCCTGGAGTGCTCTAGTGTCCTCATTAGAATGAATTGGACGGCCTATTTTGGTGTCATCAGCAAATTTGCTTATGTCGCTATTTATTCCCTCATCTATGTCGTTTATGTAAATTGTGAACAACAACGGGCCCAGCACTGACCCCTGAGGAACACCGCTTGTGACGTGTCCCCATTCTGATTTCTCCCCTTTTATGCAAACTCTCTGCTGTCTGTCAGCCATGCCTCTACCCAGGAAAAAATTTCTCCTCCTATTCCGTGTGCCTTAAGTTTCCTCAATAGCCTCTGGTGTGGAACTCTATCGAAAGCCTTACTGAAGTCCATATACACAATATCATATTCATTACCATGATCTACCTCCTCAAACACCTTAGTGAAAAAAGTTAGTAAATTTGTAAGACAGGAATGCCCCTTTGTAAAACCGTATTGAAATTCAATAATCAATCTGTGCCTGTCAAGATGGCTACAAATTGCTTCGGCAATTATTGATTCCATAAATTTTCCACTATGGAGGTAAGGCTTATTGGTCTATAGTTCGAAGTCAAGGACCTGTCACCTGCCTTGTAAATAGGTGTTACATTTGCCATTTTCCACTTATCAGGCACTATGCCAGTTTGTAGTGATATGTTAAAAAGATTAGCCAAAGGTATGCTAAGTTCCTCTTTACATTCCTTTAACACCCTTGCAAACAGTTCATCAGGACCTGGGGATTTGTTAGGTTTTAGTTTCTCTATTTGTCTGAGGACCATGTCACTAGTTACCGCAATCGTACATAGTTTATTATCATCCTGTTCTACATAATCTATTATTTCAGGAATATCGCTAGTATTTTCCTGGGTGTAAACTGAGAGGAAGTAGGTATTGAGAATTTCACACATATCCTTATCACTGTCAGTGATCTGACCAGAGTTACTCTTAAGTGGGCCAATCTTGTCCCTAATCTTACTTCTGTATACCTGAAAGAACCCTTTTGGGTTAGTCTTTGAATCCCTTGCGACCTTAGCCTCATAATCCCTTTTTGCTTTTCTTATTCCTTTCTTTATTTCTCTCTTTAATTGAATATATTGATTTCTTAACTGCCCATCCCCTCTTTTGATACGCCTATATATGCCTCTCTTTTGACCAATGAGATGTTTTAATCTATTGTTCATCCATTTGGGATCATTTTTGTTAGATCTAATTTCCCTACTCGGAACAAAAGTTGTCTGGGCAGCTAGAACTATGCTCTGAAAAACGTCATATTGGCAACCAAGATCACCTACCTGACCCATAGTCAGGACATCCCAATTTAGCCCACCCAGGTAATTTTTCAGTCCCATGAAGTCGGCCAAGCGAAAATCTGGGACAGAGATTTGATTGCAGTTATCTGGGTAATTCCATGATATATTGAAACTAAGTGATTTGTGATCACTTTCCCCAAGCTCATCATTAACCTCAAGATTATTAATTAGTGAATCTTTGTTGGCAAGAACCAAGTCAAGCAGATTGTTTCCTCTAGTTGGTTCTGTCACAACCTGTTCTAAAAAGCAATCCTGAACCGTATCAAGAAAGTCACTAGACTCAAGATTTCCTGTCATATTGTTCCAATCAATTTGTCTAAAGTTAAAATCTCCCATTATCACAACATTTTCATATCTAGATGCCTTATGAATTTCGTCCCATAACAGCTTACTGCACTCCCTATCAAGGTTTGGGGGCCTATA
The DNA here is from genome assembly GCF_038502225.1 of Cherax quadricarinatus. Taxonomy (NCBI): domain Eukaryota; kingdom Metazoa; phylum Arthropoda; class Malacostraca; order Decapoda; family Parastacidae; genus Cherax; species Cherax quadricarinatus. The sequence continues at coordinate 53,130,402 of NC_091298.1, forward strand.
AATCACACCCAAAATTAATTTGTCACGTCCCTCGAGAAACTGTAGCCAAACAGATTCTGTGTTCGATGTTTCTAATCTTATATCATGTCTAAGACAACAATTTAAATTTTCTCTGACATACATCGCCACTCCACCACCCTTCCTGTTGACCCTATCAGTGTGGAATAGTTTATAACCCTGTATGTTGCATTCAGAAGGCATTTCTCTATCTTTCAGGTTGAACCAGGTCTCTGTTATACCAATAATATCTATATTACCTACACTTGCAAGTAATCTTAGCTCATCTATCTTATTTCTTAGACTCCTACTATTTGTATAGTAAACCTTAAGGGAGCTAGTCACTCGTTGCCCTCTACTATCTCTCTTTGTTTGTTGATCAATTGATTTGCCATTACTAGCAACTTTATTTTGAATATTGTCTTTTAAACATATCCCTGAGGTATCCCGGTAATAACTGCTGTTTTTAACCCTAATGCTGCAGCCTGATTGTTTCCCACAAACACCCATACCTCTATAATCTATCAGTTTAAATTCCTAGACAAGTCATCAATTACCCTCTCAATTGAATTGGCTAATGCAACCACTCCATCCCCAGAGAGATGAACCCCATCCCTTGCATACATATCACGTTTGCCAAAGAATAGGTCCCAGTTATCAATGAATGGGATTGCAAGTTCCTTGCAGTACCTGTCTAGCCAGCAATTTATACCAATTGCCCTAGACATCCATTCATTGCCCACTCCCTTTCTAGGCAAGATGCTACATATGACTGGGATCCCTCCCTTAGACCTAACTACTTCTATGGCTGACCTGTACTTATCCAGCAGCTCCTCTCTCCTGCCCTTCCCAATGTCATTACCCCCAGCACTAAGACAGATAATGGGCTTGTTCCCATTACCTGCCATAATATTATCCAACCTGCTGACTATGTCACCAACACCAGCTCCAGGAAGGCACACTCTCTGTCTGACCTTTCTGTCTCTGTTACAAAATGCACGGTCCATATATCTTACCTGAGAATCGCCTACTATTAAAATATTCTTACCTTGATTAGCAGGGGAATCAGTGGTACCTTCAACCTCACTAACCACTGAAGTACACTCGTCTTGGAGAACAGAGAATCGATTTCCTACCTTCACATCTTCTCTATTAACTCTCCTCATCTTCCTTCTTCCTGAACTGTGAACCACTTGCCACTTAAAGCGGCTGCCACTATCACTGCTGGTGACCATTTCCTCCTTACCAGCTAAATCCTTCTCACACTCGCTCCCAAACTCATCTATGCGAAGCTTCAGCCTCCTATTTTCCTCCTGAAGAAGTAGAATCTCCTTCAACACTTGAACCTGAGATTCTAAAACACTACAACAAGCCATGGTGCTTGGTAACAGCCCACGCTAACTCCCAAGAGCTTAGGCAGGTATGATAATGCATATTACCTGTTCTTATAATTTTATATTGCTTATATTTGCAATATTAGCTAAATCGTAAATATATTGCTTTATATTATTATTATTTGACTTAGTTATATTATTAGGTAGGATGTAACATTTATATATTACTCAGTGCTCATAGTTCGTGAGTGTTAAGTAGCTGACAGCATTGTCTAACTACTGTAATTACCGCTCCGCTTGTTTCCCTGCCAGCTTCTCTGTGTTGCTGGGCAGCAGCAGTCCACGGAGAGTCACGTGACCAGGGTGGGGTGATCACACCTCACCTGGATGAGAGTCTGTCTTGCCTTGACTCGTTCTCTTTTCTGTTTTGACGTTGCTTCCAACAAGACGTGCCTCTCCAGCTCTCCTTGCTGGCCCTTGTTGGAAGATCGTCTCTGTCGCTTTCTTGTTGTTGGTTCTGTGTAACTCTGTTCACAGAACATTGTATAGACTTAGTGATTTTCGACGTTGTACTGAGGTTGTGTGTCACATAGACACTCTGAGAAACTCAGGTCCTGAGCTGTAGCTTCTGACCTAATTTGTACTGGTATCTGTGTACTGTCACAGTCGGGGATTTTCTAATGCTGAACTTAGATTCAGTAGTATGGGAGTTTTGTGACCTTTGTGGAGGATCTGCAGATGGTCCCTACTTAGTGTCGTTATGTCATCTCCTTGTTCCTGATTCTGTGTTGCTGTTGCTTGTTATATTGCTGTTCGGCTTATCAGTCGTTTTATTGTTCAAGCAAGCTGTTCTGATTGCCAGGTTGGTCAAGAAGTTAGTTTATGTGAGGACTTTTAGTCAGTCACTGGTTAAGTCTAGTCAAGTCTTGAGACATAGCGAACTACTTAGAGCACTTACACACATACACACAAACTTACTTGTATACATTTTTTTTATTATTACGATTGTATATATTCACTCCATCACTGTCTTATTATACAGTTTTTAACTGCATTAACAATGTACCAGACGGTACTTAAAAGCCATAAAGATGTGATATGTGCCTTCAGCACAATACTACTGTACACGAGAGAAGTGTACCAACTTGTATCCTATATTATATTCAATTGATTAGTATAATTTACTTTGATCTTATACGCTTAGACAACTTTATTGTTATTAATAAACTTATTAAATTTTAATTTCTTTAGTTAGTAGCCTACCAGTTGTAATCCTGAAGCACTATTGAATCTTACTAAATTCTAATGGATAATTGGACCAGGATACTGACTACTTGTTACAAAAACCCAGTAACAGGCTGGATGCTAGAAGGGCAGTCCTTTCTAGTATTCACTGGAGATCTCTATCATTATTATTTATCGCGTTTTTTGTAACATACACATCCACACAGTGTATCTCTGGAGACAGGTACACATCCACACAATGTCATTTGTATGAAAGGTACATACAGAGGGTGAAAAACTAACATTGTAAAATAAGTGTGTGTATATGTGTTGCCTTGTTGAGTGTGAGCACAGCCTGGAACACCTTCCACCAGGATGTTTATGGTGCTTGTCTGTAGCGGTAGGAGGGAGAGAGGTAAGCAGTGTCTTGGGAGAAGGTGGAGGAGGGAATGGAGGGAGAGAGAGAGAGAGAAAGAAAGTGAGAGGTAAGCGGTGTCTTGGGAGATGGTGGAGAGGGAAGGGAGGAGTGTGTAAAGTAAGCAGTGTTTTTAAGAACGGAATGGAGGGAGGTAAGAAGAGTGAGAAGCAAGCAGCGTCTTGGGTGACAAGGAAGACGCAGAGAATGGAAATAGATGTGGTATATAATATTAATGTGTAGGATAACAGGAAATGAAAAGGAGGGAGAACGCAAGAAAGTGGGAAGAAATAGACAGACACTAGCGTAGATTGATATATAAGAAATGGATGGTAAAAGAAATAAATGAAGGTGTGTGTGTGAGGAGGCGTGGTCTGGACTGGGGTGATTTGTTGGGGGTGTTGCGGGTAGGATGGTGTGTAGGGGTTTCTTGTGGTGTTGTGTAGTGTGGGGGGTTTCTTGTGTAGGGTGATGTGGAGGACTACACCAGAGAAACAAATGAGATATAATCTTATTGTCAACAGGTGGGTATTGTAGTTCATATCCTCTGCACGATTGCTGTAACTAGTGACCTGGTCCTCAGACAAACAGAGAAACTAAAACCTAACAAATCCCCAGGTCCTGATGAACTGTTTGCAAGGGTGTTAAAGGAATGTAAAGAGGAACTTAGCATACCTTTGGCTAATCTTTTTAACATATCACTACAAGCTGGCATAGTGCCTGATAAGTGGAAAATGGCAAATGTAATACCTATTTACAAGGCAGGTGACAGGTCCTTAGCTTCGAACTATAGACCAATAAGCCTTACCTCCATAGTGGGAAAATTTATGGAATCAATAATTGCCGAAGCAATTCGTAGCCATCTTGATAGGCATAAATTGATTAATGAATCTCAACACGCTTTTACAAAGGGGCGCTCCTGTCTTTCGAATTTACTAACTTTTTTCACTAAGGTGTTTGAGGAGGTAGATCATGGTAATGAATATGATATTGTGTATATGGACTTCAGTAAGGCTTTCGATAGAGTTCCACACCAGAGGCCATTGAGGAAACTTAAGGCATACGGAATAGGAGGAGAAATTTTTTCCTGGGTAGAGGCATGGCTGACAAATAGGCAGCAGAGAGTTTGTATGAACATTAAAATGGTATAAAATACCGACAGGTTGTTAGGTAAGACACATATGCAACAGTTAGGTATCTTTATTTCGAAACGTTCCGCCTACACAGTAGGCTTCTTCAGTCGAGTACAGAAAAGTTGATAGAAGCAGAAGATACTTGAAGACGATGTAATCAGTCCATCACCCTTAAAGTTTTGAGGTGGTCAGTCCCTCAGTCTGGAGAAGAGCATTGTTCCATAGAATGAAACAATATGGAGATGAAGTGACAGGATGGAGCCTTATATAGCGACAAGAGGTGAGACGTGAGAGGTGAGCTCTTACCTCTTCTAGTGACCTACGTCTCACCTCTTGGCGCTATATAAGGCTCCATCCTGTCACTTCATCTCCATATTGTTTCATTCTATGGAACAATGCTCTTCTCCAGACTGAGGGACTGACCACCTCAAAACTTTAAGGGTGATGGACTGATTACATCGTCTTCAAGTATATTCTGCTTCTATCAACTTTTCTGTACTCGACTGAAGAAGCCTACTGTGTAGGCGGAACGTTTCGAAATAAAGATACCTAACTGTTGTATATGTGTCTTACCTAACAACAGAGAGTTTGTATAAATGGGGAGAAATCGGAATGGGGGCACGTCACATGCGGTGTTCCTCAGGGGTCAGTGTTGGGCCCGTTGCTGTTCACAATTTACATAAACGACATAGACGAGGGAATAAATAGCGACATAAGCAAATTTGCTGATGACAACAAAATAGGCCGTCCAATTCATTCTAATGAGGACACTAGAGCACTCCAGGATAATTTGAATAGACTGATGCAATGGTCGGAGAAGTGGCAGATGCAGTTTAATATAGACAAATGCAAAGTTCTAAATGTTGGACAGGTTAATAACCATGCCACATATAAACTAAATAACGTAGATCTTAATACTACTGATTGCGAAAAGGATTTAGGAGTTCTGGTAAGCAGTAATCTAAAACCAAGACAACAGTGCATTAGTGTTCGCAATAAAGCTAACAGAATTCGTGGCTTCATATCTAGAAGTATAAATAATAGAAGTCCTCAGGTTGTTCTTCAACTCTATATATCCTTGGTTAAGCCTCATTTAGACTATGCTGCTCAGTTCGGGTCACCGTATTACAGAATGGATATAAATGCTGTGGAAAACGTACAGAGGAGGATGACAAAGATGATCCCATGTATCAGAAATCTTCCCTATGAGGATAGACTGAGGGCCCTGAATCTGCACTCTCTCGAAAGGCGTAGAATTAAGGGGGATATGATCGAGGTGTATAAATGGAAAACAGGAATAAATAAAGGGGATGTTTTCAAGTTGGAAAAATTCAGATTCAGGAAGGATATAGGAAAGCACTGGTTTGGTAATATAGTTGTGGATGAGTGGAACAAACTCCCGAGTACAGTTATTGAGGCTAAAACGTTGTGTAGTTTTAAAAAATAGGTTAGATAAATACATGAGAGGGTGTGAGTTGGACCTGACTAGCTTGTACTGCTTGGTCTGGTGTCGTGCTCCTTCCTTGAGTGGTGGTGACCAGACTTGGTGGGTCATTGGGCTAATCCGGGGGGGGGGACATGGACCTGCTCCGCATGGGTCAGTAGGCCTTCTGCAGTGTTCCTTCTTTCTTATGTTCTTATGCTTGATCTCCTAATTAGTGTTCACCTTTACAAGGTGCTTTAATATCTCAAGGTATTTTAGCGTCTAAAGGTGGTTTAGCGTTTTTAAACTCTTAACTATCATACACTGTAGTTGATATTTTTATGCTGAGGGACTGATTACCTCATCTTTTGTACATAGTTCTACTGTCATTCAGTTATGTCCTTGAATTTGTATTTATAAAGCCACAGGATGGCAGAACGTCTAAATAAAAATACCCAGATGTTGCACATGTGTCTCATTCTTCATTATTCTTAATGTTTCCTCATTTTTTATTCTTTTGTAAATATTAATAGTTCGTGATCTGTCACTGTATTGTTAATCATTATATACGTCGGGGTGTGGTGCGACATGGGGGGTTTTCCACACTGGAAGATCTGCACCTCTACAAACCTTCTCATTTCGTTTCTGCATCTACTTTATATATACACGGAATCAGGAACTTGTATATCCTGTTTATAGAGCACAACATCGCACTAATATCTGTTATCATGTGAGTGCGATCTTTAATAAAAATGTTGTCTTCAAATGTAAAGAAAATGGACAGATATGAAGAAAATGGACAGATATGAAGAAAATGGACAGATATACGAGTGAGAGGGGTTGGGTTTGATTGGTACCTGAGGTGTTGAAGCAAATGCTTGTTAAAATTTGGGAAGGGGCTGGACAGGTGAGTGGGTGGAATGGTTGGTTTTAAGACTTGCCTTGTATGGGCCAGTAGACCTGCTGCAGTGTTCCTCCGCTCGTATGTTCTTGTGTTCCTGTGTTTCTGTCAGCAGTTATGTAATGAACAAATTAAAAACTGCCCTGTTGACATCTGAACTCCACGTCTCTCTAGCCATCTGAGAGATAATACAAGAAGTATTGTTAGAATAGTGATAGAAATGTTAGGTAAAAGGACACGAGTGCAACTAATGCTACATTTTATTGTGGCAACGTTTCGCTCTCCAGGAGCTTTGTCAAGCTGTTATAAACAATACAGGACACAGAGGGTATATATAGGTACAGAGTGAGGTGCAAAGCATAATGTAATCGTTGTAGATAATATTAAAAGTAGTTGTGATAAATGGTTTTGAATACCGTGGTACCAATGGTAGTACCACGAGTACTACATATTGTAAATAATTCTACCAATATTATTACAGTGATAAATTAGACACATGTGCAACACTTAGGTATCTTTATTGAGGAAACGTTTCTCCCCACAGTGGCTTCATCAGTCCATACAAAGGGGAATGGTGGAGAACAGGAGTGGTAGAGGTCTTTAAGAGTAAATTTGGCAAGTTCCTACAGGAGGTCCCCGATCTGTCAGGATGGTATGGGAACCTGTAGACTGCGGGCAGCAAAACCCAGGCTGATCAGGTCACCAGGAAAGTTTTAAAAAAAAAATTTGGCCACAGGCCACGTTGGGGGCTTAGAAAAAATCTAGGAAGCCAGTATACCGTTACAGCCAAGACCAATTATGGAGGTGTGAGTAGAACGCATTTAGCTTGTCCATTGATGGGTCGGGACGCACATCAGTGAGGCTCGTTACTATTCATTTCTGGCCGAGTTTGTCCTGGAATCATCCCGGGGAGATCCATTAACATGAAGTATCACAAGCCCACGCACTGCAAGCCAAAATCTACGAATTTTTTTCTTCCTGGGCTGCTTGTGTATTGTTCCAACTGGTAGTGTGATATATAACTTGTGTATTGTTCCAACTGTGGTAATGTGATATATAACTTGTATATTGTTCCAACTGTGGTAATGTGATATATAACTTGTATATTGTTCCAACTGTGGTAGTGTGATATATAACTTGTATATTGTTCCAACTGTGGTAGTGTGATATATAACTTGTATATTGTTCCAACTGTGGTAGTGTGACATTCAGTATTAGGTAATATTGTGATCATACCTCGACTCACGAAATCGCAATGACACGATTGCAAACAAACCATACCACGGGGGGATAGAACCCGCGGTTAGAGAGTCTCAAAACTCCAGACCGTCGCGCTAGCCACTGGACCAGCTAGCCACAATAAGAGTCATACAACTAGGTATATTTCTACACCATAGGAAGGTTAGCATAGGCACCACTGTGACCACAAATGCAAGTTTTTAGAGACGAATCTCCAGCTAGCGTGGCCGTGACGAACTCTAGCTCAAGTCCCCTCAAAGCCGTTGACATGACTAACAAGGCTAACGCGACGGTCTGGAGCTTTGAGACTCTCTGATCGCTGGTTCTATCCCCGCCCGTGGTATGGTTTATCATACCTCTACATTTACTCTCGGTCCTTCACACTTTCTTTTTCCCTTTCACCCTCTCTCTCTCTCTCTCTCTCTCTCTCTCTCTCTCTCTCTCTCTCTCTCACTCTCACTTTTTCCCTCGCACTTTCTCTTCTTCCCACTTTTTTCTCTCTCACATTGTGTCAGATTTCTTGAACTGTGTGTGTGTGGTACGTAGGTACGTGAGTAGTATTACACACACACACACACACACACACACTCACACACACACACACACACACACACACACACACACACACACACACACACACACACACACACACACACACACACACACACACACACACACACACACTACAAAACTCGCCTTCATTAAGCCATGTTGATATTTTCTACCACAGAACTGATGAAAGTAAAACACAGTTGTGTTCTCCCACGAAATTGTTGCTGCTGCTGCCAATAAAGTGGCTGGGAGGGGAAGGGGCCTCGAATGAGGGCCGCCGAAAAAGTTCTCACAAATTCCCCAGGTTCTCTCTCTCTATTTAACTTTCTCATTTGTATAGCATTGATTTATGTGCGTAATATTTCTGGATTCCTTGATGCACGATTTTGGGGTTTAAGAGTCGTGTAGGAAGGTTGAATATCTGCACGAAATGCCTATCACATCTCTCTCTATTGTTTATTTCGTAAATTCACTGATTGGAAACAATCTAAATCTAAATACAAAATCAATAGAAAACTAATCTAGAAATAAGACAAAAATCACACATTTACATGTGATTTTTTCTTCTGGTTTTGGCGCTTTACGGGAGTACGCACAGCTACTGTAACTCAGTTTTAAAACCCAGAAACAAAACTTCAGCTCCATGGAACTGAACTCTTCTTCAGGCTGAGGGACTGACCACTATTTCTCCAAAGTTGATGGACTGATTACATTATTTATTTCACTACTACACCTGCTGCCTCTGTACTCAACTGAAGAAGCCTACTGTGTAGGCGAAACGTTTCAACAGTTAAGATACCCATCTACTGCACATGTGTCCTAATCATCAAATAGAATTATGCAGATAACTATTAGTGGCAACATCAGTCTCTGGACTAATGCACTGCAGCCACCAGCAACACCTTGGTATGTATTCTCTGCAACGAAGACGAAAACTTCTGATAATTTCTAAATAGATAATACTCGGAAGACCAGGCACTAAATCTGCATTTTAAATAATAATTTAATTGAGTTGAGATATACGAGAGAAAGTGTTGGATAAACCTTATGAAAAGTGGAGTTGGTGTAACCACAGTGAAGGGTGTGTCAACATGCTCACTTGAGGGAGGATCCTTGATGCCGGTGAGGGAGGCTCTTGATGCCGGTGAGGGAGGCTCTTGATTCAAGAAATTCATATTCCTTAACTATAAGGAGACTTGGACGCTGTCTTCAGTGTTCACTAAGAGAGGGTGTGCTAGCAGCTGTCTTCAGTGTTCACTAAGAGAGGGTGTGCTAGCAGCTGTCTTAAGTGATCACTAAGAGAGGGTGTGCTAGCAGCTGTCTTAAGTGATCACTAAGAGAGGGTGTGCTAGCAGCTGTCTTAAGTGATCACTAAGAGAGGGTGTGCTAGCAGCTGTCTTAAGTGATCACTAAGAGTGTGCTAGCAGCTGTCTTCAGTGATCACTAAGGGAAGGCGTGCTAGCAGCTGACTTCAGTGTTCACTAAGAGAGGGTGTGCTAGCAGCTGTCTTAAGTGATCACTAAGATAGGGTGTGCTAGCAGCTGTCTTAAGTGATCACTAAGAGAGGGTGTGCTAGCAGCTGTCTTAAGTGATCACTAAGAGTGTGCTAGCAGCTGTCTTCAGTGATCACTAAGGGAAGGCGTGCTAGCAGCTGTCTTCAGTGTTCACTAAGAGAGGGTGTGCTAGCAGCTGTCTTAAGTGATCACTAAGAGAGGGTGTGCTAGCAGCTGTCTTAAGTGATCACTAAGAGAGGGTGTGCTAGCAGCTGTCTTCAGTGATCACTAAGAGAGGGTGTGCTAGCAGCTGTCTTAAGTGATCACTAAGAGTGTGCTAGCAGCTGTCTTCAGTGATCACTAAGGGAAGGCGTGCTAGCAGCTGTCTTCAGTGATCACTAAGAGAGGGTGTGCTAGCAGCTGTCTTAAGTGATCACTAAGAGTGTGCTAGCAGCTGTCTTCAGTGATCACTAAGGGTGTGCTAGCAGCTGTCTTCAGTGATCACTAAGGGTGTGCTAGCAGCTGTCTTCAGTGATCACTAAGGGTGTGCTAGCAGCTGTCTTCAGTGATCACAAAGAAGGCGTGCTAGCAGCTGTCTTCAGTGATCACTAAGGATGAACATCAAAATGGTATACAATACCGACAGGTTGTTAGGTAAGACACATATGCAACAGTTAGACAACTTTATTCCGAAACGTTTCGCCTACACAGTAGGCTTCTTCAGTCGAATACAGAAAGTAGGCAGGAACATTAGAGATGTGAAGACGATGTAATCAGTCCATCACCCTTGAAGTCGTAGAATTTGAGGTTGTCAGTCCCTCGGCCTGGAGAAGTTCAGTTCCATAGTCAGGAACTATCTGAACATCAAGCGACAGTGTGGAGACTTAAATACTGTCGGAAGGAGAGGTGCAGAGTAGTAGTAGTAGTAGTAGTAGTAGTAGTGAGAGTGTAGCCACTGAGAGGTCAAGTCCCTCTCAGATCCAACACTTCTCACTTGAAAAGCTTGTCCAAGGTGTTTTCTGTACCAAGAGGCCATGTGTTGCAGTGTCTGACAAGATGAACATCAAAATGGTATACAATACCGACAGGTTGGTAGGTAAGACACATATGCAACAGTTAGACAACTTTATTCCGAAACGTTTCGCCTACACAGTAGGCTTCTTCAGTCGAATACAGAAAGTAGGCTTACTTTCTGTATTCGACTGAAGAAGCCTACTGTGTAGGCGAAACGTTTCGGAATAAAGTTGTCTAACTGTTGCATATGTGTCTTACCTAACAACACTAAGGGTGTGCTAGCAGCTGTCTTCAGTGATCACTAAGAGAGGGTGTGCTAATAGCTGTCTTCAGTGATCACTAAGGGTGTGCTAGCAGCTGTTTTCAGTGATCACTAAGAGAGGGTGTGCTAATAGCTGTCTTCAGTGATCACTAAAACTGTGCTAGCAGCTGTCTTCAGTGATCACTAAGAGAGGGTGTGCTAACAGCTGTCTTTAGTGATCACTAAGAGAGGGTGTGCTAATAGCTGTCTTCAGTGATCACTAAAAGTGTGTTAGCAGCTGTCTTCAGTGATCACTAAGATAGGATGTGCTAGCAGGTGTCTTCAGTGATCACTAAGATAGGGTGTGCTAGCAGCTGTCTTCAGTGATCACTATGATAGGGTGTGCTAGCAGCTGTCTTCAGTGACCACTAAGATAGGGTGTGCTAGCAGCTGTCTTCAGTGATCACTAAGATAGGGCGGGTCAGCAGCTGTCTTCAGTGACCACTAAGATAGGGTGTGCTAGCAGCTGTCTTCAGTAATCATTAAGATAGAGTGTGCCAGCAGCTGTCTTCAGTGATCACTAAGATAGGATGTGCTAGCAGGTGTCTTCAGTGATCACTAAGATAGGGTGTGCTAGCAGCTGTCTTTAGTGATCACTATGATAGGGTGTGCTAGCAGCTGTCTTCAGTGACCACTAAGATAGGGTGTGCTAGCAGCTGTCTTCAGTGATCACTAAGATAGGGTGTGCTAGCAGCTGTCTTCAGTGATCACTAAGACAGGGTGTGCCAGCAGCTGTCTTCAGTGATCACTAAGATAGGGTGTGCTAGCAGCTGTCTTCAGTGATCACTAAGATAGGGTGTGCTAGCAGCTGTCTTCAGTGATCACTAAGATAGGGTGTGCCAGCAGCTGTCTTCAGTGATCACTAAGATAGGGTGTGCCAGCAGCTGTCTTCAGTGATCACTAAGATAGGGTGTGCCAGTAGCTGTCTTCAGTGATCACTAAGATAGGGTGTGCTAGCAGCTGTTTTCAGTGATCACTAAGATAGGGTGTGCCAGCAGCTGTCTTCAGTGATCGCTAAGATAGGGTGTGCCAGCAGCTGTCTTCAGTGACCACTAAGATAGGGTGTGCTAGCAGCTGTCTTCAGTGATCACTAAGAAGGCGTGCTAGCAGCTGTCTTCAGTAATCACTAAGATAGGGTGTGCTAGCAGCTGTCTTCAGTGATCACTAAGAGAGGGTGTGCTAACAGCTGTCTTTAGTGATCACTAAAAGTGTGTTAGCAGCTGTCTTCCGTGATCACTAAGATAGGGTGTGCTAGCAGCTGTCTTCAGTGACCACTAAGATAGGATGTGCTAGCAGCTGTCTTCAGTGATCACTAAGATAGGGTGTGCCAGCTGCTGTCTTCAGTGACCACTAAGATAGGGTGTGCTAGCAGCTGTCTTCAGTGATCACTAAGATAGGGTGTGCTAGCAGCTGTCTTCAGTGATCACTAAGATAGGGTGTGCTAGCAGCTGTCTTCAGTGATCACTAAGAGTGTGCTAGCAGCTGTCTTCAGTGATCACTAGGATAGGGTGTGCCGGAAGCTGTCTTCAGTGATCACTAAGATAGGGTGTGCCAGCAGCTGTCTTCAGTGATCACTAAGATAGGGTGTGCCAGCAGCTGTCTTCAGTGATCACTAAGATAGGGTGTGCTAGCAGCTGTCTTCAGTGATCACTAAGATAGGGTGTGCCAGCAGCTGTCTTCAGTGATCACTAAGATAGTGTGTGCTAGCAGCTGTCTTCAGTGACCACTAAGATAGGGTGTGCCAGCAGCTATCTTCAGTGATCACTAAGATAGGGCGGGCCAGCAGCTGTCTTCAGTGATCACTAAGATAGGGTGTGCTAGCAGCTGTCTTCAGTGATGACTAAGATAGGGTGTGCCAGCAGCTGTCTTCAGTGATCACTAAGATAGGGTGTGCCAGCAGCTGTCTTCAGTGATCACTAAGATAGGGTGTGCTAGCAGCTGTCTTCAGTGACCACTAAGATAGGGTGTGCTAGCAGCTGTCTTCAGTGATCACTAGGATAGGGTGTGCTAACAGCTGTCTTCAGTGACCACTAAGATAGGGTGTGCTAGCAGCTGTCTTCAGTGATCACTAAGATAGGGTGTGCTAGCAGCTGTCTTCAGTGACCACTAAGATAGGGTGTGCCACCAGCTGTCTTCAGTGATCACTAAGATAGGGTGTGCCAGCAGCTGTCTTCAGTGACCACTAAGATAGGGTGTGCCAGCAGCTGTCTTCAGTGATCACTAAGATAGGGTGTCCTAGCAGCTGACTTCAGTGATCACTAAGATAGGGTGTGCTAGCAGCTGTCTTCAGTGATCACTAAGATAGGGTGTGCTAGCAGCTGTCTTCAGTGATCACTAAGATAGGGTGTGCCAGCAGCTG
>NC_091298.1:53146286-53211185 GCF_038502225.1 Cherax quadricarinatus
GGGTTCTGACAAGGTTAAGGATCTTCTCATCTCTCTCTTCCTCTTCCTCTCTTTCTCCTCTCTCTTCCTCTCTCCCTCTCTCTCTTCCTCTCTCTCTTCCTCTCTCTCTTCCTCTATCTCTGTTCCCTTGTCACTCCCCCTCTCTCTCTTGCCTTTTCCCTCTCTCACTTTCTTCCCCCTTTTCCCTTCTTTCCCCCTCTCTCCTTCTACCCTCCCCTTCTCTCTTTCTCCCTCTCTCTCACTCTCCCCCCCTTTTTCTTTTTTTTTTCTCTCTCTCTCTCTCTCTCTCTCTTTCAAAAAAAGAAAAATGGTTGGGACTCGCAGGAATCAGGGATCAGATGACAATGGTACTGGTAGGGAGGAATGGATGGAGGAGCAGTGGAAAAGGATAGAGCAAGAATGGGAGAGAAAATTAGGAGAGCTTTCTGAAAAAATGGAGAAAGAGCTCTCTGTGAAATGGGAAAAGAGGTTGGAGAAGGAGACGAAGAATTGGGAGGCACAAGTCGAAACTGCAGTAGCCAGGGTAAAGGTCCTAGAATTTGAGGTAAACAGGCTGAAGCAAGTCTCAGGGGCAGTGACCAGAGAAGACACACCATACGAAGCTGAGAGGCTGAACAGGAAGGAAGGAGATATGAATTATGCTAAGGTCATATCAGCCTGCAAAGAAGGGCCAGGGAGTGGAAGGGAAGAGCAGATGGGTGCAGATGGAGAGGGAGATAGGTCGAATGCTGAGGCACAACCATGCTACCAAGAGCCACTGGAAAAATCAAGGGAGAAAATGACCACATACAGACAGGAACCAGAGTCACAGAGGGAGAGGCAATGGGAGGAGGAAAGGGCAAAATCAGTGTTTATCCATGGGCTTCGGGAGAGAGAGGAAAGGACACACACTGAAAGACGGCAGGAAGAAAGAAAGGAGATTGAGAAAATCATCACGGAAATAGGGGGAGAAGACATGGACGAGATTGTAAATTTTCAGAGAATAGGGGGGTACTTGAAGGGGAGAAACCGACCGATCAAGCTGATTCTCAGGACAGAAACAGTGCGGAACAGGATCCTCCAAGAGAAACCACGGTTGAAAAGCTCGGAAGAGTACAAGAAGGTGTTCCTAGACAGAGACAGAACACAAACAGAGAGACAGCAGCTGAGGGAGAGGACAAAAAAGCGAAAGGAGCTAGGAAAGGAGACAAGGATGGAACCAGCAGAGGTCAGTCAGAGCAGAACAGAGCAGCAAGGGCAAGCACACACACAACTATCCTCAGAACCCCACAACCTATCACACCATCCCAACACACAATACAATCCATACCCACAGCTTCCACCCAACCCCCAACCATAGAATCCCACAGTATGCTACCAGGTCTCCCACCCCCACAGGCCCCCCAAACCACAGTGTTGGAAAGGAAACTGAAGGTATGGTACACAAACGCTGATGGAATAACAAACAAGTGGGAGGAGTGGCACGAAAGAGTCAAAGAGGCATCACCAGACATCATAGCGATCACAGAAACCAAGCTTACAGGTATGATAACAGATGCCATCTTTCCAATGGGATACCAGATCCTGAGGAAAGACAGAAGGAACAGGGGGGGTGGAGGAGTGGCATTGCTGATCAAACACCGATGGAATTTTGATGAGCTGGAGAGACGAGACAGCGGAGAAATAAGTGATTGCATAGCGGGAACGCTTCACTCTGGAGGTCCCAAGGTGATAATTGCAGTGATGTATAACCCACCACAGAACAGCAGGAGGCCAAGGCAAGAGTATGACGAGAGCAATAGAGCGATGGTTGACACACTGGCTGCAGTGGCCAGAAGAGCTCATGCATGCAGGGCAAAGCTCCTGATCATGGGCGACTTTAACCACAAGGAGATCGAATGGGAGAACTTGGAGCCACATGGGGGCCAAGATACATGGAGGGCTAAGATGATGGAGGTGGTACTGGAAAACTTCATGTACCAACACGTAAGGGACACTACAAGAGAGAGAGGAGAGGATGAACCAGCAAGACTGGACTTAGTATTCACCTTGAGTAGTGCAGATATTGAGGACATCACATATGAAAGACCCCTTGGGGCCAGCGATCATGTGGTTTTGAGCTTCGAATACACAGTAGAGCTACAAGTGGAGGGGGAAGCAGGAAGGCCAGGACAAATGAAACCAAACTACAGGAAAGGGGACTACACAGGAATGAGGAACTTCCTGAATGAGGTTCAGTGGGACAGAGAACTGGCAGGGAAGCCAGTTAATGAGATGATGGAATATGTAGCAACAATGTGCAAGGAGGCTGAGGAGAGGTTTGTACCCAAGGGAAACAGGAATAATGAAAAAGCCAGGATGAGCCCATGGTTCACCCAAAGATGCAAGGAGGCAAAAACCAAGTGTGCTAGGGAATGGAAGAAATATAGAAGGCAAAGGACCCAGGAGAATAAGGAGAGCAGTCGTAGAGCCAGAAACGAATATGCACAGATAAGAAGGGAGGCCCAACGTCAATATGAAAACGACATAGCAGCAAAAGCCAAATCTGACCCGAAGCTGTTATACAGCCACATCAGGAAGAAAACAACCGTCAAGGACCAGGTAATCAGGCTAAGGAAGGAAGGAGAGACAACAAGAAATGACAGTGAAGTATGTGAGGAACTCAACAAGAGATTCAAAGAAGTGTTCACAGAGGAGACAGAAGGGGCTCCAGAAAGACGGAGAGGTGGGGTACACCACCATGTGCTGGACACAGTACACACAACCGAGGAAGAAGTGAAGAGGCTTCTGAGTGAGCTAGATACCTCAAAGGCAATGGGGCCAGATAACATCTCTCCATGGGTCCTGAGAGAGGGAGCAGAGGCGCTATGTGTACCCCTAACAACAATATTCAATACATCTATCGAAACAGGGAGATTGCCTGAGGCATGGAAGACAGCAAATGTAGTCCCAATCTTTAAAAAAGGAGACAGACATGAAGCACTAAACTACAGACCAGTGTCACTGACATGTATAGCATGCAAAGTCATGGAAAAGATTGTCAGGAGAAGAGTGGTGGAACATCTAGAAAGGAATGATCTCATCACCAGCAGCCAACATGGTTTCAGAGACGGGAAATCCTGTGTCACAAACCTACTGGAGTTCTATGACATGGTGACAGCAGTAAGACAAGAGAGAGAGGGGTGGGTGGATTGCATTTTCTTGGACTGCAAGAAGGCGTTTGACACAGTACCACACAAGAGATTAGTGCAAAAACTGGAGGACCAAGCAGGGATAACAGGGAAGGCACTGCAATGGATCAGGGAATACTTGTCAGGAAGACAGCAGCGAGTAATGGTACGTGGCGAGGTGTCAGAGTGGGCACCTGTGACCAGCGGGGTCCCACAGGGGTCAGTCCTAGGACCAGTGCTGTTTCTGGTATTTGTGAACGACATGACGGAAGGAATAAACTCCGAGGTGTCCCTGTTTGCAGATGACGTGAAGTTGATGAGAAGAATTCATTCGATCGAAGACCAGGCAGAACTACAAAGGGATCTGGACAGGCTGCAGACCTGGTCCAGCAATTGGCTCCTGGAGTTCAATCCCACTAAGTGCAAAGTCATGAGGATTGGGGAAGGGCAAAGAAGACCGCAGACGGAGTACAGTCTAGGGGGCCAGAGACTACAAACATCACTCAAGGAAAAAGATCTTGGGGTGAGTATAACACCAGGCACATCTCCTGAAGCGCACATCAACCAAATAACTGCTGCAGCATATGGGCGCCTGGCAAACCTCAGAACAGCATTCCGACATCTTAATAAGGAATCGTTCAGGACCCTGTACACCGTGTACGTTAGGCCCATATTGGAGTATGCGGCACCAGTTTGGAACCCACACCTAGCCAAGCATGTAAAGAAACTAGAGAAAGTGCAAAGGTTTGCAACAAGACTAGTCCCAGAGTTAAGAGGTATGTCCTATGAGGAGAGGTTAAGGGAAATCAACCTGACGACACTGGAGGACAGGAGAGATAGGGGGGACATGATAACGACTTACAAAATACTGAGAGGAATTGACAAGGTGGACAAAGACAGGATGTTCCAGAGACTGGACACAGCAACACGGGGACACAGTTGGAAGCTGAAGACACAGATGAATCACAGGGATGTTAGGAAGTATTTCTTCAGCCACAGAGTAGTCAGGAAGTGGAATAGTTTGGGAAGCGATGTAGTGGAGGCAGGATCCATACATAGCTTTAAGCAGAGGTACGATAAAGCTCATGGTTCAGGGAGAGTGACCTAGTAGCGACCAGTGAAGAGGCGGGGCCAGGAGCTTGGACTCGACCCCTGCAACCTCAACTTGGTGAGTACACACCACAATTCCTCTCCCCACCACCACAGTTCCTCTCCCCACCACCACAATTTCTTTCCCCACCACCACAATTTCTTTCCCCACCACCACAATTCATCTCCCCATCACCACCACAGTACCTCTCCCCAGCACCACAATTACTCCCCACCACCACCACAGTCTTCACGGTGGAGACATCATCTTGGCTTGTGTTCACAAGCAGCATATCACTACCACATCTGTTAAATATTTTCTCAAGTCACCAAGACTTGTATCACTCACTTGTTGGTTACGACGTGGGGACCAAGAGATATAGCTTGAGATAGATCAGCAAATACAGTTACATTAAATAGATCAGTAAACACAGCTGTATGGAATAGATCAGGAAACACAGCTGTGTGAAATAGATCAGGAAACACAGGTGTGTGAAATAGATCAGGAAATGCAGCTGTGTGAAATAGATCAGGAAACAGCTGTGAGAAATAGATCAGGAAACGCAACTGTGTGAAATAGATCAGGAAACAGATGTGAGAAATAGATCAGGAAACGCAACTGTGCGTCAGGTGAATCATACATTGAATATTTCCTGGCTTCTCATTACCATAATTTTCCGCCATCTTCAACTGAGGTTTGAATAGGATGGTTGTAAGCTTCCTCCAAGATGCTCTTCCTCTCTCTTCTCTCAGAAATTGTGTGTATGGGGGGGGGGGGTTGGATGGTGGTGGTGACTGTCAAGCAGTGTGTGACAGTGGTCACTGCTCGTATGGTAAGGGCGGGCAACACTGAATGTATTAGGAAATGGTGATGGTGGTAGTGGTAGGACATGGTGGTGGTAATAGTTGTAGTGGTGGTGCTTGTGGTGGTGGTGGCACTTGTGGTGATGGTAGTACATGGTGGTGCTTGTGGTGGTGGTAGGACATAGTGGTGCTAGTGGTTGTTGTAGTAGTGGTAATGGTGCTTGTGGTGGTGCCAGGAATTATATAAGGGTGCTAGTGGTTGTAGTAGTGGTGGTGGTGGTGGTGCTTGTGGTGACGATAGGACACGGTGGTTGTAGTAGTGGTGGTGGTGGTGAGACAGTGTTGGTTTTAAGTTGATGATCCTGCTCTTGTTATGGCTTCACACTTAATACATACCTTACAGTAAGTAACCCTTTGCTTGTCTACGATGACCCGCTTAAATAGTCTTCCGTTATTTCTGGCCTTCCTCTCTTGTTTTGCGATCAGGCTTCCGTTGTTCCACGTGGCTTTTATCAGGAGGCTTCCGTTGTCCCACCTGGTTTCTATCAGGAGGCTTCATTTGTCCCACATGTGCTTACAATGATAACCTATATAACAGTTTTCCGAACGATATATACAACAGCACACCATGATCCTCGCTCAGTCTTTCATACTCTTCCAGCCTGCAATATTTCACTTCTCCGCCAGCCTCTTGTACGCCAGGCGAAATTTAAAATACATACAATCATATTCCAAGAAAATTTAATTCCCGCGTCAGTTCAGATAAACTCTTAAGTAAGTTAGAATACGTAAAATCCATCCAGTTGTACTCTGGAGAGACGGATTTGTTTTAAATTGTACCTGGAAAATACTGGATGATTGGTTCCAGATCTTCACACTGGAATTATTCCTTGCACGAGCGTAAGGCATGATATCCCCAACGAAAAACAGATTATCATTTATTAGTTTAGGAAGTTTAGGCTTTTGAACGTAAATAGTTAAAAGATGAAAACTGGTGAAACTGTAGAGATGGATATTCAAAGAGGTTTAGACGATGTATTGGAATATTATAAACAACAGCTGATGATTTATGAAACATTATAACTCAATAAAATTTGCTCCGATTTATTCTCAGTGGCATATTAACTATGTTATTTACAGGCACTATTACGTTTATATGAAAAAAATACAAAATTAGGCTAAAAAAAGGTTTAATTTTACAGGACAGGTTGTTGATAAAGTGAACAAGTGTAGAAGTGTGCTTCAGTACAAGTGTAGAAGTGTGCTTCAGTACAAGTGTAGAAGTGTACTTCAGTACAAGTGTAGAAGTGTACTTCAGTACAAGTGTAGAAGTGTACTTCAGTACAAGTGTAGAAGTGTGCTTCAGTACAAGTGTAGAAGTGTGCTTCAGTAAAAGTGTAGAAGTGTGCTTCAGTACAAGTGTAGAAGTGTACTTCAGTACAAGTGTAAAAGTGTGCTTCAGTAGAAGTGTACTTCAGTACAAGTGTAAAAGTGTGCTTCAGTACAAGTGTAAAAGTGTGCTTCAGTAAAAGTGTAGAAGTGTGCTTCAGTACAAGTGTAGAAGTGTACTTCAGTACAAGTGTAAAAGTGTGCTTCAGTAAAAGTGTAGAAGTGTGCTTCAGTAAAAGTAAACAAGTGTAGAAGTGTGCTTCAGTAAAAGTAAAGTGTAGAAGTGTGCTTCAGTAAAAGTAAACAAGTGTAGAAGTGTGCTTCAGTACAAGTGTAAAGTGTACTTCAACAAGTGTAAAAGTGTGCTTCAGTAAAAGTGTAGAAGTGTGCTTCAGTAAAAGTAAACAAGTGTAGAAGTGTGCTTCAGTAAAAGTAAACAAGTGTAGAAGTGTGCTTCAGTAAAAGTAAACAAGTGTAGAAGTGTGCTTCAGTAAAAGTAAACAAGTGTAGAAGTGTGCTTCAGTAAAAGTACAAGTGTAGAAGTGTGCTTCAGTAAAAGTAAACAAGTGTAGAAGTGTGCTTCAGTAAAAGTAAACAAGTGTAGAAGTGTGCTTCAGTAAAAGTACAAGTGTAGAAGTGTGCTTCAGTAAAAGTAAACAAGTGTAGAAGTGTGCTTCAGTAAAAGTAAACAAGTGTAGAAGTGTGCTTCAGTAAAAGTAAACAAGTGTAGAAGTGTGCTTCAGTAAAAGTAAACAAGTGTAGAAGTGTGCTTCAGTAAAAGTAAACAAGTGTAGAAGTGTGCTTCAGTAAAAGTGTACAAGTGTAGAAGTGTGCTTCAGTAAAAGTAAACAAGTGTAGAAGTGTGCTTCAGTAAAAGTAAACAAGTGTAGAAGTGTGCTTCAGTAAAAGTAAACAAGTGTAGAAGTGTGCTTCAGTAAACAAGTGTAGAAGTGTGCTTCAGTAAAAGTAAACAAGTGTAGAAGTGTGCTTCAGTAAAAGTAAACAAGTGTAGAAGTGTGCTTCAGTAAAAGTAAACAAGTGTAGAAGTGTGCTTCAGTAAAAGTAAACAAGTGTAGAAGTGTGCTTCAGTAAAAGTAAACAAGTGTAGAAGTGTGCTTCAGTAAAAGTAAACAAGTGTAGAAGTGTGCTTCAGTAAAAGTAAACAAGTGTAGAAGTGTGCTTCAGTAAAAGTAAACAAGTGTAGAAGTGTGCTTCAGTAAAAGTAAACAAGTGTAGAAGTGTGCTTCAGTAAAAGTAAACAAGTGTAGAAGTGTGCTTCAGTAAAAGTAAACAAGTGTAGAAGTGTGCTTCAGTAAAAGTAAACAAGTGTAGAAGTGTGCTTCAGTAAAAGTAAACAAGTGTAGAAGTGTGCTTCAGTAAAAGTAAACAAGTGTAGAAGTGTGCTTCAGTAAAAGTAAACAAGTGTAGAAGTGTGCTTCAGTAAAAGTAAACAAGTGTAGAAGTGTGCTTCAGTAAAAGTAAACAAGTGTAGAAGTGTGCTTCAGTAAAAGTAAACAAGTGTAGAAGTGTGCTTCAGTAAAAGTAAACAAGTGTAGAAGTGTGCTTCAGTAAAAGTAAACAAGTGTAGAAGTGTGCTTCAGTAAAAGTAAACAAGTGTAGAAGTGTGCTTCAGTAAAAGTAAACAAGTGTAGAAGTGTGCTTCAGTAAAAGTAAACAAGTGTAGAAGTGTGCTTCAGTAAAAGTAAACAAGTGTAGAAGTGTGCTTCAGTAAAAGTAAACAAGTGTAGAAGTGTGCTTCAGTAAAAGTAAACAAGTGTAGAAGTGTGCTTCAGTAAAAGTAACAAGTGTAGAAGTGTGCTTCAGTAAAAGTAAACAAGTGTAGAAGTGTGCTTCAATAAAAGTAAACAAGTGTAGAAGTGTGCTTCAATAAAAGTAAACAAGTGTAGAAGTGTGCTTCAGTAAAAGTAAACAAGTGTAGAAGTGTGCTTCAGTAAAAGTAAACAAGTGTA
The DNA here is from genome assembly GCF_038502225.1 of Cherax quadricarinatus. Lineage (NCBI taxonomy): Eukaryota > Metazoa > Arthropoda > Malacostraca > Decapoda > Parastacidae > Cherax > Cherax quadricarinatus. Next base: position 53,154,688 of record NC_091298.1, read on the forward strand.
GAAGTGTGCTTCAGTAAAAGTAAACAAGTGTAGAAGTGTGCTTCAGTAAAAGTAAACAAGTGTAGAAGTGTGCTTCAGTAAAAGTAAACAAGTGTAGAAGTGTGCTTCAGTAAAAGTAAACAAGTGTAGAAGTGTGCTTCAGTAAAAGTAAACAAGTGTAGAAGTGTGCTTCAGTAAAAGTAAACAAGTGTAGAAGTGTGCTTCAGTAAAAGTAAACAAGTGTAGAAGTGTGCTTCAGTAAAAGTAAACAAGTGTAGAAGTGTGCTTCAGTAAAAGTAAACAAGTGTAGAAGTGTGCTTCAGTAAAAGTAAACAAGTGTAGAAGTGTGCTTCAGTAAAAGTAAACAAGTGTAGAAGTGTGCTTCAGTAAAAGTAAACAAGTGTAGAAGTGTGCTTCAGTAAAAGTAAACAAGTGTAGAAGTGTGCTTCAGTAAAAGTAAACAAGTGTAGAAGTGTGCTTCAGTAAAAGTAAACAAGTGTAGAAGTGTGCTTCAGTAAAAGTAAACAAGTGTAGAAGTGTGCTTCAGTAAAAGTAAACAAGTGTAGAAGTGTGCTTCAGTACAAGTAAACAAGTGTAGAAGTGTGCTTCAGTACAAGTAAACAAGTGTAGAAGTGTGCTTCAGTAAAAGTAAACAAGTGTAGAAGTGTGCTTCAGTAAAAGTAAACAAGTGTAGAAGTGTGCTTCAGTAAAACATGAAACTGAAGCAATTATCTCTTCATATACATGTATATGTATAAAAGTTTATATTTATATATAGATACTTGTTTAGAGTGACATTGTAAGTGGTGTACCTGCGCGTCTCTGGCAAGACAGTTACACTATGAATGATGGTGAAAGTATTCTTCGGGTTACACTGCCTAGGTGGGAGACGGCCAGTGTGTTAGAACTAAATATAGAACTGCAGAACTTACAAGCCATATACGAAAAAAAGTTACATTATCTGAAAAGTTTAGCAACAAACTATAAATTGCCAGAAATTCTGAATTTCTGAAAGTATGCAATATCGCAGGGAAGGTCACAAGGTCAACAAGTATAGAGAGTTGACCCACCAGGCTGGGAGACCCTTCACCCATGGGAAAATCTTGACATGAGTTTTCTCGAAGATCTGTGTTCTAGGCTTATCGAAACCACCAGAGACCCAAGGCTGCCAAAATTTTCGTCCAGCGCCTCAGTGTGGCCATCCAGAGAAGGAACGCCTGCTGTATCTTGGGTTCCCAACTGGCATCTGAGGAACTTGATTTATATATATATATATATATATATATATATATATATATATATATATATATATATATATATATATATATATATATATATATATATAAATCATTATACATATAGTGTGTAATAATGATGTATATAACTGGATAATAGAAAATAGAGTTGCATGGTACAAAATCTGTTTTTATTCTGTTAAATTTCTGCCGCTTGCTTGTGAAGGCCGTCACCAGCAAGTGTCGCCTCTCCTTGCACACACAAAGCACATTATTTTTATCCCAGTTTTTTTTTATATTTCACATGGAAGCAGCGTGTAAGGCAGGATAATGAAGAGCTCTGAGGATATTGTTGGACTTCCAGTCATTTATCCTGGCTGCCAGAGCAAGGTTGCTGTCTGGCTTAACGAATGGGGGATCGAGTCCCCGTCAATTTATGTAGTGGGAGACCAGTACAGGTTTAGCGCTTCACATTTTTTAGCCGTAACTTAAGGTTCTGATATCTTTCATGCTACAAAGGAAAACTATTTAGTTTGTATAGGTCGAGCGGTATTATTGTGCAATAATAAACTAGACTGAGGCGGGGCCGCGGGGGCATTGACCCCGGAAACAGTGTTTAGGTAAATATCGCTCAGTGTTGACTGCCTCGTTCAGGGCAGGAGAAAAATCAGAGCTGGAACAAATACAGAGATCTATTACAGCCCGCATGGAGCCAGTAAAGCATTGAAATTACTGAGAATGACTTAGTCTTAAATATGTACTCAATGGAGGTAAGTTTTTTTTATGCAAGGTTTTTCAGGTAAGCTGCTTCTGGTAAATATCAAATGGTATACAATACCGACAGGTTGGTAGATAAGACACATAGGCAACAGTTAGGCAACTTTATTCCGAAACATTTCGGAGTAAAGTTGCTTAAATGTTGCCTATGTGTCTTATCTATCAACCTGTTTCTGGTAAGCTTCGCTGGCATTGCCTTCAGATATGGCAGTACCGACAGTAGTGAGGTAAAAACTTGTTTTTCATAGTTTATCTTTTTTTCCTGGAACTTTCTATGTTTCTTAACACGTTTGGAACTTGGTGAGTTGGTCGACATACTAAATACAAACGTAGGTTTTTAAATATTAATGAAATAATTACAGATTATCTTCATTAACGACAGTGAGAGTCAAGACCAGGTGACCAGAGGCAGCGGATGTAACAATAGCCGTTACGGGTGTGTCAAGCTGTAACACAGCCGTTACGGGTATGTGAAGCCGTAACACAGCCGTTACGGGTGTGTCAAGCCGTAACTGCTTAACAGAACTGCTGGAGAGTGAAACGTTACTACTGTAAAATGTCACAGTTGCACTTGTGACCTTTTACCTGACACATTGTGGATGATTGTAGCAGCATTATTATACTGTGCAGTGTGACGGAGACCAGCATCTGCAGTGTGACGGAGACCAGCATCTGCAGTGTGACGGAGACCAGCATCTTCTGCAGTGTGACGGAGACCAGCATCTGCAGTGTGACGGAGACCAGCATATGCAGTGTGACGGAGATGAGCATCTTCTGCAGTGTGACGGAGACCAGCATCTTCAGTGTGACGGAGACCAGCATCTTCTGCAGTGTGACGGAGACCAGCATCTTCTGCAGTGTGACGGAGACCAGCATCTTCTGCAGTGTGACGGAGACCAGCATCTGCAGTGTGACGGAGACCAGCATCTTCTGCAGTGTGACGGAGACCAGCATCTGCAGTGTGACGGAGACCAGCATCTTCTGCAGTGTGACGGAGACCAGCATCTTCTGCAGTGTGACGGAGACCAGCATCTTCTGCAGTGTGACGGAGACCAGCATCTGCAGTGTGACGGAGACCAGCATCTTCTGCAGTGTGACGGAGACCAGCATCTGCAGTGTGACGGAGACCAGCATCTGCAGTGTGACGGAGACCAGCATCTTCTGCAGTGTGACGGAGACCAGCATCTGCAGTGTGACGGAGACCAGCATCTGCAGTGTGACGGAGACCAGCATCTTCTGCAGTGTGACGGAGACCAGCATCTGCAGTGTGACGGAGACCAGCATCTGCAGTGTGACGGAGACCAGCATCTTCTGCAGTGTGACGGAGACCAGCATCTGCAGTGTGACGGAGACCAGCATCTTCTGCAGTGTGACGGAGACCAGCATCTGCAGTGTGACGGAGACCAGCATCTTCTGCAGTGTGACGGAGACCAGCATCTTCTGCAGTGTGACGGAGACCAGCATCTTCTGAAGTGTGACGGAGACCAGCATCTTCTGCAGTGTGACGGAGACCAGCATCTTCTGCAGTGTGACGGAGACCAGCATCTTCTGCAGTGTGACGGAGACCAGCATCTTCTGCAGTGTGACGGAGACCAGCATCTTCTGCAGTGTGACGGAAACCAGCATCTTCTGCAGTGTGACGGAGACCAGCATCTTCTGCAGTATGACGGAGACCAGCATCTTCTGCAGTGTGACGGAGACCAGCATCTTCTGCAGTGTGACGGAAACCAGCATCTTCTGCAGTGTGACGGAGACCAGCATCTTCTGCAGTGTGACGGAGACCAGCATCTTCTGCAGTGTGACGGAGACCAGCATCTGCAGTGTGACGGAGACCAGCATCTGCAGTGTGACGGAGACCAGCATCTTCTGCAGTGTGACGGAAACCAGCATCTTCTGCAGTGTGACGGAGACCAGCATCTTCTGCAGTGTGACGGAGACCAGCATCTTCTGCAGTGTGACGGAGACCAGCATCTTCTGCAGTGTGACGGAAACCAGCATCTTCTGCAGTGTGACGGAAACCAGCATCTTCTGCAGTGTGACGGAGACCAGCATCTTCAGTGTGACGGAGACCAGCATCTGCAGTGTGACGGAGACCAGCATCTTCAGTGTGACGGAGACCAGCATCTGCAGTGTGACGGAGACCAGCATCTTCAGTGTGACGGAGACCAGCATCTGCAGTGTGACGGAGACCAGCATCTTCTGCAGTGTGACGGAGACCAGCATCTGCAGTGTGACGGAGACCAGCATCTGCAGTGTGACGGAGACCAGCATCTGCAGTGTGACGGAGACCAGCATCTGCAGTGTGACGGAGACCAACATCTTCTGCAGTGTGACGGAGACCAGCATCTTCTGCAGTGTGACGAAGACCAGCATCTTCTGCAGTGTGACGGAGACCAGCATCTTCTGCAGTGTGACGACCAGCATCTGCAGTGTGACGGAGACCAGCATCTTCTGCAGTGTGACGGAGACCAGCATCTTCTGCAGTGTGACGGAGACCAGCATCTTCTGCAGTGTGACGACCAGCATCTTCTGCAGTGTGACGGAGACCAGCATCTTCTGCAGTGTGATGGAGACCAGCATCTTCTGCAGTGTGACGGAGACCAGCATCTTCTGCAGTGTGACGGAGACCAGCATCTGCAGTGTGACGGAGACCAGCATCTGCAGTGTGACGGAGACCAGCATCTTCTGCAGTGTGACGGAGACCAGCATCTTCTGCAGTGTGATGGAGACCAGCATCTTCTGCAGTGTGACGGAGACCAGCATCTTCTGCAGTGTGACGGAGACCAGCATCTTCTGCAGTGTGATGGAGACCAGCATCTTCTGCAGTGTGACGGAGACCAGCATCTTCTGCAGTGTGACGGAGACCAGCATCTGCAGTGTGACGGAGACCAGCATCTGCAGTGTGACGGAGACCAGCATCTTCTGCAGTGTGACTGAGACCAGCATCTTCTGCAGTGTGACGGAGACCAGCATCTTCTGCAGTGTGACGGAGACCAGCATCTTCTGCAGTGTGACGGAGACCAGCATCTTCTGCAGTGTGACGGAGACCAGCATCTTCTGCAGTGTGATGGAGACCAGCATCTTCTGCAGTGTGACGGAGACCAGCATCTTCTGCAGTGTGACGGAGACCAGCATCTGCAGTGTGACGGAGACCAGCATCTGCAGTGTGACGGAGACCAGCATCTTCTGCAGTGTGACGGAGACCAGCATCTTCTGCAGTGTGACGGAGACCTGCATATGCAGTGTGACGGAGACCAGCATCTGCAGTGTGACGGAGACCAGCATCTTCTGCAGTGTGACGGAGACCAGCATTTTCTGCAGTGTGACGGAGACCAGCATCTTCTGCAGTGTGGCAGAGACCAGCATCTTCTGCAGTGTGACTGAGACCAGCATCTTCTGCAGTGTGACGGAGACCAGCATCTTCTGCAGTGTGACGGAGACCAGCATCTTCTGCAGTGTGACGGAGACCAGCATCTTCTGCAGTGTGACGGAGACCAGCATCTTCTGCAGTGTGACGGAGACCAGCATCTGCAGTGTGACGGAGACCAGCATCTTCTGCAGTGTGACGGAGACCAGCATCTGCAGTGTGACGGAGACCAGCATCTGCAGTGTGACGGAGACCAGCATCTTCTGCAGTGTGACGGAGACCAGCATCTGCAGTGTGACGGAGACCAGCATCTGCAGTGTGACGGAGACCAGCATCTTCTGCAGTGTGACGGAGACCAGCATCTGCAGTGTGACGGAGACCAGCATCTGCAGTGTGACGGAGACCAGCATCTTCTGCAGTGTGACGGAGACCAGCATCTGCAGTGTGACGGAGACCAGCATCTTCTGCAGTGTGACGGAGACCAGCATCTGCAGTGTGACGGAGACCAGCATCTTCTGCAGTGTGACGGAGACCAGCATCTTCTGCAGTGTGACGGAGACCAGCATCTTCTGAAGTGTGACGGAGACCAGCATCTTCTGCAGTGTGACGGAGACCAGCATCTTCTGCAGTGTGACGGAGACCAGCATCTTCTGCAGTGTGAGGGAGACCAGCATCTTCTGCAGTGTGACGGAGACCAGCATCTTCTGCAGTGTGACGGAAACCAGCATCTTCTGCAGTGTGACGGAGACCAGCATCTTCTGCAGTATGACGGAGACCAGCATCTTCTGCAGTGTGACGGAGACCAGCATCTTCTGCAGTGTGACGGAAACCAGCATCTTCTGCAGTGTGACGGAGACCAGCATCTTCTGCAGTGTGACGGAGACCAGCATCTTCTGCAGTGTGACGGAGACCAGCATCTGCAGTGTGACGGAGACCAGCATCTGCAGTGTGACGGAGACCAGCATCTGCAGTGTGACGGAGACCAGCATCTGCAGTGTGACGGAGACCAGCATCTTCTGCAGTGTGACGGAAACCAGCATCTGCAGTGTGACGGAGACCAGCATCTTCTGCAGTGTGACGGAGACCAGCATCTTCTGCAGTGTGACGGAGACCAGCATCTTCTGCAGTGTGACGGAAACCAGCATCTTCTGCAGTGTGACGGAAACCAGCATCTTCTGCAGTGTGACGGAGACCAGCATCTTCAGTGTGACGGAGACCAGCATCTGCAGTGTGACGGAGACCAGCATCTTCAGTGTGACGGAGACCAGCATCTGCAGTGTGACGGAGACCAGCATCTTCAGTGTGACGGAGACCAGCATCTGCAGTGTGACGGAGACCAGCATCTTCTGCAGTGTGACGGAGACCAGCATCTGCAGTGTGACGGAGACCAGCATCTGCAGTGTGACGGAGACCAGCATCTGCAGTGTGACGGAGACCAGCATCTGCAGTGTGACGGAGACCAACATCTTCTGCAGTGTGACGGAGACCAGCATCTTCTGCAGTGTGACGGAGACCAGCATCTTCTGCAGTGTGACGAAGACCAGCATCTTCTGCAGTGTGACGGAGACCAGCATCTTCTGCAGTGTGACGACCAGCATCTTCTGCAGTGTGACGGAGACCAGCATCTTCTGCAGTGTGACGGAGACCAGCATCTTCTGCAGTGTGACGGAGACCAGCATCTTCTGCAGTGTGACGACCAGCATCTTCTGCAGTGTGACGGAGACCAGCATCTTCTGCAGTGTGATGGAGACCAGCATCTTCTGCAGTGTGACGGAGACCAGCATCTTCTGCAGTGTGACGGAGACCAGCATCTGCAGTGTGACGGAGACCAGCATCTGCAGTGTGACGGAGACCAGCATCTTCTGCAGTGTGACGGAGACCAGCATCTTCTGCAGTGTGATGGAGACCAGCATCTTCTGCAGTGTGACGGAGACCAGCATCTTCTGCAGTGTGACGGAGACCAGCATCTTCTGCAGTGTGATGGAGACCAGCATCTTCTGCAGTGTGACGGAGACCAGCATCTTCTGCAGTGTGACGGAGACCAGCATCTGCAGTGTGACGGAGACCAGCATCTGCAGTGTGACGGAGACCAGCATCTTCTGCAGTGTGACTGAGACCAGCATCTTCTGCAGTGTGACGGAGACCAGCATCTTCTGCAGTGTGACGGAGACCAGCATCTTCTGCAGTGTGACGGAGACCAGCATCTTCTGCAGTGTGACGGAGACCAGCATCTTCTGCAGTGTGATGGAGACCAGCATCTTCTGCAGTGTGACGGAGACCAGCATCTTCTGCAGTGTGACGGAGACCAGCATCTGCAGTGTGACGGAGACCAGCATCTGCAGTGTGACGGAGACCAGCATCTTCTGCAGTGTGACGGAGACCAGCATCTTCTGCAGTGTGACGGAGACCTGCATATGCAGTGTGACGGAGACCAGCATCTGCAGTGTGACGGAGACCAGCATCTTCTGCAGTGTGACGGAGACCAGCATTTTCTGCAGTGTGACGGAGACCAGCATCTTCTGCAGTGTGGCAGAGACCAGCATCTTCTGCAGTGTGGCAGAGACCAGCATCTTCTGCAGTGTGACGGAGACCAGCATCTTCTGCAGTGTGACGGAGACCAGCATCTTCTGCAGTGTGACGGAGACCAGCATCTTCTGCAGTGTGACGGAGACCAGCATCTGCAGTGTGACGGAGACCAGCATCTGCAGTGTGACGGAGACCAGCATCTTCTGCAGTGTGACGGAGACCAGCATCTGCAGTGTGACGGAGACCAGCATCTTCTGCAGTGTGACGGAGACCAGCATCGCATAAACACTCCAGCACTTCACTTTTGATGCTGCTTGCGAATTTCAATTAAAAAGTTATCGTCATTGTAGGTTTGAAACCGAGTGGATAAACCGTTCACAATTTTTACAATTTCTTCAGTGAAATTTGCCGAGTGGCGTCTACCTAGAATAAGAACAGTCCAAAAATTTATGTAATTAGAATATGCCAGTTTTTAGGGTTTGTTAGCTTTTGGTCATCTGAGCGAGACCTTCCACTGGCGTATCCCTCAACCCCATTAAAAATTATGGTTTTTAATTATTTTTTAGGGTTTGAAGCAAATTAAAACTTACACAGCACAAAATCAGTGTAAACTTGACCTTGAGCAAAGCCCAACATCGCTAAAAGTTTGAAGCTGATCAGAAGAGGCATTCTCCAGTTATTGCTCGGAAACCAATTATACCAAGATTTTTAACTTATAAAATTTATAAATTTTCATGTAGAAAACCTAAGCTTACCAGATATTTTCATGTAGAAAGCCTAAGCTTACCAGATATTTTCATGTAGAAAGCCTAAGCTTACCAGATATTTTCATGTAGAAAACCTAAGCTTACCAGATATTTTCATGTAGAAAGCCTAAGCTTACCAGATATTTTCATGTAGAAAACCTAAGCTTACCAGATATTTTCATGTAGAAAACCTAAGCTTACCAGATATTTTCATGTAGAAAGCCTAAGCTTACCAGATATTTTCATGTAGAAAGCCTAAGCTTACCAGATATTTTCATGTAGAAAGCCTAAGCTTACCAGATATTTTCATGTAGAAAGCCTAAGCTTACCAGATATTTTCATGTAGAAAGCCTAAGCTTACCAGATATTTTCATGTAGAAAGCCTAAGCTTACCAGATATTTTCATGTAGAAAGCCTAAGCTTACCAGATATTTTCATGTAGAAAGCCTAAGCTTACCAGATATTTTCATGTAGAAAGCCTAAGCTTACCAGATATTTTCATGTAGAAAGCCTAAGCTTACCAGATATTTTCATGTAGAAAACCTAAGCTTACCAGATATTTTCATGTAGAAAGCCTAAGCTTACCAGATATTTTCATGTAGAAAGCCTAAGCTTACCAGATATTTTCATGTAGAAAGCCTAAGCTTACCAGATATTTTCATGTAGAAAGCCTAAGCTTACCAGATATTTTCATGTAGAAAGCCTAAGCTTACCAGATATTTTCATGTAGAAAGCCTAAGCTTACCAGATATTTTCATGTAGAAAGCCTAAGCTTACCAGATATTTTCATGTAGAAAGCCTAAGCTTACCAGATATTTTCATGTAGAAAACCTAAGCTTACCAGATATTTTCATGTAGAAAGCCTAAGCTTACCAGATATTTTCATGTAGAAAACCTAAGCTTACCAGATATTTTCATGTAGAAAGCCTAAGCTTACCAGATATTTTCATGTAGAAAACCTAAGCTTACCAGATATTTTCATGTAGAAAACCTAAGCTTACCAGATATTTTCATGTAGAAAGCCTAAGCTTACCAGATATTTTCATGTAGAAAGCCTAAGCTTACCAGATATTTTCATGTAGAAAACCTAAGCTTACCAGATATTTTCATGTAGAAAGCCTAAGCTTACCAGATATTTTCATGTAGAAAACCTAAGCTTACCAGATATTTTCATGTAGAAAGCCTAAGCTTACCAGATATTTTCATGTAGAAAACCTAAGCTTACCAGATATTTTCATGTAGAAAACCTAAGCTTACCAGATATTTTCATGTAGAAAGCCTAAGCTTACCAGATATTTTCATGTAGAAAGCCTAAGCTTACCAGATATTTTCATGTAGAAAACCTAAGCTTACCAGATATTTTCATGTAGAAAGCCTAAGCTTACCAGATATTTTCATGTAGAAAGCCTAAGCTTACCAGATATTTTCATGTAGAAAGCCTAAGCTTACCAGATATTTTCATGTAGAAAGCCTAAGCTTACCAGATATTTTCATGTAGAAAACCTAAGCTTACCAGATATTTTCATGTAGAAAGCCTAAGCTTACCAGATATTTTCATGTAGAAAACCTAAGCTTACCAGATATTTTCATGTAGAAAGCCTAAGCTTACCAGATATTTTCATGTAGAAAACCTAAGCTTACCAGATATTTTCATGTAGAAAACCTAAGCTTACCAGATATTTTCATGTAGAAAGCCTAAGCTTACCAGATATTTTCATGTAGAAAGCCTAAGCTTACCAGATATTTTCATGTAGAAAACCTAAGCTTACCAGATATTTTCATGTAGAAAGCCTAAGCTTACCAGATATTTTCATGTAGAAAACCTAAGCTTACCAGATATTTTCATGTAGAAAGCCTAAGCTTACCAGATATTTTCATGTAGAAAGCCTAAGCTTACCAGATATTTTCATGTAGAAAGCCTAAGCTTACCAGATATTTTCATGTAGAAAGCCTAAGCTTACCAGATATTTTCATGTAGAAAGCCTAAGCTTACCAGATATTTTCATGTAGAAAGCCTAAGCTTACCAGATATTTTCATGTAGAAAGCCTAAGCTTACCAGATATTTTCATGTAGAAAGCCTAAGCTTACCAGATATTTTCATGTAGAAAACCTAAGCTTACCAGATACCATCTTGTATCATCACTTATTAAAGCTGGAAGATCTTCACAAGATCATACTGTTATTTCACACACAAAATATATTACATCACTTTAAAACTAAATTTAACAAATTAGCACTGCTGTGTGTGTGTGTGTGTGTGTGTGTGTGTGTGTGTGTGTGTGTGTGTGTGTGTGTGTGTGTGTGTGTGTGTGTGTGTGTGTGTGTGTGTGTGTGACCCAGTTAATATTTACACTAACTCATTACAGTTGTGACCCGGTGTGGACGTGTGAATTGCTCATTACTTTGTAATTTGTTCATGATTGTAACCATGTATGACGTGTGGATGATTCATTACCTTTGTAACTTGGTCATGATTGTGACCAGATCTACCTGGAGTTCATTACCTTTGTAACTTGTTCAGCTATCAAAACTTTGGAGTCCAGTCCCTGGAACCATTCTGTACCTCTGTAATCTTTGTGACTGCCACCCACAGGATGGGTATGGGGTACATAATGAAGATATTAAACTAACTAGCACTGCAATAAGTGTCAACCTGAGTAAGATAATACATACTAGTGGGCTTCGCCTCTTCTGTCGTCAACATTTTCTCCACCTCACCTTGGCAGTACATGTCTCTATACTGTTGCTTCAGTTTCACGTTGACACCCATATGGTTATGATCATAATCATAATATTTAAAGGGGTGGAAGGGTAAGCTAGTGGAAGGCCTCGGTCAGATGACGAGAAGCTCCATCTGCGGGTCATCATATGAATAAGATCCGCGTCAGGAAATACTTGTCCTATTTCCTAACAAACCTTACCTAACCTAACCTAGCCTAACCTAGTTTCAGCTTTACATTGTTCCAGACTATGGAGCAGAGCTTTTTCCATGCTCAGGGACTGACCACCTCAAAACTACATCTTCCAGGGCGATGGACTGATTACATAGTCTTTACATCTCTATTGCTTCTGTCGCCTCTTATCAACTGAAGAAACCTACTATGTATTCATCACATGATGCATACACAGGCTTGTAGGGATCCAGATATTCTTGACTGGTGATGGAAAGGTGACATGCAGCCGGTAGGCTGTAAACCCAGTTAACCAACCAAATACACCCGTGTTGAAAGTTTAAAGCCGATCAGAAGAGGCTTTTTAAAGTTATCACAAACACTCCAACTTAAATGGTTTATGTAACATAAACCACGAGGCAGCTGCACACACTAGTACTTGTGATGTAGTGGTTTAAAACCCACAAGTTGAGGAATGAGACACTTGTGCAACATTTGGGAATCTTTATTGAGGAAACGTTTCGCCAACAAGTGACTTCATCTTTCACCGTTCTCTGTACTGGACTGAAGAAGTCATTGGCTGACGAAACTTTTCTTCAATAAAGATTCCAAGATGCTAAATAAGTGTCTCATTCTTCAACTCCAGTACTTGTATGAACCTTCACTTATAGTACGCAACTTAGAGGAAGAAGAAAAAATAAGGCAAGCACTTAGAGGTATCCCTTTAAGAATACCTTTTAAGGCGGGGTTGTAATAAAGATGTGCAGAAAAGCAGCTCTCATCTCCAATGAATAAATTCCGTGTTTTTTGGCATAGCTTATAAATAACACATCAGTTTTTTTTACATTGGTCCTTACAGTACATAGGTGTAATGGGCATATAAAAAAAACACTAGATTTAATCTTGTCTGCCTATTAAAGTCTAGCAGTGTGACTTGTTTCCAGTGGGGAAGAAAAATTTGCTCAGTGATGTGACCGTTAAGGTTTTTTTTACAGCTACAAGTTTAGTGTCTCCCGTTTGAATCTTGGGGGGAAATATAGTAGTATGCTCGCTGACCTCAGTTTGAGTTGGGAAAGAGTAACATTATGCTCGCTGACCTCATTTTGAGCTGGGAAACAGTTGCATTATGCTCGCTGACCTCAGTTTGAGCTGGGAACAGTTGCATTATGCTCGCTGACCTTTGAGTTGGGAAAGAGTAACATTATGCTCGCTGACCTCAGTTTGAGCTGGGAAACAGTTGCATTATGCTCGCCTGTACCAGTGCTAACGAGAGGGAAACACAGGAGACATCGTCAAATCAACAGTGCAAAACTCCAAGGTCGGATATCCCTCAGTGACAGTCGTGAGAAAGAAGTGAATAGTTAAACAGTCAAGGTTAATGTTTTAGTAGCTGACCTATATTCAGCTGACCAGTGTACAGTGAGAGAATTATAGCAGAAAACGCCAAATATATCTATAAACTCAAGGAAAGTCAGGTTGTATGTGGCGTTACTCCCCTCAGTGTTTTAAAAATGGCTGAGTCAGCAGAACAGGTCAGGAGACAACAACACCACACAACCCCTGATAAATGGAATTGAGGGGGATTTGGAAGGATAAAACCATGGGTTAAACCTTTCTGATCTACCAGAATGGAAAGGAGTTAGAAGTTAATTGGGGAAGCCAGACTGTGAAGTGAGATGGGAAGGGGAGTGTGTAATAAGGGGTTAACTGTAAGGGTTTTGTGAAGTTAAGGGAAAAGTGAGCAGTGAAGAGGGTTTTGAAGAGGAAATTTTACTAGTAATTCAGTGGTGATTGCTAAAGTAGATACTAAGTGTACTAGGGACTGGAAAAGAGAAATAAATATTATTGTATATGAGTAAAAGAGCGAAGAGTGAAAATGGCAGGCATTAGGGGGGTACAGGCTGCCATAATTATATTTATATTTCTTCTTCAATTCCATATAATGACGGTCTAGTAGCTAGGAATGATAGCCTTAACTCTATGTAATGCATGCATAGGTCAGTGTGAGACAATAGAACCACTCTTATCCCAGACACCACCAGACATATGTATATACTGTACTAAGGTACGAAAGAAGAACAGTAAATATACCTTATGTAATTTGTGTAAGGGGTGGGTGCATAATGGGTGTGTACAATTATAGTAATGATGCCAGATTTCATTTTGTTTGTAACAAATGCACTTTGGCACAGTTACCCTTTAGCAATGATGACATTGATTTACCTAATTTTAACACAAATGACCCCTTCCCATATACATGTACTGATGATTATGATTGTTTTATGAAAACAGGCCTTCACTTTATTCATGTCAATTTCGAGATCACTTTTTCCAAAATTGGCAGAGATTAGGATTCTAGCTAACAGAACTAGGGCAGCAGTTATATCCATCTCTGAATCCTGGTTGGATGATACGGTGACTGACGACGAGGTCAAGATAGAAGGTTACGATATAAAACGCTTAGTCAGTAACAGAAAAGGTGGTGGGGTATGTGCCTACATAAGAAATGACTTAACCTATAATCCAAGACCTGATTTAAATGACAATAAACTGGAGATTCTATGGTTTGAAGTGTTGCTTCCCAAGACCAAACCCATCTTAGTAGGAACTAGTTACCGCCCTCCCACCCATGACCAGTTCTTAGAGGATTTTTCGAGTCTTGTCCGGACTTTATAACATTTGGGAGACAGTAATGCTGGGGGACTTCAATATCTGTTTTCAACAGCAAAATAACGGGCTATGTAAAAGGTATAAGCAAATTTTAGGTTTAAGTAGTTACACTCGGCTAATTAATACACCAACCCGGATCACACAGTTCTCAGCCACCCTAATTAACCACATACTTTGTAACCGCTCTGAGAACATTAGTCAGTCAGGCGTCATTACCACAGGTCTTAGTGATCACTTCATTATTTACTGAACCAGGAAAATCACTAGGGAACGGATAGGCCTACACAGGACAATAAAAATGAGGTCAACTAGAAACTACAGTGAAGAAACAATGGTAAATAGGCTACTCAATTTTGACTGGACAGTGATAACAAGTTGCACGGACGTAAACGATGCCTGGGAAAAATTCAAAACAATGTTCACTACCATCCTTGATAATATTGCACCAGTTAAAGAAGTTAAGATTAAACGAAGAACTGAACCCTGGATGACTACTGAGATATTATATAATATGAAATTTAGAGACCAGCTGCAAAAAGATTTAAGGCAAACAAACAGGATATTGCAACACTAAATGAATTCCGAAGGGTGAGGAACAGAGTGCAGAGGCTTATAAAAGAAGCATAGGCAAGGCACTATTGCTCAATAATCGAGGAGTACAAGAATAACCCTAGAAAGCTCTGGCAACAACTAAAACAGTTGGGGTATAGCCATAAAACGATAGATAAATCTAACTTAGTGCTAAATGTTGATAATAAAGTATGCCACGAAACAAATAAAGTGGAAAATGGTTTTAATTCATACTACACATTTGTCGCATCAAAACTAGTAAGTAAACTACCAGCTGCATCAAATACCTTTAACAGACTCTGATAAGTTTAAAACATAATACCAATAAAGGGGTAACCCCAAAACAGTATCTCATGTCAACTAAAGTGAACTAAGCAGGTTAAACCCAACTAAGACCACTGGCCCAGATAACATCCCGTCTAAGTTCCTAAAAGATTGTGCCTCTTAATTGCCAATCCCTATTGCTCACATAATAAATTTGTTCATCACCACTAATACCGTACCGGAGGGGTTCAAGGAGGCCAGAGTTATTCCTATTTTCAAGAAAAATAGTAGGTCTGATGTCAGCAACTATTGGCCTGTTAAGTACACTCAGTATAATATCCAAAATTCTAGAGTGGGCGGTATACTGTTAAGTTGTTAAGTATCTTAATGACAATAACATTATTCATAGTTACCAGTCAGGCTTTAGGAGCTCTTACTCAACCGACACCTCCCTAATTAATCTGATGGATTACATAAGAACTGAAATGTCGATAGGGAACCTCATAGGAATGGTTAGACTTGCATAAGGCCTTCGATACTGTCAACCACAATATGTTATGTAAGAAACTTCAAGCTATCGGCATAGGTTCCATAGACTGGTTTAAGTCCTGTCTTAGCAACAGGAGACAAACTGTCAAAATCAACAAAACAGAATCAAAATCCCTGCCGATAGCATGTGGAGTTCCCCAAGGTAGTATTCTGGGTCCCTCATTATTTCTATGCTATGTAAATGACATGCCCATCAGTGTCAAGTGCAAACTCCTACTGTATGCGGATGACAGTGCTCTGTTAGTGTCAGGTAAAGACCCACAAGATATAGCTAATGTAATAACACTAGAACTGGAGTCCTGCAGCAAATGGTTAGTAGACAACAAACTATCGTTACACCTCGGAAAAACGGAAGCCATACTCTTTGGCACGAAACATAAACTGAGAAGGGTAAATAATTTTAATGTTCTGTGTAATGGGGAACCCATCACTTCAGTTTCCTCAGTAAAATATCTGGGAATCCCCTTTGACCCATGCATGTCAGGAGAACTGATAGGGAACAGTGTAGTAAAGAAAGCGAATGCCAGACTGAAGTTCCTCTACAGACAAGCACAGTGTCTACCTACTAAGGCTCGCTGGACCCTATGTCTAACCCTTATACAATGTCATATGGACTATTCTTGCTCTTCATGGTACTCTGCCTTGACAAGCACAGTGTCTACCTACTAAGGCTCGCTGGACCCTATGTCTAACCCTTATATAATGTCATATGGACTATTCTTGCTCTTCATGGTACTTTGCCTTGACAAAAAAAAAAAACTGAAAGATAAACTGTAAATTACCCAGAACAAAATGGTAAGATTCATCCTGGACCTGGGTCCAAGAGAACATGTAGGCCAGGATGAATTATAACAATTGGATATGCTGAATGTTGAAGACAGAGTAAAACAACTGAAGTTAAATCAAGTTTATAAAATTGTTCACAAACAATGTCCAGAATATCTCGCTGCCAATTCTGTCAAGGCTGGGAACCAAAGTCATCATAGTACTAGGGGAAGAGAGCACAACTTTGTAGTACCTATTGTCAGTGGCCAGGCTTCAAACATCTTTTATTGCACAGCAATGAAGGTATGGAACAGATTGCCTGCACATGTCAAAGCCAGTCATAGCTTGAGCCAGTTCAAGAAGAGCAAAAAGGTACCTAATGAATGTAGCGACAGAAAGGGAGAAGAATGCTTTTTTATTTTTTTTAGCTAATACACATGTAAATGTAAATAACTTATTTTACCTTATTCTTAGTATATCTCCTTTATAGTATAACAATAAGATATTATCTCTTTTATAGTATAATAATAAGATATTATCTTCTTTATAGTATAATAATATTATCTCCTTTATAGTATAATAATAAGGTATCATAAGGACCCCAATGGAAATAAGTCACCGACTTTTATGGGTTATCCCAGGTTCTCTATACACATATGCTGCTATGTATGATAATGTATGTAACTGTATTTGTGTATATCTGAATCAACTTACTTAGGAAGTTGTGCTGGCGTCAGGCAGTTTTCCTGGCTGTTTTATCATTTATTGATCATTACGTTAGCGAAGGACTTACATTACACCAGCTAATGAGATTTAGGTCACAAGTTTGTGTAATTCTGGAACGTAAATATATTAAGTAGAGCTATTTAGACTTTGCCAGTTTAGAGTTGAACGAGAGAACAAATAGGCAAATACTAGTCTCAACGACTCGGCTTATTGAACGCATTTAGGGTTGTTAACTTGAAGGTTAAGACGGGACTTCCCTCCTTATGGCTTTGTTACCTGACACTGTATAGCTGCTTGTTGACTCCACGAAGTTTAAACAAACAACTGAATTGCTGGGGTGGTTGTTGAGCCTTGAAGGTTCACCTTGATGCTGGGGTGGTTGTTGAGCCTTGAAGGTTCACCTTGATGCTGAGGTGGTTGTTGAGCCTTGAAGGTTCACCTTGATGCTGGGGTGGTTGTTGACCCTTGAAGGTTCACCTTGATGCTGGGGTGATTGTTGAGCCTTGAAGGTTCACCTTGATGCTGGGGTGGTTGTTGAGCCTTGAAAGTTCACCTTGATGCTGGGGTGGTTGAGCCTTGAAGGTTCACCTTGATGCTGGGGTGGTTGTTGAGCCTTGAAGGTTCACCCTGATGCTGGGGTGGTTCTTGGACCTTGAAGGTTCACGTTGATGCTGAGGTAGTTAATGAACCTTGAAGGTTCACCTTGATGCTGGGGTGGTTGTTGACCCTTGAAGGTTCACCTTGATGCTGGGGTGGTTGTTGACCCTTGAAGGTTCACCTTGATGCTGGGGTGGTTGTTGAGCCTTGAAGGTTCACCTTGATGCTGGGGTGGTTGTTAACCCTTGAAGGTTCACCTTGATGCTGGGGTGGTTGTTGACCCTTGAAGGTTCACCTTGATGCTGGGGTGGTTGTTGAGCCTTGAAGGTTCACCTTGATGCTGGGGTGGTTGTTGAGCCTTGAAGGTTCACCTTGATGCTGGGGTGGTTGTTGAGCCTTGAAGGTTCACCGTGATGCTGGGATGGTTGTTGAACCTTGAAGGTTCACCTTGATGCTGGGGTGGTTGTTGAGCCTTGAAGGTTCACCTTGATGCTGGGGTGGTTGACCCTTGAAGGTTCACCTTGATGCTGGGGTGGTTGTTGACACTTGAAGGTTCACCTTGATGCTGGGGTGATTGTTAAGCCTTGAAGGTTCACCTTGATGCTGGGATGGTTGTTGACCCTTGAAGGTTCACCTTGATGCTGGGGTGATTGTTGAGCCTTGAAGGTTCACCTTGATGCTGGGGTGGTTGTTGAGCCTTGAAGGTTCACCTTGATGCTGGGGTGGTTGTTGAGCTTTGAAGGTTCACCTTGATGCTGGGGTGGTTGTTGAGCCTTGAAGGTTCACCTTGATGCTGGGGTGGTTGTTGAGCCTTGAAGGTTCACCTTGATGCTGGGGTGGTTGTTGAGCCTTGAAGGTTCACCTTGATGCTGGGGTGGTTGTTGAGCCTTGAAGGTTCACCGTGATGCTGGGATGGTTGTTGAACCTTGAAGGTTCACCTTGATGCTGGGGTGGTTGTTGAGCCTTGAAGGTTCACCTTGATGCTGGGGTGGTTGACCCTTGAAGGTTCACCTTGATGCTGGGGTGGTTGTTGACACTTGAAGGTTCACCTTGATGCTGGGGTGATTGTTAAGCCTTGAAGGTTCACCTTGATGCTGGGATGGTTGTTGACCCTTGAAGGTTCACCTTGATGCTGGGGTGGTTGTTGAACCTTGAAGGTTCACCTTGATGCTGGGGTGGTTGTTGACCCTTGAAGGTTCACCTTGGTGCTGGGGTGGTTGTTGAACCTTGAAGGTTCACCTTGGTGCTGGGGTGGTTGTTGAACCTTGAAGGTTCAACTTGATGCTGGGGTGGTTGTTGACCCTTGAAGGTTCAACTTGATGCTGGGGTGGTTGTTGAGGCTTGAAGGTTCACCTTGGTGCTGGGGTGGTTGTTGAACCTTGAAGGTTCACCTTGATGCTGGGGTGGTTGTTGAACCTTGAAGGTTCACCTTGATGCTGGGGTGGTTGTTGAGGCTTGAAGGTTCACCTTGGTGCTGGGGTGGTTGTTGAACCTTGAAGGTTCACCTTGGTGCTGGGGTGGTTGTTGAACCTTGAAGGTTCAACTTGATGCTGGGGTGGTTGTTGACCCTTGAAGGTTCAACTTGATGCTGGGGTGGTTGTTGACTCTTGAAGGTTCACCTTGATGCTGGGGTGGTTGTTGGACCTTGAAGGTTCACCCTGATGCTGGGGTGGTTCTTGGACCTTGAGGGTTCACCTTGGTGCTGGGGTGGTTGTTGAACCTTGAAGGTTCACCTTGATGCTGGAGTGGTTGTTGAGCCTTGAAGGTTCACCTTGATGCTGGGGTGGTTGTTGAGCCTTGAAGGTTCACCTTGATGCTGGGGTGGTTGTAAGAGAAGCCTCAGCTATAGGCTGATGTATCAGGCTGAAACGCAAAGCAGACAACAACGGCTTTTCTTCACTTCTTCAGGCAGAAAGCACGTCTCAGTAAGAGCAGCCGCCTCTCTCCTGTGACTTCAAAACAACGCCAGTAAATAGTCTCCCTTGAATAAAACATGTCTTCCCTCCCTCTCCAGTGCTTAAAATTCTTGCCCCTTCCACCGTCCAAACCAAAACATTTTGGTTAAGATCAAGCCTCACTGTGACCCCACATGGCTGTCATATCAAGGCATGAGTCACTGTGACCCCACATGGCTGTCATTTCACGTACGTCAATGTGATACCCCTCATTGGCTGTCATCTCAAGGCAAGCCTCACTAGTAGGCGATTCTCAGGTAAGATATATGGACCGTTCATTTTGTAACAGAGACTGAAAGGTCAGACAGAGAGTGTGTCTTCCTGGAGCTGGTGGTGGTGACATAGTCAGCAGGTTGGATAATATGGCAGGTAATGGGAACAAGCCCATTATCTGTCTTAGTGCTGGGGGTAATGACATTGCGAAGGGCAGGAGAGAGGAACTGCTGGATAAGTACAGGTTAGCCATAGTAGTAGTTAGGTCTAAGGGAGGGATCCCAGTCATATGTAGCATCTTGTCTAGAAAGGGAGTGGGCAATGAATGGATGTCCAGAGCAATTAGTATAAATTGCTGGCTAGACAGGTACTGCAATGAACTTGCAATCCCATTCATTGATAACTGGGACCTATTCTTTGGCAAACGTGATATGTATGCAAGGGATGGGGTTCATCTCTCTGGGGATGGAGTGGTTGCATTAGCGAATTCAATTGAGAGGGTAATTGATGACTTGTCTAGGAATTTAAACTGATAGATTATAGAGGTATGGGTGTTTGTGGGAAACAATCAGGCTGCAGCATTAGGGTTAAAAACAGCAGTTATTTCCGGGATACCTCAGGGATATGTTTAAAAGACAATATTCAAAATAAAGTTGCTAGTAATGGCAAATCAATTGACCAACAAAGAAAGATAGTAGAGGGCAACGAGTGACTAGCTCCGTTAAGGTTTACTATACAAATAGTAGGAGTCTAAGAAATAAGATAGATGAGCTAAGATTACTTGCAAGTGTAGGTAATATAGATATTATTGGTATAACAGAGACCTGGTTCAACCTGAAAGATAGAGAAATGCCTTCTGAATGCAACATACAGGGTTATAAACTATTCCACACTGATAGGGTCAACAGGAAGGGTGGTGGAGTGGCGATGTATGTCAGAGAAAATTTAAATTGTTGTCTTAGACAGGATATAAGATTAGAAACATCGAACACAGAATCTGGCTACAGTTTCTCGAGGGACGTGACAAATTAATTTTGGGGGCGATTTATAGGCCCCCAAACCTTGGCAGGGAGTGCAGTAAGCTGTTATGGGACGAAATTCATAAGGCATCTAGATATGAAAATGTTGTGATAATGGGAGATTTTAACTTTAGACAAATTGATTGGAACAATATGACAGGAAATCTTGAGTCTAGTGACTTTCTTGATACGGTTCAGGATTGCTTATTAGAACAGGTTGTGACAGAACCAACTAGAGGAAACAATCTGCTTGACTTGATTCTTGCCAACAAAGATTCACTAATTAATAATCTTGAGGTTAATGATGAGCTTGGGGAAAGTGATCACAAATCACTTAGTTTCAATATATCATGGAATTACCCAGATAACTGCAATCAAATCTCTGTCCCAGATTTTCGCTTGGCCGACTTCAAGGGACTGAAAAATTACCTGGGTGGGCTAAATTGGGATGTCCTGACTATGGGTCAGGTAGGTGATCTTGGTTGCCAATATGACGTTTTTCAGAGCATAGTTCTAGCTGCCCAGACAACTTTTGTTCCGAGTAGGGAAATTAGATCTAACAAAAATTATCCCAAATGGATGAACAATAGATTAAAACATCTCATTGGTCAAAAGAGAGGCATATATAGGCGTATCAAAAGAGGGGATGGGCAGTTAAGAAATCAATATATTTAATTAAAGAGAGAAATAAAGAAAGGAATAAGAAAAGCAAAAAGGGATTATGAGGTTAAGGTCGCAAGGGATTCAAAGACTAACCCAAAAGGGTTCTTTCAGGTATACAGAAGTAAGATTAGGGGCAAGATTGGCCCACTTAAGAGTAACTCTGGTCAGATCACTGACAGTGATAAGGATATGTGTGAAATTCTCAATACCTACTTCCTCTCAGTTTTCACCCAGGAAAATACTAGCGATATTCCTGAAATAATAGATTATGTAGAACAGGATAATAAACTATGTACGATTGCGGTAACTAGTGACATGGTCCTCAGACAAATAGAGAAACTAAAACCTAACAAATCCCCAGGTCCTGATGAACTGTTTGCAAGGGTGTTAAAGGAATGTAAAGAGGAACTTAGCATACCTTTGGCTAATCTTTTTAACATATCACTACAAACTGGCATAGTGCCTGATAAGTGGAAAATGGCAAATGTAATACCTATTTACAAGGCAGGTGACAGGTCCTTAGCTTCGAACTATAGACCAATAAGCCTTACCTCCATAGTGGAAAAATTTATAGAATCAATAATTGCCGAAGCAATTCGTAGCCATCTTGACAGGCACAGATTGATTAATGAATCTCAACACGGTTTTACAAAGGGGCGTTCCTGTCTTACGAATTTACTAACTTTTTTTCACTAAGGTGTTTGAGGAGGTAGATCATGGTAATGAATATATTGTGTATATGGACTTCAGTAAGGCTTTCGATAGAGTTCCACACCAGAGGCTATTGAGGAAACTTAAGGCACACGGAATAGGAGGAGAAATTTTTTCCTGGGTAGAGGCATGGCTGACAAATAGACAGCAGAGAGTTTGCATAAATGGGGAGAAATCAGAATGGGGGCACGTCACAAGCGGTGTTCCTCAGGGGTCAGTGTTGGGCCCGTTGTTGTTCACAATTTACATAAACGACATAGATGAGGGAATAAATAGCGACATAAGCAAATTTGCTGATGACACCAAAATAGGCCGTCCAATTCATTCTAATGAGGACACTAGAGCACTCCAGGATGATTTGAATAGACTGATGCAATGGTCGGAAAAGTGGCAGATGCAGTTTAATATTGACAAATGCAAAGTTCCAAATGTTGGACAGTTAAATAACCATGCCACATATAAACTAAATAATGTTGATCTTAATACTACTGATTGCGAAAAGGATTTAGGAGTTCTGGTTAGCAGTAATCTAAAACCAAGACAACAGTGCATTAGTGTTCGCAATAAAGCTAACAGAATTCTTGGCTTCATATCTAGAAGTATAAATAATAGAAGTCCTCAGTTTGTTCTTCAACTCCATATATCTTTGGTTAGGCATCATTTAGACTATGCTGCTCAGTTCGGGTCACCGTATTACAGAATGGATATAAATGCTCTGGAAAACGTACAGAGGAGGGTGACAAAGATGATCCCATGTATCAGAAATCTTCCCTATCAGAATAGTCTGAGGGCTCAGAATCTGCACTCTCTCGAAAGGCGTAGAATTAGGGGTGATATGATCGAGGTGTATAAATGGAAAACAGGAATAAATAAAGGGGATGTAAATAGCGTGCTGAAAATTTCCAGCCAAGACAAGACTCGCAGCAATGGTTTCAAGTTGAAAAAATTCAGATTCATGGAAGGATATAGGAAAGCACTGGTTTGGTAATATAGTTGTGGATGAGTGGAACAAACTCCCGAGTACAGTTATTCAGGCTAAAACGTTGTGTAGTTTTAAAAATAGGTTAGATAAATATGAGTGGGTGTGAGTTGGACCTGACTAGCTTGTGCTGCTGGGTCTGGTGCAGTGCTCCATCCTTGAGTGGAGGTGGCCAGACTGGGTGGGTCATTGGGCTAATCCGGGGGGGCTCATTGGTCTAATCCGGGGGGGGGGACATGGACCTGCTCCGCCTGTTGCAGTGTTCCTTCTTTCTTACGTTCTTATGATCCCACATGGCTGTCAGCTCAAGGCAAGCCTCACTATGACCCAATATGGCTATCAGCTCAAGATAAGCCTCACTATGACCCCACATGGCTATCAGCTCAAGAAGACTCACTGCTACCATTGTGTCAGTTACCGAGTGTCAGTAAGTGTCACCAGTGGTGCCATAAGTGTCACCACCATTGTCTGAAATTGTTCTTGTTTAATGTCTTGGCGCTCATAGGTTGAAAGCAGTCAGAGTTCTTTAGTGTGTGTGTGTGTGCGTGTGCGCGCGCGCTCTGTTAGCAGGGGTCGAGACTTAGCTCCTGGTGCCGCTTCCTAGACTACTTTGTTAGGCAGCATTTACTTCTGGCCTCTCGTTCCTTATCGTATCTACTCTTGCAGCTGTGTATTGAGTTTGCCTCCACCAGTGTGACTTTGTAAATGGTCCAAGTCGGACCGAAACGTCGTCATAAACTTCTCCTATGTGCGGGTTATTTGTGCATCATCCAAGTCATTCCACTTTTTCAGCCACCGAAAGACGGAAGAAATATATCCTTATGTACCTAGTTCATCTTTCAGGGTAGATTTATTGTTCCTTCTCCAGTTGCAGTTTGACTCGCTGGTGTAGTCCCGGCCCGGGTCTTCTGCCTGAGGTCACCCGCCCTTGATAACTGGTATAAAATATCGACACGATGGAAAATAAACACAGATGCAGTATAATGCGATCCTTTATTGACTACATTTCGCCCACACAGTGGACTTTATCAAGTCATAAACAGATCTGTTTGGACGAAGAGTACATGAGTATATATAGTGTACTTAGTCAGTGGTGACGTGTACTTAGCTCTGTGAAGACCTGTTAGTGTGCTCTCTGTGAATCTGAACCAGGATGCCCTCTCTTGAGCAGCTTTACCAGCAGCTGAGAGAAGAACTCAGAGTTGCTAAACTGGAGATACGGCGATTAACGGAGGAGAACAAGAGGATTCGTAGTAATCCACCTGTTGTGAGTCCCCAGTTTATATTTGTCCAACCTATTTTTATGTTACCCAAGTAATAGCTTTTATATCCTTTTACTCATGTACGAATTAATTGCTCTACCATATTGTATTACTTTTGTCACTACTACTACTACTACTACTACTACCACTAGTGAACATCGAAATGGTACCTCACTAGTATTCACCTCACTCTGAGCCTTTATATACCCTCTGTGTCCATGTATTGTTTGTAGTGGCTTGATGGAGCTCCTGGAGAGCGAAACGTTGCCACAATAAATGTCACATTAGTTGCACTTGTGTCCTTTTACTTTACAACTAATTTATTAACTTTCTTCAGTAAAGCTTTTGAGGCTGTTGACCACGATAAAGAATTTGATATTATTTACTTAGATTTTAGTAAGGCATTTGATAGAGTTCCGCACCAAAGACTGTTGAAGAAAGTAGCAGCTCATGGCATTGGGGGAAGGGTGCTCTCGTGGATCGAATCATGGCTCACAGACAGGAAGCAAAGAGTGTCCATAAATGGGGTTAAATCCGAGTGGGGATCAGTAACAAGTGGCGTTCCACAGGGATCAGTCTTGGGCCCGTTGTTGTTTATAATATATATCAATGATCTTGATGAAGGAATTACTAGTGATATGAGCAAATTCGCCGATGACACGAAGATAGGAAGGATAACTGATTCAAACGTAGATGTTAGGGAACTTCAGGAGGATTTAGACAAACTCTACTCTTGGTCAGAAAAGTGGCAGATGCAGTTCAATGTAGATAAATGCAAGGTTCTGAAGCTTGGGAGTGCCCATAACCCTAGTACTTATAAGTTAAATTATGTAGAACTTAGCCATACAGATTGCGAAAAGGACTTGGGGGTTATGGTAAGCAGCAACCTTAAACCAAGACAGCAATGCCTAAGCGTACGTAATAAGGCAAATAGATTACTGGGATTTATATCAAGAAGTGTAAGCAACAGAAGTCCAGAGGTCATACTGCAGCTTTATACATCATTAGTAAGGCCTCACCTAGATTATGCAGCTCAATTCTGGTCTCCATATTACAGAATGGACATAAATTCGTTAGAAAACATTCAGCGTAGGATGACTAAATTAATACATAGCATTAGAAATCTTCCTTATGAAGAAAGATTGAAGACTCTTAAGTTACATTCACTTGTTAGACGAAGAATGAGGGGAGACCTGATCGAAGTGTATAAGTGGAAGATAGGTATTAATAAAGGGGATATTAACAAGGTCTTGAGGATATCTCTCCAAGAGAGAACCCGCAGTAATGGATTTAAATTAGATAAGTTTAGATTTAGAAAGGACATAGGAAAGTATTGGTTTGGAAATAGGGTAGTAGATGAGTGGAACAGTCTACCTAGTTGGGTTATTGAGGCTGGGACTTTGGGTAGTTTCAAATTTAGGTTGGATAAATACATGAGTGGGATGGGTTGGATTTGAGTGGGACTTGCACATCAGAGCTTATTTCTTGGGTAGCATTGAAAATTGGGTAGGTCAAATGTTTGTTAGTGGGATGAATTGTAAAGGACCTGCCTAGTATGGGCCAACAGGCCTGCTGCAGTGTTCCTCCTTTCTTATGTTCTTATGTTCTTATGTTGGGTAGGTTGTATTAGAGACGAACCTGCAGGTCAGTCTTACATCCAAGTTTCTCCACCTTACTCCACACTATATATATTCATGTATTCTCTGTCCAGGTAGATCTCTTTGTGACCTGATAAAGCCCACTATGTGGGCGAAACGTAGTCAATAAAGCATTGGATTTTACTGCATTTGTGTTTATTTTTCTAGGTGAGCCAGCCTTGGCTTCGTTGGGGGAGTATCGTAAGATCAAGCATCCTTGATGTTGCTCCTTACCCCGCGATGCCACTGCTAGTAACCAGCTTTGCTGATTCCTGGCATCAAGTACCGCATCGTGTACGTGTTATGTTTCTCATCAGCTCTTTTTCATATACTCGCCGACTTCAGACCGAAGAAAAATTATTTTTAAATCCCATTGGTTTATATGCTTCCTTAGCATCCATCTCTTTTCTCTGCTTCTTTGTCTCTCACTCACTCTCCACTTCCTTTTGTCCTGTTCCTCTGATTTTGTTTGTATCTTTAACTTATCCTGTCTGTTTCTCATTAAGTTTTAAATTCTGCTACTCAGTTCTTTCTCATCATTCCATCTCTCTATGTTTGCCATGTCCATTGTTTTATAGCCATTGCCACTATGCCTTTTTTTGTAAATCTGCCTTTGTAAATCCGCTGGTGCGTCATTTAGGGTGAAGACCAGAGTATAGTTTTGCTAGTTTGTGTTACTTAGGTTAAAGACCAGAGGATAGTTTTGCTAGTATGTTTGTGTGTTACTTAGGTTAAAGACCAGAGGATAGTTTTGCTAGTTTGTGTGTTACTTAGGTTAAAGACCAGAGCATAGTTTTGCTAGTATGCTTGTGTGTTACTTAGGTTAAAGACCAGAGGATAGTTTTGCTAGTTTGTTCCCAGATGGTAGGGCAGCCCTGTCCTCACTTGTATACAGCAGACGATTTGTATACAACCCGCACATAGGAGAAAGAAACGTTATGACGACGTTACGGTCCGACTTCGACTATTAACTGTAACAGCCCAAGTCGGACCGAAACGTCGTCATAAAGTTTCATTCTCCCATGTGTGTATTCTGCTATGTATCCCATGTATCCTGCCACTTCTCTACCAACAAGAAAGTTAGAAAAGTGTCATAAACACGCTGCGGAAGAATTATGAAATAAATTTTAATATGAAGATTTCGGTGCTTGTTTGTACACCACTCTGAAACATCGTGAAAACAAGTAGCCATTTAAACAAGTAGCCATTTAAACAAAAAAGTAGCCATTGAAATATAAAATAGCCATTTAAACGGCTCATCTGTCTCTG
This sequence comes from Cherax quadricarinatus, assembly GCF_038502225.1. Lineage (NCBI taxonomy): Eukaryota > Metazoa > Arthropoda > Malacostraca > Decapoda > Parastacidae > Cherax > Cherax quadricarinatus. The sequence continues at coordinate 53,182,059 of NC_091298.1, forward strand.
GATTTCACCTTTGTTACCTTGTCTCAGGTCCTCTTAGTTCTAAGGCTTAGTTGATATTGTTTACCAAGAGACTAATTTGTCAACTATAACTCATATGATATAAGGAAGGCAAACTAATACAGTGGAAGAAATACAAGGGGAATGAGAAGAGTGATAAGGGAAAAAAATAAATATCCCCGGAGACAAATGTTATTACTGGGGTGTGTGTGTGTCCTCTCCACGGACACACACACACACTCCAAGGACACACACACACACTCCAAGGACACACACTCTCCAAGGACACACACACTCTTCAAGGACACACACACTCTTCAAGGACACACACACTCTTCAAGGACACACACTCTCCAAGGACACACACACTCTCCAAGGACACACACACACTCCAAGGACACACACACACACTCTCCAGGGAGACACACAGACACACACACACACCAGGGACACACTGCCACTTTGAATGGGGTCAGTATATTGCTTACTACAACCTTGAATGGGGTCAGTATATTGCTTACTACAACCTTGAATGGGGTCAGTATATTGCTTACTACAACCTTGAATGGGGTCAGTATATTGCTTACTACAACCTTGAATGGGGTCAGTATATTTCTTACTGCCACCTTAAATGGGGTCAGTATATTGCTTACTACCACCTTGAATGGGGTCAGTATATTGCTTACTACAACCTTGAATGGGGTCAGTATATTGCTTACTACAACCTTGAATGGGGTCAGTATATTTCTTACTGCCACCTTAAATGGGGTCAGTATATTGCTTACTACCACCTTGAATGGGGTCAGTATATTTCTTACTGCCACCTTAAATGGGGTCAGTATATTGCTTACTACCACCTTGAATGGGGTCAGTATATTGCTTACTGCCACCTTGAATGGGGTCAGCATATTGCTTACTACCACCTTGAATGGGGTCAGTATATTGCTTACTGCCACCTTGAATGGGGTCAGCATATTGCTTACTACCACCTTGAATGGGGTCAGTATATTGCTTACTGCCACCTTGAATGGGGTCAGCATATTGCTTACTACCACCTTGAATGGGGTCAGCATATTGCTTACTGCCACCTTGAATGGGGTCAATATATTGCTTACTACCAAATTGAATGGGGTCAGTATATTGCTTACTACCACTTTGAATGGGGTCAGTATATTGCTTACTGCCACCTTGAATGGGGTCAATATATTGCTTACTACCAATTTGAATGGGGTCAGTATATTGCTTACTACCACCTTGAATGGGGTCAGTATATTGCTTACTACCACCTTGAATGGGGTCAGTATATTGCTTACTGCCACCTTGAATGGGGTCAGTATATTGCTTACTGCCACCTTGAATGGGGTCAGTATATTGCTTACTTCCACCTTGAATGGGGTCAGTATATTGCTTACTATCACCTTGAATGGGGTCAGTATATTGCTTACTACCACCTTGAATGTGGTCAGTATATTGCTTACTACCACCTTGAGTGGGGTCAGTGTATTGCTTACTGCCACTTTGAATGGGGTCAGTATATTGCTTACTGCCACCTTGAATGGGGTCAGTATATTGCTTACTACCACCTTGAATGTGGTCAGTATATTGCTTACTACCACCTTGAATGGGGTCAGTATATTGCTTACTACCACCTTGAATGGGGTCAGTATATTGCTTACTGAAACCTTGAATGGGGTCAGTATAATGCTTACTACCACTTTGAATGGGGTCAGTATATTGCATACTGCCACCTTCAATGGGGTCAGTATATTGCTTACTGCCACCTTGAATGGGGTCAGTATATTGCTTACTGCTACCTTGAATGGGGTCAGTATATTGCTTACTGCCACCTTGAATGGGGTCATATTACTTACTGCCACCTTGAATGGGGGTCAGTATATTGCTTACTACCCCCTTGAATGGGGTCAGTATATTGCTTACTGCCACCTTGAATGGTTTCAGTATATTGCATACTGTTACCTTGAATGGGGTCAGTATATTGCTTACTGCCGCCTTGAATGGTTTCAGTATATTGCTTACTGTTACCTTGAATGGGGTCAGTATGTTGCTTACTACCACCTTGAATGGGGTCAGTATATTGCTTACTGCCGCCTTGAATGGGGTCAGTATATTGCTTACTACCACCTTGAATGGTGTTAGTATATTGCTTACTACCACCTTGAATGGGGTCAGTATGTTGCTTACTACCACCTTGAATGGTGTTAGTATATTGCTTACTACCACCTTGAATGGGGTCAGTATATTGCTTACTACCACCTTGAATGGGGTCAGTATGTTGCTTACTACCACCTTGAATGGGGTCAGTATATTGCTTACTACCACCTTGAATGGGGTCAGTATGTTGCTTACTACCACCTTGAATGGGGTCAGTATGTTGCTTACTACCACCTTGAATGGGGTCAGTATGTTGCTTACTACCACCTTGAATGATAATTCAACCCATATATTCACTCACATGAATAATATTGTATTTCCTTGATAACTCCTTCCAAAAGTGTTAAGCTGGAAAAGATAAAGATACTGAGAGGTGTGGTAGAGATACTGCGAGGTGTGGTAGAGATACTGTGAGGTATGATAGAGATACTGCGAGGTGTGGTAGAGATACTGAGAGGTGTGGTAGAGATACTGAGAGGTGTGGTAGAGATACTGCTAGGTGTGGTAGAGATACTGCGAGGTGTGGTAGAGATACTGCGAGGTGTGGTAGAGATACTGCGAGGTGTGGTAGAGATACTGAGAGGAGTGGTAGAGATACTGAGAGGTGTCGTAGAGATACTGAGAGGTGTGGTAGAGATACTGTGAGGTATGGTAGAGATACTGCGAGGTGTGGTAGAGATACTGAGAGGTGTGGTAGAGATACTGCGAGGTGTGGTAGAGATACTGCGAGGTATGGTAGAGATACTGCGAAGTGTGGTAGAGATACTGTGAGGTATGGTAGAGATACTGTGAGGTGTGGTAGAGATACTGAGAGGTGTGGTAGAGATACTGAGAGGTGTGGTAGAGATACTGAGAGGTGTGGTAGAGATACTGGGAGATGTGGTAGAGATACTGCGAGGTGTGGTAGAGATACTGCGAGGTGTGGTAGAGATACTGAGAGGTGTGGTAGAGATACTGAGAGGTGTGGTAGAGATACTGAGAGGTGTGGTAGAGATACTGCGAGATGTGGTAGAGATACTGCGAGGTGTGGTAGAGATACTGCGAGGTGTGGTAGAGATACTGAGAGGTGTGGTAGAGATACTGCGAGGTGTGGTAGAGATACTGTGAGGTATGATAGAGATACTGCGAGGTGTGGTAGAGATATTGAGAAGTGTGGTAGAGATACTGAGAGATGTGGTAGAGATACTGCGAGGTGTGGTAGAGATACTGCGAGGTGTGGTAGAGATACTGCGAGGTGTGGTAGAGATACTGCGAGGTGTGGTAGAGATACTGAGAGGTGTGGTAGAGATACTGAGAGGTGTCGTAGAGATACTGAGAGGTGTGGTAGAGATACTGTGAGGTATGGTAGAGATACTGCGAGGTGTGGTAGAGATACTGAGAGGTGTGGTAGAGATACTGCGAGGTGTGGTAGAGATACTGTGAGGTATGGTAGAGATACTGCGAGGTGTGGTAGAGATACTGTGAGGTATGGTAGAGATACTGTGAGGTATGGTAGAGATACTGCGAGGTGTGGTAGAGATACTGAGAGGTGTGGTAGAGATATTGAGAAGTGTGGTAGAGATACTGCGAGGTGTGGTAGAGATACTGCGAGGTGTGGTAGAGATACTGAGAGGTGTCGTTGAGATGCTGAGAGGTGTGGTAGTGGCACTGAGAGGTGTGGTAGTGGCACTGAGAGGTGTGGTAGTGGCACTGAGAGGTGTGGTAGTGGCACTGAGAGGTGTGGTAGTGGTACTGAGAGGTGTGGTAGTGGTACTGAGAGGTGTGGTAGTGGTACTGAGAGGTGTGGTAGTGGTACTGAGAGGTGTCGTAGAGATGCTGAGAGGTGTGGTAGTGGTACTGAGACTTGTGGTAGTGGCACTGAGAGGTGTGGTAGTGGTACTGAGACGTGTGGTAGTGGTACTGAGAGCTGTGGTAGTGGCACTGAGACGTGTGGTAGTGGTACTGAGAGGTGTGACAGTGGTACTGAGACGTGTAGTAGTGGTACTGAGAGGTGTGACAGTGGTACTGAGACGTGTGGTAGTGGTACTGAGACGTGTGGTAGTGGTACTGAGAGGTGTGGTAGTGGCACTGAGAGCTGTGGTAGTGGCACTGAGACGTGTGGTAGTGGCACTGAGACGTGTGGTAGTGGTACTGAGAGGTGTGACAGTGGTACTGAGACGTGTGGTAGTGGTACTGAGACGTGTGGTAGTGGTACTGAGAGGTGTGGTAGTGGCACTGAGACGTGCCACTACCACACCTACCACTGAGACGTGCCACTACCACACCTCTCAGTACCAGGAGGTACTGAGAGGTGTGGTAGTGGTACTGAGACGTGTGGTAGTGGTACTGAGAGGTGTGGCAGTGGCACTGAGACGTGTGGTAGTGGTACTGAGAGGTGTGGTAGTGGTACTGAGAGGTGTGGTAGTGGCACTGAGAGGTGTGGTAGTAGTACTGAGACGTGTGGTAGTGGTAGTGAGAGGTGTGATAGTGGCACTGAGACGTGTGGTAGTGGCACTGAGACGTGTGGTAGTGGTACTGAGACGTGTGGTAGTGGTACTGAGACGTGTGGTAGTGGTACTGAGACGTGTGGTAGTGGTACTGAGACGTGTGGTAGTGGTACTGAGACGTGTGGTAGTGGTACTGAGAGGTGTGGTAGTGGCACTGAGACGTGTGGTAGTGGTACTGAGAGGTGTGGTAGTGGTACTGAGAGGTGTGGAAGTGGCACTGAGACGTGTGGTAGTGGTACTGAGAGGTGTGACAGTGGTACTGAGACGTGTGGTAGTGGTACTGAGACGTGTGGTAGTGGTACTGAGAGGTGTGGTAGTGGCACTGAGAGGTGTGGTAGTGGTACTGAGAGGTGTGGTAGTGGTACTGAGAGGTGTGGTAGTGGTACTGAGACGTGTGGTAGTGGTACTGAGAGGTGTGGTAGTGGCACTGAGAGGTGTGGTAGTGGTACTGAGAGGTGTGGTAGTGGTACTGAGAGGTGTGGTAGTGGTACTGAGAGGTGTGGTAGTGGTACTGAGACGTGTGGTAGTGGTACTGAGAGGTGTGACAGTGGTACTGAGACGTGTGGTAGTGGTACTGAGACGTGTGGTAGTGGTACTGAGAGGTGTGGTAGTGGCACTGAGACGTGTGGTAGTGGTACTGAGAGGTGTGGTAGTGGTACTGAGACGTGTGGTAGTGGTACTGAGAGGTGTGGTAGTGGCACTGAGACGTGTGGTAGTGGTACTGAGAGGTGTGGTAGTGGTACTGAGAGGTGTGGTAGTGGCACTGAGAGGTGTGGTAGTAGTACTGAGACGTGTGGTAGTGGTAGTGAGAGGTGTGATAGTGGCACTGAGACGTGTGGTAGTGGCACTGAGACGTGTGGTAGTGGTACTGAGACGTGTGGTAGTGGTACTGAGACGTGTGGTAGTGGTACTGAGACGTGTGGTAGTTGTACTGAGACGTGTGGTAGTGGTACTGAGACGTGTGGTAGTGGTACTGAGAGGTGTGGTAGTGGCACTGAGACGTGTGGTAGTGGTACTGAGAGGTGTGGTAGTGGTACTGAGAGGTGTGGAAGTGGCACTGAGACGTGTGGTAGTGGTACTGAGAGGTGTGACAGTGGTACTGAGACGTGTGGTAGTGGTACTGAGACGTGTGGTAGTGGTACTGAGAGGTGTGGTAGTGGCACTGAGAGGTGTGGTAGTGGTACTGAGAGGTGTGGTAGTGGTACTGAGACGTGTGGTAGTGGTACTGAGAGGTGTGGTAGTGGCACTGAGAGGTGTGGTAGTGGTACTGAGAGGTGTGGTAGTGGTACTGAGAGGTGTGGTAGTGGTACTGAGACGTGTGGTAGTGGTACTGAGAGGTGTGGTAGTGGCACTGAGAGGTGTGGTAGTGGTACTGAGAGGTGTGGTAGTGGTACTGAGAGGTGTGGTAGTGGTACTGAGAGGTGTGGTAGTGGTACTGAGAGGTGTGGTAGTGGTACTGAGACGTGTGGTAGTGGTACTGAGAGGTGTGGTAGTGGTACTGAGACGTGTGGTAGTGGTACTGAGAGGTGTGGTAGTGGTACTGAGAGGTGTGACAGTGGTACTGAGACGTGTGGTAGTGGTACTGAGACGTGTGGTAGTGGTACTGAGAGGTGTGGTAGTGGTAGTGAGAGGAACACTGATAAAAGAAGTGAGTTTTTTCAAGTCAAAGCTTACCTAGCAAAGGTTGTGCAGATTTAAGGTGTCTCTGCTAGACGTGTTTTTCTTCCCCCACATAATCTTAGGCCACCGCGCTAAGCTGGATATTGTAGTGATCCATCATAAACTGTACATTTAATAACGTTACGCAGGTGTTGCACATGTGTCTTACTCAGCAGTTTGTCGACATTGTTTACCATCAGTGTAATGAAGTTTATTTAAAACAAAACTGGGAGTTTAAATTACAAACTGATGTAGATATACTCAGATGTAAACTTTGACGGGTGGACTAAAGTCACACTCTGTGTCATTATGTGCTGGAATGTGAGAAAATACTGAATTTAGAGACAACTAACTCATAAATATTCAAGAAATGTCGAAGTATTTTATCCACAGTGTCATGTTTCCAGCCAGTCTGGGAAAAATATCCTGACTGCATATCGTAAATAACTCAACCACTTAAACTTTGTAAAGTAAAAGGACACAAGTGCAACTAATGTGACATTTATTGTGGCAACGTTTCGCTCTCCAGGAGCTTTATCAAGCCATTACAAACAATACATGGACACAGAGGGTATATAAAGGCTCTGAGTGAGGTGCATTACTAGTGAGGTACCATTTCGATGTTCACTAGTGGTAGTAGTAGTAGTAGTAGTAGTAGTAACAAAAATAATACAATATGGAAGAGCAAATAATTCGTACAAGAGTAAAAGGATATAAAAGCTATTACTTGGGTAACATAAAAATAGGTTGGACAAATATAGACTGGAAAGAGGCAGGTTTTTTTCGATGTTCACTCTCTGTAATGTGCTTGTGTAGTATAACAGGAGAGCCTTTATATACCCTCTGTGTCCATGTATTGTTTGTAATGGCTTGATAAAGCTCCTGGAGAGCGAAACGTTGCCACAATAAATGTCACATTAGTTGCACTTGTGTCCTTTTACTTTACATATTGTCGGTAATTCTACCAACTTTATTACACTTAAACTTTGTCTAAATTCAACCATATCTTTCTAAAATTTATTAATAATTTAAAGCCACATCTGGGGTGTGGCTGTGACAAAAGTACTGTGTAATTCGATGTAGAGTGCGCAGGTTCGAATCCTGCTGTGAACTGACAGTGTTTATAAATAATTTTTCATGTTTCCGAATTGCTAAGCATTAAACCCACATATAAGCGATATTGTAATAACGTTTTGTTGCTAACTCACTGTATACAGATCTTAAACGCGTATTTCATTACCACTGTAGCTTCCTTTGTTGTCATTCCATGGGAGTTCAGTCTCTGGCTCCATTATCTGTGTCAGATCTTTCGCCCACCACCCACACAGGTTCAGGTAGGTTACGCAGGACGGGTCCTCCTGGTCCGGGTCTTCTCCATGCGGTGACCCGGCAGTGACTCGCCATAGTATGATCACGTTTTTATCTAGGTGGCCGGTGTACACAGGACAGTATAGGGTGTGTAATAAAGCCGTTAAACTAAGAATTTCAAACCTTTCAGCTAAAACACATCACATATTTCTTTTGCTTGACATAGAGTTTCTGAAAAAAAAGGAAAACTGTTTTGTACAGTTTGTTTTTGATCGTGGAACACGTTTTGTAGGTGAGCGCTCAACCTTCAGTGTTTTGTATACAGCGCGTTTTTCCAAATGGTGATCTAAATCGAAAGCAGTATTCAATTTTGGGGACGCACCAGCGAAGTGGAGAATAAAAAAATGACTTCAGGAACAAAACGCCGAAGAGTTACGTGAAGAATTTACGGTGTTGTTAAACTGTGTATTTGGTTGTAAATTATGGTGTTATTAGTGTTCCTTATTTACACTAGTGGGAAAGTTAGATTAGCTAAGGTTTGTCAGGAAATAGGACAGGTGTTACCTGAAGCGGTCTTAGTCATAGGCATTTGGTCATTTGACCGAGGCCTTCCGCTGGCTTACCCCCGTTCACCCCTTTAAAAATTATGGTTACGATTATGATCATCAGAACTCTACTAGTGTTTTGCTTACACTAGTGGAAAGTTTTGTGGTTACACTAGTGGCAAGTTTTGTGGTTACACTAGTGGCAAGTTTTGTGGTTACACTAGTGGCAAGTTTTGTGGTTACACTAGTGACAAGTTTTGTGGTTACACTAGTGACAAGTTTTGTGGTTACACTAGTGACAAGTTTTGTGGTTACACTAGTGACAAGTTTTGTGGTTACACTAGTGACAAGTTTTGTGGTTACACTAGTGGCAAGTTTTGTGGTTACACTAGTGGAAAGTTTTGTGGTTACACTAGTGGAAAGTTTTGTGGTTACACTAGTGGAAAGTTTTGTGGTTACACTAGTGGAAAGTTTTGTGGTTACACTAGTGGCAAGTTTTGTGGTTACGCTAGTGGAAAGTTTTGTGGTTACAGTAGTGGAAAGTTTTGTGGTTACACTAGTGGAAAGTTTTGTGGTTACGCTAGTGGAAAGTTTTGTGTTTACACTAGTGGAAAGTTTTGTGGTTACGCTAGTGGAAAGTTTTGTGGTTACACTAGTGGAAAGTTTTGTTGTTACACTAGTGGAAAGTTTTGTGGTTACACTAGTGGAAAGTTTTGTGTTTACACTAGTGGAAAGTTTTGTGTTTACACTAGTGGAAAGTTTTGTGGTTACACTAGTGGAAAGTTTTGTGTTTACACTAGTGGAAAGTTTTGTGTTTACACTAGTGGAAAGTTTTGTTGTTACACTAGTGGAAAGTTTTGTGGTTACACTAGTGGAAAGTTTTGTGTTTACACTAGTGGAAAGTTTTGTGGTTACACTAGTGGAAAGTTTTGTTGTTACACTAGTGGAAAGTTTTGTGGTTACACTAGTGGAAAGTTTTGTTGTTACACTAGTGGAAAGTTTTGTGGTTACACTAGTGGAAAGTTTTGTGGTTACACTAGTGGAAAGTTTTGTGGTTACACTAGTGGAAAGTTTTGTGGTTACACTAGTGGAAAGTTTTGTGGTTACACTAGTGGAAAGTTTTGTGGTTACACTAGTGGAAAGTTTTGATGTGTTGCATAATTTCTGCTCGCGGGGCGGGAAACTTGATAGTCACGACTTGATAAAGCTCTACACAGAAGGAAATATGACTTGATAAAGCTCTACACAGAAGGAAATATGACTTGATAAAGCTCTACACAGAAGGAAATACGACTTGATAAAGCTCTACACAGAAGGAAATACGACTTGATAAAGCTCTACACAGAAGGAAATATGACTTGATAAAGCTCTACACAGAAGGAAATACGACTTGATAAAGCTCTACACAGAAGGAAATATGACTTGATAAAGCTCTACACAGAAGGAAATATGACTTGATAAAGCTCTACACAGAAGGAAATACGACTTGATAAAGCTCTACACAGTGAAGACTTGATAAAGCTCTAAATACGACTTGATAAAGCTCTACACAGAAGGAAATACGACTTGATAAAGCTCTACACAGAAGGAAATACGACTTGATAAAGCTCTACACAGAAGGAAATATGACTTGATAAAGCTCTACACAGAAGGAAATATGACTTGATAAAGCTCTACACAGAAGGAAATATGACTTGATAAAGCTCTACACAGAAGGAAATATGACTTGATAAAGCTCTACACAGAAGGAAATATGACTTGATAAAGCTCTACACAGAAGGAAATATGACTTGATAAAGCTCTACACAGAAGGAAATACGACTTGATAAAGCTCTACACAGAAGGAAATACGACTTGATAAAGCTCTACACAGAAGGAAATATGACTTGATAAAGCTCTACACAGAAGGAAATACGACTTGATAAAGCTCTACACAGAAGGAAATACGACTTGATAAAGCTCTACACAGAAGGAAATATGACTTGATAAAGCTCTACACAGAAGGAAATACGACTTGATAAAGCTCTACACAGAAGGAAATATGACTTGATAAAGCTCTACACAGAAGGAAATATGACTTGATAAAGCTCTACACAGAAGGAAATATGACTTGATAAAGCTCTACACAGAAGGAAATATGACTTGATAAAGCTCTACACAGAAGGAAATATGACTTGATAAAGCTCTACACAGAAGGAAATATGACTTGATAAAGCTCTACACAGAAGTGAAATATGACTTGATAAAGCTCTACACAGAAGGAAATACGACTTGATAAAGCTCTACACAGAAGGAAATACGACTTGATAAAGCTCTACACAGAAGGAAATATGACTTGATAAAGCTCTACACAGAAGGAAATACGACTTGATAAAGCTCTACACAGAAGGAAATATGACTTGATAAAGCTCTACACAGAAGGAAATATGACTTGATAAAGCTCTACACAGAAGGAAATATGACTTGATAAAGCTCTACACAGAAGGAGACATGATTTGATAAAGCTCTAAACAGAGCGGAACATAAAGCTCTACATGTGCCCTTGTCTCGGTGAGGTATCCAGGGTGCCACGCTTATAGTGCCTGCTACCAGGCCCTCTCACTGCTGCGGCACTGCAACATGCATCTCTAGATTGGTTCAGTATATCAGTATAATATAAACCTCTTTAATCCACGAATGATATAACTCGCTTCCGTCCTCCATTAGTAGACCACAACGAGTGATTGAATGTGACAGGCAAATATAACCAGACGTGGTATCCACTGTAGAATATTGTAAGTGGATACTGTAGGTGTTCCCACCAGTGTGGCCCAGGACCAGGACAGTCCTGGTTCAGGGGGGCCCAGGACCAGCACAACCCGGCCCAGTACTGCCCAGGATCAGCACAGTTCCGGTGCAGTACTGGCAAGGACCAGCTCAGTCCCGGTTCAGGGGGGCTCAGGACCAGCACAGTCCCTGTTCAGGGGGGCCCAGGACCAGCACAGTCCCGGTTCAGGGGGGCTCAGGACCAGCACAGTCCCGGTTCAGGGGGCTCAGGACCAGCACAGTCCCGGTTCAGGGGGGCCCAGGACCAGCACAGTCCCGGATCAGGGGGCTCAGGACCAGGACAGTCCCGGTTCAGGGGGGCTCAGGACCAGCACAGTCCCGGTTCAGGGGGGCCCAGTACCAGCACAGTCCCGGTTCAGGGGGGCCCAGGACCAGTACAGTCTCGGTTCAGGGGGCCCAGGACCAGCACAGTCCCGGTTCAGGGGGGCCCAGAACCAGGACAGTCCCGGTTCAGGGGGGCCCAGGACCAGCACAGTCCCGGTTCAGGGGGCCCAGGACCAGCACAGTCCCGGTTCAGGGGGGCCCAGGACCAGCAAAGCCCGCGGGACAGCACATTCCCGGTCTGTTATGTGCCAGAACCAACAGAGTCTCGGTCCACTACGACCCAGGGCCAGGAAAGCCCCCGGACAGCACATTCCCGGTCCATTATGTGCCAGAACCAGCAGTCTCTCGCTCCAGTACAGCCCAGCACAATCCCGGTCCATCATGTTCTAGAACTAGCACAGCACAATCCCAGTCAGGTACGTGCCATAACCAGCACAATCCCGGTCCAGTACTGGCCAGGACCAGCTCAGTCCCGTTCCAGTACTGGCCAGGACCAGCACAACCCGGCCCGGTACTGCCCAGGACCAGCACAGTTCCGGTCCAGTACTGCCCAGGACCAGCTCAGTTCCGGTCCAGTACTGCCCAGGACCAGCACAGTTCCTGTCCAATACTGCCCAGGACCAGTACAATCCCGGTCCAGTACTGGCCAGGACCAGTACAGTCCCGGTCCAGCACATCACCGGCCCGGCCCAGCCCAGGTCCAGAACATCCCAGGACCGGCACAACCCCGGTCCAGCACATCTCATGACCGGCACAGCCCTGGTTCAGCACGTCCCGGGACTGGCACAGTCCTGGTCCAGCACGTCCCAGGACCGGCACAGTCCTGGTCCAGCACATCCCAGAACCGGCACAGCCCGGGTTCAGCACGTCCCATGACCGGCACAGCTCCGGTCCAGCACATCCCAGGACCGGCACAGCCCCGGTCCAGAACATCCCAGGACCGGCACAGGCCCAGTCCAACACAACCCTGGACCTGCATTGCCTCGGTCCAGCACATCCCAGAACCGGCACAGACCCGGTCCAACACATCCCAGGACCTGCACTGCCCCGGTCCAGCACATTCCAGGACCGGCACAGACCCGGTCGAACACATCCCAGGACCGGCACTACCCCGGTCCAGCATATCCCAGGACCGGCACTACCTCGGTCCAGCATATCCCAGGAGCAGCACAGCCCTAGTCCAGCACATCCCAAGACCGGCACAGCCCTGGTCCAGCATGCCCCAGGACCGGCACAGCCCTGGTCCAGCACATCCCAGGACCGGCATTGCCCCGGTCCAGCACATCCCAGGACCTGCACTGTCCCGGTCCAGCACATCCCAGGACCTGCAGTGCCCCGGTCCAGCACATCCCAGGACCTGCAGTGCCCCGGTCCAGCACATCCCTGGACCGGCATTGCCCCGGTCCAGGACCTGCACTAACTACTTATATAAACCTGCAGTAGAATTTTTGACGTCAGATCATCTGAAGAGGGACTCTGAGGAAGGCCGAAATATACTGATCTCTGTTACATGTGTCGCATTTTGCTCTCAAAGTGGTTGGTTTGTCAGTTTCCAAGCATCACTGTGTAGGACACTTTATGTTACATTTAAAACGCCACTTATAAGGTTACGGTGTTTTTTTACTTCACACTTAAACGCCACTTTAATGTTATGGTGTTTTTCTGAGTGGATATACTAATGTATTTATTACTGGCGAAACTACCAGTCAGCGACAGGTTAGATAATGAGTGTCAGGGTGTGCACACCTGACCTAACAACTTGAAGGTATGTGATACTATCTTTGACTTGTATCTACAGTAGGGATGTGCTGAAGTATCGGTACCAGTGGGTATCGGCCATTGTTATGGTATCGGTGAAAAAACGGCCAATACTTTTTAAAATATATTACGTGTGTGCTTAAAAATATCAACATTAACATACTCTCTCACGATTGTAAGTTTCTCTCTCTCTCTCTCTCTCTGTCTCTCTCTCTCTCTCTCTCTCTCTCTCTCTCTCTCTCTCTCTCTCTCTCTCTCACACACACACACACACACACACATACCGTGTACGTCAGGCCCATACTGGAGTATGCAGCACCAGTTTGGAACCCACACCTGGTCAAGCACGTCAAGAAATTAGAGAAAGTGCTAAGGTTTGCGACAAGGTTAATTCCAGAGCTAAGGGGAATGTCCTACGATGAAAGGTCAAGGGAAATCGGGCTGACGACACTGGACGACAGGAGCGTAAAGGGAGATAAGATAACGACATACAAAATACTGCGTAGAATTGACAAGGTGAACAGAGACAGGATATTCCAGAGATGGGACACAGCAACAAGGAGCCCCAATTGGAAGTTGAAGACTCAGAAGGTCAAAGAGATCTTAGGAAGCATTTCTTTAGTCATAGAGTTGTTAGGAAGTGGAATAGTCTGGCAATCGATGTAGTGGAGGCAGGAACCATACATAGTTTTAAGACGAGGTATGATAAAGCTCATGGAGCAGGGAGAGAGAGGACGTAGTAGCGATCAGTGAAGAGGTGGGGCCAGGAGCTATGTCTCGACCTCTGCAACCACAAATATGTGCGTACAAATAGGGCGAGTACACACACACACACACACTATCGACAAGCGTCTTTGACAGGCAGTAACTAGGGCAACAGACCGAGCAATAACATAATCTCAGAGAAACTAATAACTCCTAGCAGAGTTAATTACTCCTAGCAGAGTTAATTACTCCTAGCAGAGTTAATTACTCCTAGCAGAGTTAACTACTACTAGCAGAGTTAACTACTACTAGCAGAGTTAATAACTCCTAGCAGAGTTAATAATTCCTAGCAGTTAATTACACGTATGACCTCGTCCTTCAGTCAGTGATTTAAGCTTACAAAGGGTCTTGACCTCGGTAAACTAAAACACAGGTCATTCCTCGCAAGAGGTCAAGGCTGTGACCTTTCTTCCACAGTGACCTACATACAGAAGCTTCAACGCTGTGACCTTCCACAGTGACCTACATACAGAAGCTTCAACGCTGTGACCTTCCACAGTGACCTACATACAGAAGCTTCAACGCTGTGACCTTCCACAGTGACCTACATACAGAAGCTTCAACGCTGTGACCTTTCTTCCATAGTGACCTACATACAGAAGCTTCAAGGCTGTGACCTTCACAGTAACCTACATACAGAAGCTTCAAGGCTGTGACCTTCCACAGTGACCTACATACAGAAGCTTCAAGGCTGTGATCTTCACAGTAACCTACATACAGAAGCTTCAAGGCTGTGATCTTCACAGTAACCTACATACAGAAGCTTCAAGGCTGTGATCTTCACAGTAACCTACATACAGAAGCTTCAAGGCTGTGATCTTCACAGTAACCTACATACAGAAGCTTCAAGGCTGTGATCTTCACAGTAACCTACATACAGAAGCTTCAAGGCTGTGATCTTCACAGTAACCTACATACAGAAGCTTCAAGGCTGTGATCTTCACAGTAACCTACATACAGAAGCATCAAGGCTGTGATCTTCACAGTAACCTACATACAGAAGCTTCAAGGCTGTGATCTTCACAGTAACCTACATACAGAAGCATCAAGGCTGTGATCTTCACAGTAACCTACATACAGAAGCTTCAAGGCTGTGACCTTCACAGTAACCTACATACAGAAGCTTCAAGGCTGTGATCTTCACAGTAACCTACATACAGAAGCTTCAAGGCTGTGACCTTCACAGTAACCTACATACAGAAGCTTCAAGGCTGTGATCTTCACAGTAACCTACATACAGAAGCTTCAAGGCTGTGACCTTCACAGTAACCTACATACAGAAGCTTCAAGGCTGTGACCTTCACAGTAACCTACATACAGAAGCTTCAAGGCTGTGATCTTCACAGTAACCTACATACAGAAGCTTCAAGGCTGTGACCTTCACAGTAACCTACATACAGAAGCTTCAAGGCTGTGACCTTCACAGTAACCTACATACAGAAGCTTCAAGGCTGTGATCTTCACAGTAACCTACATACAGAAGTCACATATAACACTGAACGTGGGTCACTCAAAGTGGGTAAGAAAGGCCCCTCCCCACCTCCCACCTTGTCTTCCCCACATTAAGTGGTTCATAAGTACATGTTTGTATGTCTTCCTAAAGTAGCCAGGGAACACCAGCTTAGAGGCGGGGGATTTTTCCCAACCATGACGACTTTTAAGGGTGAGGTGGGGAACACTGATGATTTATATAAAGAGGAAATTATGCAAGGAGCTGAGTGGGTGAGTCAGGGCAGGGAATTTTTACATCTTCCTGTTCTTCCTATATTTCCCTTCCTTACCATGTTTCCTATATTTCCCATTCTTCCCGTCTTTCCCATCCTTCCTCAAGAATTGTAAGGTTACCTCAGTGAGTGGAAAATCTAGCATCATTTATGCACCTTGTGATGCTTAATTGATCCAAGAACCATTTAAATTGTGCATAAATTGGGTTATTCACCATTTAAATTGTGAATAAACCATTTAAATTGTTAAACCATTTTAATAGTGCATAAACCATTTAAATGGTGAATAAACCAGTTAAATGGTGTTTGAACCACTTAAATGGTGCATGAATCATTTTAATGGTGCATAAACCATTTGAATGGTGCATGAACCACTGTGGTTGGAGAATACGAGTGCTCGTCCCTAAAGATGCTACCCTTGAAGAGAAGAGCCTTGATGCTGGTGATGTGCTCTTGATTCAAAGAACTGGAGCTACCATCCCCTCGGATCAAACCAGACTACCCCTCATTCCAGAGGAATTGGAGCTACCCCCTCCCCTTTCTCGGATCAGACAGAATTACTTCCTATTTCCCAGGGAGAGAGAGAGAGAGAGATTGAGAGGGAGAGATTAAGAGAGAGGGGGAGAAAGAGAGAGAGAAAGAGAGAGAGAGAGAGAGAGAGAGAGAGAGAGAGAGAGAGAGAGAGAGAGAGAGAGATTAAGAGAGAGAGAAGGAGAGAGAGAGAGAAGAAAACAAGGAGGCAGGAGGAGGTATTGAGGAAGATAAGAGAGAGGAAGATGGACAGTATAGAGATGTGCAAGATGGATGACCTGACTTAAGAACGGTCGAGAAAAGGTGACCTGACTCGAGGAGAATTGTAGAGCTGCTTCAGGGAGGATGGTGGACATGTCTTAGAGCTGCCCCGGGGGTGGTGGATATGTCTTAGAGCTGCCCCGGGGGTGGTGGATATGTCTTAGAGCTGCCTCAGGGGTGGTGGACATGTCTTAGTTGCCTCAGGGAGGGTGGTGGACATAGAGCTGCCTCATGGGTGGTGGACATGTCTTAGTTGCCTCAGGAAGGGTGGTGGACATGTACAGAGGGTGGGAGAGTTTTTATTAAATAAAACCGGATACATCTGCAGTGTGCTGCTGTGACTCTCACACAGAGTGAACAAAAGTTAGCCATATTTACCTTATATACTGTCTCTCTCAGTTGTACCACTGTCTCCCTTAGGTGTGCCACTGTCTCCCTTAGGTGTACCACTGTCTCCCTCAGTTGTACCACTGTCTCCCTCAGTTGTACCACTGTCTCCCTCAGTTGTACCACTGTCTCCCTCAGTTGTACCACTGTCTCCCTCAGTTGTACCACTGTCTCCCTCAGTTGTACCACTGTCTCCCTTAGTTGTACCACTGTCTCCCTCAGTTGTACCCCTGTCTCCCTCAGTTGTACCACTGTCTCCCTCAGTTGTACCACTGTCTCCCTCAGTTGTACCACTGTCTCCCTCAGTTGTACCATTGTCTCTTACAGTTGTACCACTGTCTCTCCCAGTTGTACCACTGTCTCCCTCAGTTGTACCACTGTCTCCCTCAGTTGTACCATTGTCTCTTACAGTTGTACCACTGTCTCTCCCAGTTGTACCACTGTCTCCCTCAGTTGTACCACTGTCTCCCTCAGTTGTACCACTGTCTCCCTCAGTTGTACCACTGTCTCTCCCAGTTGTACCACTGTCTCTCCCAGTTGTACCACTGTCTCCCTTAGTTGTACCATTGTCTCCCTCAGTTGTACCATTGTCTCCCTCAGTTGTACCACTGTCTCCCTCAGTTGTACCACTGTCTCCCTCAGTTGTACCACTGTCTCCCTCAGTTGTACCATTGTCTCTTACAGTTGTACCACTGTCTCTCCCAGTTGTACCACTGTCTCCCTCAGTTGTACCACTGTCTCCCTCAGTTGTACCACTGTCTCCCTCAGTTGTACCATTGTCTCCCTCAGTTGTACCATTGTCTCTTACAGTTGTACCACTGTCTCTCCCAGTTGTACCACTGTCTCCCTCAGTTGTACCACTGTCTCCCTCAGTTATACCATTGTCTCTTACAGTTGTACCACTGTCTCCCTCAGTTGTACCACTGTCTCCCTCAGTTGTGCCACTGTCTCCCTCAGTTGTACCACTGTCTCCCTCAGTTGTACTACTGTCTCCCTCAGTTGTACCATTGTCTCTTACAGTTGTACCATTGTCTCTCCCAGTTGTACCACTGTCTCCCTCAGTTGTGCCACTGTCTCCCTCAGTTGTACCACTGTCTCCCTCAGTTGTACTACTGTCTCCCTCAGTTGTACCATTGTCTCTTACAGTTGTACCATTGTCTCTTACAGTTGTACCACTGTCTCTCCCAGTTGGACCACTGTCTCCCAGTTGGATCACTGTCTCTCCCAGTTGGACCACTGTCTCTCCCAGTTGGATCACTGTCTCTCCCAGTTGGATCACTGTCTCTCCCAGTTGGACCACTGTCTCTCCCAGTTGGACCACTGTCTCTGAGTTGGACCATTGTCTCACAGTTGGACCACTATCTCTCCCAGTTGGACCACTATCTCTCCCAGTTGGACCACTGTCTCTCCCATTTGGGCTACTGTCTCTCTGAGTTGGACCACTGTCTCTCACAATTGGACCACTGTCTCTTCCAGTTAGACTACTGTCTCTCCCGGTTGGACCACTGTCTCTCCCGGTTGGACCACTGTCTCTCCCAGTTAGACTACTGTCTCTCCCAGATGAACCATTGTCTCTCACAGTTGGACCACTGTCTCACACAGTTGGACTACTGTCTCTCCCAGTTGGACAACTGTCTCTCCCAGTTGGACCACTGTCTCTCCCAGTTGGACCACTGTCTCTCCCAGTTGGACCACTGTCTCTCCCAGTTGGACCACTGTCTCTCCCAGTTGGACCACTGTCTCTCACAGTTGGACCACTGTCTCTCACAGTTGGACCACTGTCTCTCACAGTTGGACCACTGTCTCTCCCAGTTGGACCACTGTCTCTCACGGGGTTTGATAAAGCTCATGGAGCAGGGAGAGAGAGGACCTAGTAGCAATCAGTGAAGAGGCGGGGCCAGGAGCTATGACTCGACCCCTGCAACCACAAATAGGTGAGTACGTATGTCTTGCCACTTGATGAAGAAAAATCTGAGTTAAAATGGTGAATCTCAAAGTGATCTTGCTAATCTCAGGTCTCGACGAATTTAAAACTTTACCGAAGGCCAGACTTATTTTTTTAGACTTTCGTATTTCCAGTGTTTTAAACTTTTCATTGACGAATTTTCTTGGCTAAGCGGAAAGTAACATGCAAATGTCCACCAGATTTATGATTAGCAATTTCTTTGCTAAACTCTGACATGAAATTTAGCGGAAATGAGATGAAGATGGGGATGGAGGGAGTAAGAGAGGGAGGTGGAAAAGAAGAATGAAGAGGAAAGACAGGGAAGGGGGGAATAATAAAGGCAGAGGTGGGGGGAGGGGGAGAGGAGAGAGATGGAGAGAGGGAGAGGAAAAAGAGAGAGGTGGAAGGGAAGGGTGGGAACACACCGGAACAAGGAGAGTAAGGGTGGTTGAAGAAAGGGGAATAAGATAAATGGAAGAGAAAGTGGAGTAGGAAAGGAGAAGAGGTAGGTAGGAAGATGAGGAATAGTTGTGATACGAATATAAATAATTTTAATAGTAAGATTAAGATAAGATTTCGTTCGGATTTTTAACCCCGGAGGGTTAGCCACCCAGGATAACCCAAGAAAGTCAGTGCGTCATCGAGGACTGTCTAACTTATTTCCATTGGGGTCCTTAATCTTGTCCCCCAGGATGCGACCCACACCAGTCGACTAACACCCAGGTACCTATTTGCTGCTAGGTGAACAGGACAACAGGTGTAAGGAAACGTGTCGAAATGTTTTCCACCCGCCGGGAATCGAACCCGGGCCCTCCGTGTGTGAAGCGGGAGCTTTAGCCACCAGGCCACCTCCACCAGGCCACCGGGCCACCTCCACCAGGCCACCGGGCCACCTCCACCAGGCCACCGGGCCACCTCCACCAGGCCACCGGGCCATCTCCACCAGGCCACCGGGCCACTTCCACCAGGCCACCGGGCCACCTCCACCAGGCCACCGGGCCATCTCCACCGGGCCACCGGGCCACCTCCACCAGGCCACCGGGCCACCTCCACCAGGCCACCGGGCCACCTCCACCAGGCCACCGGGCCACCTCCACCAGGCCACCGGGCCACCTCCACCAGGCCACCGGGCCACCTCCACCAGGCCACCGGGCTACCTCCACCAGGCCACCGGGCCATCTCCACCGGGCCACCTCCACCAGGCCACCGGGCCACCTCCACCGGGCCACCTCCACCAGGCCACCGGGCCACCTCCACCAGGCCACCGGGCCACCTCCACCAGGCCACCGGGCCACCTCCACCAGGCCACCGGGCTAGTGCTATTAGCAGTGCTAATAATAGTAATGATAATACTAATATTATTAGTAGATGTAATATTAGTCCAAAAAAGTAACACCTTTGATTAAAATTTCGATGATTTACATTTTTTCAGACTATTTCGTGTGTACCACTGAAACTATTTTGGCTGAAGTCCGTTGTTGTGGAGTCGCGGTGACTTATCTGAGGGATTTTAATTAAGTTTTCAGAGGATATTTTCTCTAGCATAATATTGGCAGAAAATGTTCTTGAAATATTCTTCTTCTTAATGCATTAAGATGTTTTATATTTATATAAAATATAGTTCATTGCCAGTGATCCTTACAGAACAAACAGGAACAATACCCTGACTGGAACAATACACAAACAGGAACAATACCCTGACTGGAACAATACACAAAAAGGCACAATACCCTGACTGGAACAATACACAAAAAGGCACAATACCCTGACTGGAACAATACACAAAAAGGCACAATACCCTGACTGGAACAATACACAAAAAGGCACAATACCCTGACTGGAACAATACACAGATACACAAAAAGGCACAATACCCTGACTGGAACAATACACAGATACACAAAAAGGCACAATACCCTGACTGGAACAATACAGAAAAAGGAACAATACCCTGACTGGAACAATACACAGGTACACAAAAAGGCACAATACCCTGACTGGAACAATACACAAAAAGGCACAATACCCTGACTGGAACAATACACAAAAAGGCACAATACCCTGACTGGAACAATACACAAAAAGGCACAATACCCTGACTGGAACAATACACAGATACACAAAAAGGCACAATACCCTGACTGGAACAATACACAGATACACAAAAAGGCACAATATCCTGACTGGAACAATACACAGATACACAAAAAGGCACAATACCCTGACTGGAACAATACACAGATACACAAAAAGGCACAATACCCTGACTGGAAGAATACACAAAAAGGCACAATACCCTGACTGGAACAATACACAAAAAGGCACAATACCCTGACTGGAACAATACACAGATACACAAAAAGGCACAATACCCTGACTGGAAGAATACACAAAAAGGCACAATACCCTGACTGGAACAATACACAAAAAGGCACAATATCCTGACTGGAACAATACACAGATACACAAAAAGGCACAATACCCTGACTGGAACAATACACAGATACACAAAAAGGCACAATACCCTGACTGGAAGAATACACAAAAAGGCACAATACCCTGACTGGAAGAATACACAAAAAGGCACAATACCCTGACTGGAACAATACACAAAAAGGCACAATACCCTGACTGGAACAATACACAGATAATCCGCACATAGGAGAGAGGAGCTTACCACGACGTTTCTGTCCGACTTGGACCATTTACAAAATCACTGGACTGAGCACATCTACTTCAGGCTGAGGGATTGATTACCTCATTCTTCCTCATCTTTCCCCGTCCTTCTCTGTATTGGGCTGAAGAAGCCACTGGCTGGCGAAACGTTCCCTCACAGATCACCAAATGTTGCCCAAGTGTCTCATTCTGAAAACAGCTATTCTACTTGTTCTCATTTCGCAGCCTTTCCCTAGTAACATCTTTATCAAGCCGTAACAGCTTGACAAAGCTCCTGGAGAGTGAAACGTTGCCACAATAAAATGTCACATTAGTTACACTTGTGTCCTTTTACTTAAAATATTGATGGTAATTCTACCAACATTATTACAAGTAAATGAAAGTTATGGTCCACAATGTTTTCCAACTCCGCCATCTTGCCTCTATGACGCTTAATGTTAACACAACTAACGCTTTTTACCTAATATTTGTTTATTTAGTTGAATTTCTTTGATAACTTCACGTTGTAATGATCGACTGTCAATGGTGAGAGTTTCCTCCAAAAGGCCAGTCATTCCAAGAATGAGAAATCAGTTATGGAGTGTTGTCTTTGAGAAGGATGCAACCAGTCTCAGGCTATTGATGACTGCTCGTTAGATGGTTTAATAGCTGACCAAGTGGCGAGGTTACAGGCTTTTGGTATTGAAAGCTTTACTGAAATGACACGTCCAGCCAGGGTGTGTAGAGGCGTGAGTTGTCTAAAACAGTCACCTAATTAGTGCAAAGTAAATGGGATGGGTCGAGGCAGTATACAGTGTGGTGCATAACTAAGGTGAGAGAGAACTTGTGCCTGGTATAGAGTAATTAAACCTGTACTGGCGAACAAGATTCACATCATAGCTCTTAAGTCACTGCAGGCATAGTAGTAGTAGCATCATGCTCTCTTAAAACCATCGATAATTACCTTTTCTCTAAGCAAATGTAACCTGCCATTACTTAACCCAGATCCATATATCCCCAGTTTTTACTGATGTGCTTGAGGGCAGTGCCCATCCCTCTTATAAAATTAAATATTTTAGAGCAGTCATGCTCATAGGTAGAGAATTCAGGAAAAAGATGAACTAGATCGTTGGATTAGATATGGAGTAGTAATAACTAAGAACACTACATTGTGGTACATTAACACTGAAGGAACAGGTTACACACATTGTTCATTTAGGAACTTCCAAAGTGTTTGTAGTTTGTGAGGAAGCCACGGTGTCACACCTGCTCGGTGGCACCAGGTATGGCGAGTACAGCTGTCACACTTCTCGGTGGCACCAGGTATGATGAGTACAGCTGTCACACCTGCTCGGTGAGTGCAGCTGCACTGATCCAGTCCCTGTGGTCAATATAACAATAAAAACCCATAGCCCTTATTACAACATTTCACCCAGCTCAGGGCTTTATGACTGAGTTAAACATACGTGCAACACATAGGTGTTTTTATTTTGAAGATGTGTCGCCATTATTATTAATTATTATTATTATTATTGTTATTATTATTATTATTATTATTATTATTATTATTATCCAGTGCCTTATTCTATACAGAAAGTATAACTCAGTTCAGAACGTTTATTGAAATTAAAAAAAAAAAACTAAATGGCGAAATGTCTTCATAAAAAAGACAGCCAGGTGTTGCAGGTGTGTATTATTTACATACTTGTTGATGGTATTGTATATTGATAAGACACTTGTGCAACACATGGGACTCTTCATTGAGCACAAGTATCTTATTCTTGTCGGTTTTCACACAATCATTCTCATCAAGTTACTGACTGTGCCAGTTATATAATGTTTAAGAACTTTAGTCTTAACACTTACTCCTGACCACTTAGTAGAACCAGATTTAACATACCCTTAACACTTACTCCTGACCACTTAGTAGAACCAGATTTAACATACCCTTAACACTTACCTCTGACCACTTAGTAGAACCAGATTTAACATACCCTTAACACTTACCTCTGACCACTTAGTAGAACCAGATTTAACATACCCTTAACACTTACCTCTGACCACTTAGTAGAACCAGATTTAACATACCCTTAACACTTACTCCTGACCACTTAGTAGAACCAGATTTAACATACCCTGAACACTTACCTCTGACCACTTAGTAGAACCAGATTTAACATACCCTTAACACTTACTTCTGACCACTTAGTAGAACCAGATTTAACTTACCCTTAACACTTACTTCTGACCACTTAGTAGAACCAGATTTAACTTACCCTTAACACTTACCTCTGACCACTTAGTAGAACCAGATTTAACTTACCCTTAACACTTACTCCTGACCACTTAGTAGAACCAGATTTAACTTACCCTTAACACTTACCTCTGACCACTTAGTAGAACCAGATTTAACTTACCCTTAACATTTACCTCTGACCACTTAGTAGAACCAGATTTAACTTACCCTTAACACTTACTCCTGACCACTTAGTAGAACCATATTTAACTTACCCTTAACACTTACCTCTGACCACTTAGTAGAACCAGATTTAACCTACCCTTAACACTTACCTCTGACCACTTAGTAGAACCAGATTTAACTTACCCTTAACACTTACCCCTGACCACTTAGTAGAACCAGATTTAACTTACCCTTAACACTTACCCCTGACCACTTAGTAGAACCAGATTTAACTTACCCTTAACACTTACCTCTGACCACTTAGTAGAACCAGATTTAACCTACCCTTAACACTTACCCCTGACCACTTAGTAGAACCAGATTTAACTTACCCTTAACACTTACCCCTGACCACTTAGTAGAACCACAATTAATTTGTAAGGTTTCTAGTGCAGGTTGTACAGTGGGTGAGTCAGTCTTTAATTAAGTAACGGGTTTCAGATAATTGCCAATTGAATTCTTCTAATTACCCATGGTGATTACCCCAGGGTGTTGGTTAGACTTTCAGACTCGCTAGCCTTGATGCCAGTGAAGGGCTCTTCATCCAAGCAAGTGGAGGGAATCTTCTTGAATCACATCTTGTTATTCCCAAGTCCCTTCGAGTTTAGCGCATTCCTATGACTGTAATATTGAAAGGGTCACAGTACGAGTGAGTCTCCAAGTTTTATTGAAGTCTTGTTGAAGATGTCCACTTAGCTCCTTACAGTCTTGTTGAAGATGTCCACTTAGCTCCTTACAGTCTTGTTGAAGATGTCCACTTAGCTCCTTACAGTCTTGTTGAAGATGTCCACTTAGCTCCTTACAGTCTTGTTGAAGACGTCCACTTAGCTCCTTACAGTCTTGTTGAAGGTGTCCACTTAGCTCCTTACAGTCTTGTTGAAGACGTCCACTTAGCTCCTTACAGTCTTGTTGAAGATGTCCACTTAGCTCCTTACAGTCTTGTTGAAGACGTCCACTTAGCTCCTTACAGTCTTGTTGAAGACGTCCACTTAGCTCCTTACAGTCTTGTTGAAGACGTCCACTTAGCTCCTTACAGTCTTGTTGAAGACGTCCACTTAGCTCCTTACAGTCTTGTTGAAGACGTCCACTTAGCTCCTTACAGTCTTGTTGAAGACGTCCACTTAGCTCCTTACAGTCTTGTTGAAGACGTCCACTTAGCTCCTTACAGTCTTGTTGAAGACGTCCACTTAGCTCCTTACAGTCTTGTTGAAGACGTCCACTTAGCTCCTTACAGTCTTGTTGAAGATGTCCACTTAGCTCCTTACAGTCTTGTTGAAGATGTCCACTTAGCTCCTTACAGTCTTGTTGAAGATGTCCACTTAGCTCCTTACAGTCTTGTTGAAGATGTCCACTTAGCTCCTTACAGTCTTGTTGAAGACGTCCACTTAGCTCCTTACAGTCTTGTTGAAGACGTCCACTTAGCTCCTTACAGTCTTGTTGAAGACGTCCACTTAGCTCCTTACAGTCTTGTTGAAGACGTCCACTTAGCTCCTTACAGTCTTGTTGAAGAGGTCCACTTAGCTCCTTACAGTCTTGTTGAAGACGTCCACTTAGCTCCTTACAGTCTTGTTGAAGACGTCCACTTAGCTCCTTACAGTCTTGTTGAAGACGTCCACTTAGCTCCTTACAGTCTTGTTGAAGATGTCCACTTAGCTCCTTACAGTCTTGTTGAAGACGTCCACTTAGCTCCTTACAGTCTTGTTGAAGACGTCCACTTAGCTCCTTACAGTCTTGTTGAAGATGTCCACTTAGCTCCTTACAGTCTTGTTGAAGACGTCCACTTAGCTCCTTACAGTCTTGTTGAAGACGTCCACTTAGCTCCTTACAGTCTTGTTGAAGACGTCCACTTAGCTCCTTACAGTCTTGTTGAAGATGTCCACTTAGCTCCTTACAGTCTTGTTGAAGACGTCCACTTAGCTCCTTACAGTCTTGTTGAAGACGTCCACTTAGCTCCTTACAGTCTTGTTGAAGACGTCCACTTAGCTCCTTACAGTCTTGTTGAAGACGTCCACTTAGCTCCTTACAGTCTTGTTGAAGACGTCCACTTAGCTCCTTACAGTCTTGTTGAAGACGTCCACTTAGCTCCTTACAGTCTTGTTGAAGACGTCCACTTAGCTCCTTACAGTCTTGTTGAAGACGTCCACTTAGCTCCTTACAGTCTTGTTGAAGATGTCCACTTAGCTCCTTACAGTCTTGTTGAAGACGTCCACTTAGCTCCTTACAGTCTTGTTGAAGACGTCCACTTAGCTCCTTACAGTCTTGTTGAAGATGTCCACTTAGCTCCTTACAGTCTTGTTGAAGACGTCCACTTAGCTCCTTACAGTCTTGTTGAAGACGTCCACTTAGCTCCTTACAGTCTTGTTGAAGACGTCCACTTAGCTCCTTACAGTCTTGTTGAAGATGTCCACTTAGCTCCTTACAGTCTTGTTGAAGACGTCCACTTAGCTCCTTACAGTCTTGTTGAAGATGTCCACTTAGCTCCTTACAGTCTTGTTGAAGACGTCCACTTAGCTCCTTACAGTCTTGTTGAAGACGTCCACTTAGCTCCTTACAGTCTTGTTGAAGATGTCCACTTAGCTCCTTACAGTCTTGTTGAAGACGTCCACTTAGCTCCTTACAGTCTTGTTGAAGATGTCCACTTAGCTCCTTACAGTCTTGTTGAAGACGTCCACTTAGCTCCTTACAGTCTTGTTGAAGACGTCCACTTAGCTCCTTACAGTCTTGTTGAAGATGTCCACTTAGCTCCTTACAGTCTTGTTGAAGACGTCCACTTAGCTCCTTACAGTCTTGTTGAAGACGTCCACTTAGCTCCTTACAGTCTTGTTGAAGATGTCCACTTAGCTCCTTACAGTCTTGTTGAAG
This sequence comes from Cherax quadricarinatus, assembly GCF_038502225.1. Lineage (NCBI taxonomy): Eukaryota > Metazoa > Arthropoda > Malacostraca > Decapoda > Parastacidae > Cherax > Cherax quadricarinatus. The sequence goes on from NC_091298.1 coordinate 53,208,725, forward strand.
ATGTCCACTTAGCTCCTTACAGTCTTGTTGAAGACGTCCACTTAGCTCCTTACAGTCTTGTTGAAGACGTCCACTTAGCTCCTTACAGTCTTGTTGAAGACGTCCACTTAGCTCCTTACAGTCTTGTTGAAGACGTCCACTTAGCTCCTTACAGTCTTGTTGAAGACGTCCACTTAGCTCCTTACAGTCTTGTTGAAGACGTCCACTTAGCTCCTTACAGTCTTGTTGAAGACGTCCACTTAGCTCCTTACAGTCTTGTTGAAGACGTCCACTTAGCTCCTTACAGTCTTGTTGAAGACGTCCACTTAGCTCCTTACAGTCTTGTTGAAGACGTCCACTTAGCTCCTTACAGTCTTGTTGAAGACGTCCACTTAGCTCCTTACAGTCTTGTTGAAGATGTCCACTTAGCTCCTTACAGTCTTGTTGAAGATGTCCACTTAGCTCCTTACAGTCTTGTTGAAGATGTCCACTTAGCTCCTTACAGTCTTGTTGAAGACGTCCACTTAGCTCCTTACAGTCTTGTTGAAGACGTCCACTTAGCTCCTTACAGTCTTGTTGAAGACGTCCACTTAGCTCCTTACAGTCTTGTTGAAGATGTCCACTTAGCTCCTTACAGTCTTGTTGAAGACGTCCACTTAGCTCCTTACAGTCTTGTTGAAGACGTCCACTTAGCTCCTTACAGTCTTGTTGAAGATGTCCACTTAGCTCCTTACAGTCTTGTTGAAGATGTCCACTTAGCTCCTTACAGTCTTGTTGAAGATGTCCACTTAGCTCCTTACAGTCTTGTTGAAGACGTCCACTTAGCTCCTTACAGTCTTGTTGAAGACGTCCACTTAGCTCCTTACAGTCTTGTTGAAGACGTCCACTTAGCTCCTTACAGTCTTGTTGAAGATGTCCACTTAGCTCCTTACAGTCTTGTTGAAGATGTCCACTTAGCTCCTTACAGTCTTGTTGAAGACGTCCACTTAGCTCCTTACAGTCTTGTTGAAGATGTCCACTTAGCTCCTTACAGTCTTGTTGAAGATGTCCACTTAGCTCCTTACAGTCTTGTTGAAGACGTCCACTTAGCTCCTTACAGTCTTGTTGAAGATGTCCACTTAGCTCCTTACAGTCTTGTTGAAGATGTCCACTTAGCTCCTTACAGTCTTGTTGAAGATGTCCACTTAGCTCCTTACAGTCTTGTTGAAGATGTCCACTTAGCTCCTTACAGTCTTGTTGAAGATGTCCACTTAGCTCCTTACAGTCTTGTTGAAGATGTCCACTTAGCTCCTTACAGTCTTAATAAGAGGACCACTTAGCTCTTGTACAGTCTTTAATAAGACTCATTAGAAAGCTTCACATATTTGACTTTCACTCTAAGACAATGTCTTACCCCCAAAAAATCAATTAATTTTTCCTGACTATGAGATGGTTTTTAAACAGTTAATATGTAATTATAAGGAATTTTACCTCAGATTCATTTTTTATAAACAAGTCTGAATTCTTTCCATCCCCCCCCCCGGCGCTGTGTAACCCCTGTGGGTTTAGCGCTCCACCATGAAGGCAACACTTAATCCGTCCAATATTTGAAAGTTCTGGCCGGTCTTACTTTTTTTTTAATGGAACATTTAATTTTTCCTCAGAGATAGACGTGTCCTGTTTGTATGTAGGTCACAGTGTATGAATATCCACTTTATTATGTAGATCACAGTGTATGAATATCCACTTTATAATATGTAGACCACAGTGTATTAATATCCAGGTTATAATATGTAGATCACAGTGTATTAATATCCAGGTTATAATATGTAGATCACAGTGTATTAATATCCAGGTTATAATATGTAGATCACAGTGTATTAATATCCAGGTTATAATATGTAGATCACAGTGTATTAATATCCAGGTTATAATATGTAGGTCACTGTGTATTAATATCCAGGTTATAATATGTAGATCACAGTGTATGAATATCCACTTTATAATATGTAGACCACAGTGTATTAATATCCAGGTTATAATATGTAGATCACTGTGTATTAATATCCAGGTTATAATATGTAGATCACAGTGTATGAATATCCACTTTATAATATGTAGACCACAATGTATTAATATCCAGGTTATAATATGTAGATCACAGTGTATTAATATCCAGGTTATAATATGTAGATCACAGTGTATTAATATCCAGGTTATAATATGTAGGTCACAGTGTATTAATATCCAGGTTATAATATGTAGGTCACAGTGTATTAATATCCAGGTTATAATATGTAGATCACAGTGTATTAATATCCAGGTTATAATATGTAGGTCACAGTGTATTAATATCCAGGTTATAATATGTAGGTCACAGTGTATTAATATCCAGGTTATAATATGTAGATCACAGTGTATTAATATCCAGGTTATAATATGTAGATCACAGTGTATTAATATCCAGGTTATAATATGTAGGTCACAGTGTATTAATATCCAG
>NC_091298.1:53211285-53248785 GCF_038502225.1 Cherax quadricarinatus
GTTATAATATGTAGGTCACAGTGTATTAATATCCAGGTTATAATATGTAGGTCACAGTGTATTAATATCCAGGTTATAATATGTAGGTCACAGTGTATTAATATCCAGGTTATAATATGTAGGTCACAGTGTATTAATATCCAGGTTATAATATGTAGGTCACAGTGTATTAATATCCAGGTTATAATATGTAGGTCACAGTGTATTAATATCCAGGTTATAATATGTAGGTCACAGTGTATTAGTATCCAGGTTATAATATGTAGGTCACAGTGTATTAATATCCAGGTTATAATATGTAGGTCACAGTGTATTAATATCCAGGTTATAATATGTAGGTCACAGTGTATTAATATCCACTTTATAATATGTAGACCACAGTTTATTAATATCCAGGTTATAATATGTAGGTCAGAGTGTATTAATATCCAGGTTATAATATGTAGGTCACAGTGTATTAATATCCAGGTTATAATATGTAGGTCACAGTGTATTAATATCCAGGTTATAATATGTAGGTCACAGTGTATTAATATCCAGGTTATAATATGTAGGTCACAGTGTATTAATATCCAGGTTATAATATGTAGGTCACAGTGTATTAATATCCAGGTTATAATATGTAGGTCACAGTGTATTAATATCCAGGTTATAATATGTAGGTCACAGTGTATTAATATCCAGGTTATAATATGTAGGTCACAGTGTATTAATATCCAGGTTATAATATGTAGGTCACAGTGTATTAATATCCACTTTATAATATGTAGACCACAGTTTATTAATATCCAGGTTATAATATGTAGGTCACAGTGTATTAATATCCAGGTTATAATATGTAGGTCACAGTGTATTAATATCCAGGTTATATTATGTAGGTCACAGTGTATTAATATCCAGGTTATAATATGTAGGTCACAGTGTATTAATATCCAGGTTATAATATGTAGGTCACAGTGTATTAATATCCAGGTTATAATATGTAGGTCACAGTGTATTAATATCCAGGTTATAATATGTAGGTCACAGTGTATTAATATCCAGGTTATAATATGTAGGTCACAGTTTATTAATATCCAGGTTATAATATGTAGGTCACAGTGTATTAATATCAAGGTTATAATATGTAGGTCACAGTGTATTAATATCCAGGTTATAATATGTAGGTCACAGTGTATTAATATCCACTTTATAATATGTAGGTCACAGTTTATTAATATCAAGGTTATAATATGTAGGTCACAGTGTATTAATATCCAGGTTATAATATGTAGGTCACAGTGTATTAATATCCAGGTTATAATATGTAGGTCACAGTGTATTAATATCCAGGTTATAATATGTAGGTCACGGTGTATTAATATCCAGGTTATAATATGTAGGTCACAGTGTATTAATATCCAGGTTATAATATGTAGATCACAGTGTATGAATATCCAGGTTATAATATGTAGGTCACAGTGTATTAATATCCAGGTTATAATATGTAGGTCACAGTGTATTAATATCCAGGTTATAATATGTAGATTACAGTGTATTAATATCCAGGTTATAATATGTAGGTCACAGTGTATTAATATCCAGGTTATAATATGTAGATCAGACCTGGTTCTGAGAAGCACTATCAAATATAATATAACCTTAACATATAATAGTAATAATAAGAGTGGCTCAATTTCCTTGGATTAAGAACTCTTCAACGGTATGAAGGTTTGTTATTGAATGTCTAGCAGGAAGGAGCAGTAGATCTTGGCTTCCATCTTGGCATTCAGTGAATAACATTAGCAATGTAAAACCCTTGTTACCGGGAGGGGGGGTTATCCCCCCTTTCCCACTGTTACCAGGAGGGGGAGGTAGTCCCCCCACCACTGCTCTTAACCTGAAGCGTGACCTGACTCTCTGATGTCTCGAAACTGCAGAGACCAGAACCAGGACCCAGCTAGGGGACTCAATCGGGGGGCCCCGCCAATGGACCAAACCAGGATGGCCAGCCCTGGACTGAACCAGGAGGCCTACCATCTGTTGCTATCCTCTCTAATCCTCTGAATTTTTATATATCGTGATCAAGTCTCACCTGGTCGGCCTCTTTCCTGGGGTTGTTACTGTAGGTTGAGATTCTGAAGTCTGTCATTGAAGTATATCTTCCTAGGTTCGTGTTTTTGCGAATCCTTGGCTTTTTAAACCGGTTTACTTTATCAACTGTAACCCTGTGTGCCATAGATTATTACCGATTTGTTGTTAACTGTTTATATTATATCTTCATGGGAGGTACTTAGTCCATGAGAGTTATTAAGCATGTGTAAGTGTACCCCTATGACAGCCAGATTTGAGAAAGTAAGGAATTGCTGGCAGTAAGACGGGACAATTCACCTGTATAATTTTGAGGCAATACATGTATTGTGTGAAGGTTGCGGTCAACAAGGTGGAAGGCTGCGGGAGATGGCGCTCTGGACCTATGAGAGTCCTCCTGCCCGTGCCTGCGAGTTACGTGTTTTTTTTTTTTAACAAAGTTTGGTATGTCAGCAGTGTGCTGGTTAGGTGGAGGGAAGAAGTGGTTCTTTGTGTTGGGATTGCTGAAGGCGTAGTCTCTCTCCCACAGTGTATGTCATAGCTCTGACTACAGATCCTTCAACGTCGTCACGAGGGGTAATTTTAAAAAGAAGTTGTAGTTCTCCAAGTGTTTGTGCCAGGTCTTCCAGAACATTTTTCTGTTAGTTTGGGATTTTTCGTGTGGGTAACTATTTTTATATATGTTTGAGATGAATGTGCACTTAGTTGCACTTTCACAGTTGTCTTAGCAGCGTTGATTCATAGCTACTGACATCAAGGAAATCATATTGACTGGTTTTACTGATTCGTCAGTTCCTGGTTATACATAGTCTTGAAGCTGAAAATATATTTCGTAAAAGACCTTTTAGCTCATCTGGATCTTAGCTGTCATCTGTATGTCCTGGCTCCCTCTTCTTATATCTTTAACGTGTAACATAATACAAATCAGAGAGGGAAGAAGACCGGAGGCGAAGTGCAGGCTTGGAGGAAAGCAACTTCAGACACAGGACAAGGAAGAGGACCGAGGAGTGAATATAACGTCAGCCATCTAGCTGGAGGAACCCATCAACTGACTCACTTAAGAGGGCTGAGGAAGATAAGATAGAACTTCAGTACTCAGGTGAGCTATACAGATGTTAAGAAATATATCCGGTCTCAGTGTAGTAAAAAATAAAATGAAACGTACTGGATAATTAAACTAAATACCATACACAATTTCAAGAAGCTAGGCTTCAAGGACACCTTGTTGATTCAGATTAAGAGATGGGGGTCAGGAGCTGAGACTTAACACCAGCTAGTACAACTCTGCAAGCACCAGCTGTTTGTGTAGTCGTGGCTGGAGTGATAATTAATATTTTTCTTTGCGTTTCTACTTGAGCGAGCTGATTAGTTTACTGGTTGGTGCTTTTGTTAGGTTTTTCTTGTGTTCTGGGTAAACACTTGACGTCAGCCGCCAAAAATTCTGCCTCAACACTTCCATCAGCTTCACCGCTCCACTGTTTGATTATCTTGCAAACTATCATGTTGTACTTCCAGTGCGCCGCCCCATTTCTACCTAGCGGTTATTCACCAAGCTTTTTAATGAATAAATAATTTTTTTCTAGTTAATAAACTATAAATTAAAAAAAAATATCAGAGTTTGGGATTGTTGCGGTGAGTATTTATTTTTTCAATTACAGCTTACTTGACGAGTTAGACACATGTGTAACATCTGGGTACCTTTACTTGTAGACTTTTCACCATCTAGTGGCTTTATCAATACAAGGTCATAATATAAAGGCAGTAGAAATATATACAGCAGTTAATTTCGGTACTGAATACCACTGATATACAGCACCTTACTCGTCCTCGTTAAGTTTTTGCATCAATAATTTTTTTGTGTGAATTTATTAATTTCTCGACATTGTATGAGACAGCTGACACAATGATACAACGTTTTAGATTCATTGTTGCTGTAGCAGTCGTCAGTAACAGTCATCTGGCACGGGACTTCATGTGATATTTTTACTGGCGCCGTTGGTCCTGTTGCGGGGACGTGGCTGGAAGCAACCATTGTCGTGTGGTATTACAGGTGTCTTTTGACACAAGCGAATGTGGCAGACGTTGGCCCTATGCAAGGCCACGGCAGAGTGGCTACTGACTTCACGGTCGAGCAGCAGACGAGGATGTGGTCGACCATGTTGAAGATGGAGATCAATTCTTCCTCGCCGGCGACCTTTTGTTTGAAGATATTGAAATTCTTGAAACTGACGAAGGTGCTGGAGATTATTATGTTTATAATTATTATAAGTACTAAGGTATGAAAGGAAGACACGGAGATGATCACCTCGAGGCAGATATGAAGAGAAAATTTTGACCTTAAAGTTACATGGGAAAAAATTATCCAATATTATTCTTTGGACTCATGTTAACATACATGACTTGGAAGATCTCCCAGATGTATGAAGAGAGCTATAAACATAGCTGTACACGGTATTAAATATTCACCTATTGAAAAATAGCGATGAATATACTGTCCGTGTACAATACGAGAGAGTTTGAATGCAGAGTTTCATGAGAAATTATTTGTGAAGAGACACCGAGAGAAAGCTGCACATAATATCAAGGCGCCCGTGTAATGTAGCATGTATCAGATTAAGACACGTTGTAGCACTACACAGTAACCGCACATAGAAGGTTATGCGGATTATTTATGTATTGTTCCAGTCACGGTAATTGTCTTTTTGTTCTCGACTGTAGCACTGGAACTATGAAAATGATTCACTTGTAATGTATTTGCTTTGAAACAGTGGTTACTTCAATGGAATCTTCACCAAACAAATTTTCTGAGATGTAATTTTATCAGGGGATGTCGATGCAAGAATTGAAAATGAGGGATATACCAATCACGTGTGAATAGCTGAGAGGAATAGTAATTTAATCCAGTCTCGAATGATGAATGCAGCAGCATTATGCGTCAAGCTCTGGGTCATGGAAGTATCTCCAGGTATTGTTCTGTATATATTACTGATCATCACGAGGATATTAACAGAATATTAGCTTGAACATTAGCATATTACGAGGCTATAAATAATGCTACAGAAAAAAAATCGCGCTGAGAAATTTTAGAGGATGATTCGCGAAGTTGTAATGGCACTATTGTAAACAACAAACTTTCCATGGGTTCGAACCCTCCGTTCAGCAAGTTGAGAACCTTCACTTGAGCTGTAATCATTAGTACTCAACACAGACGTCGCAATATCTTGCCTGATTTTTTTTCACATATATTGAGACGGTGTCCTGCTATATTAAATAAGATTTCCCCTTTAATGTGTTATATATACACTACTCGAAGGAAAATCAGAAAATGTTCCACCAAAAATAACCTTGAAAGTTAGACAGTATAATCTGTGATATGTCAAGATATTAATGAAAATAAGATACCGGATGTATTAAGCAAATTTCCTAAATTTACTTGTAAAAGATAAGTGAAATGTAGATATAAATCTAGATGTACTCCTGTGAACTCTTTTGGGGCCTAGTTCCTAGGCCTTTTGTGTATACATATTCTCTTGTGATGCTGTGTGTGTGTGTGTGTGTGTGTGTGTGTGTGTGTGTGTGTGTGTGTGTGTGTGTGTGTGTGTGACTATCACAAGGTTACGCGTCATGAATCTCTCCTTCGTTCCGCCCTCTGCAACGCATTTGCAAAATGCAATTAATTATTTTTTTGACCTGCGAGTCACAAACCACAAGTGGAACATAAACATCTTTGTATTTTCAGTAAAAGCAGAACTGTCTCCAGCAGCGTCAGCAGCCTTACCAGCGTGCGTATTGTTCTTTATAGTGGCAGCACCTGTTTACCTACCTACCTGCCTGCCACCCGTCTCACCTGTTTACCTACCTGCCTGCCACCCGTCTCACCTGTTTACCTACCTACCTGCCTGCCTGCCACCCGTCTCACCTGTTTACCTGCCTGCCTGCCACCCGTCTCACCTGTTTACCTACCTGCCTGCCACCCGTCTCACCTGTTTACCTACCTACCTACCTACCTGCGTGCCACCCGTCTCACCTGTTTACCTACCTACCTACCTGCCTGCCTGCCACCCGTCTCACCTGTTTACCTACCTGCCTGCCACCCGTCTCACCTGTTTACCTACCTACCTGCCTGCCTGCCACCCGTCTCACCTGTTTACCTACCTACCTACCTGCCTGCCACCCGTCTCACCTGTTTACCTACCTACCTACCTGCCTGCCACCCGTCTCACCTGTTTACCTACCTACCTACCTGCCTGCCACCCGTCTCACCTGTTTACCTACCTACCTACCTGCCTGCCACCCGTCTCACCTGTTTACCTACCTATCTACCTGCCTGCCACCCGTCTCACCTGTTTACCTACTTATCTACCTGCCTGCCTGCCACCCGTCTCACCTGTTTACCTACCTATCTACCTGCCTGCCTGCCACCCGTCTCACCTGTTTACCTACCTGCCTGCCACCCGTCTCACCTGTTTACCTACCTGCCTGCCACCCGTCTCACCTGTTTACCTACCTGCCTGCCACCCGTCTCACCTGTTTACCTACCTGCCTGCCACCCGTCTCACCTGTTTACCTACCTGCCTGCCACCCGTCTCACCTGTTTACCTACCTGCCTGCCACCCGTCTCACCTGTTTACCTACCTACCTACCTGCCTGCCACCCGTCTCACCTGTTTACCTACCTACCTACCTGCCTGCCTGCCACCCGTCTCACCTGTTTACCTACCTACCTGCCTGCCTGCCACCCGTCTCACCTGTTTACCTACCTACCTACCTGCCTGCCACCCGTCTCACCTGTTTACGTACCTACCTACCTGCCACCCGTCTCAACTGTTTACCTACCTACCTACCTGCCTGCCACCCATCTCACCTGTTACCTACCTACCTACCTGCCTACGTCTACCTGTTTACGTACCTACCTACCTGCCACCCGTCTCAACTGTTTACCTACCTACCTACCTGCCTGCCACCCATCTCACCTGTTTACCTACCTACCTGCCACCCGTCTCACCTGTTTACCTACCTACCTGCCACCCGTCTCACCTGTTTACCTACCTGCCTGCCTGCGTCCCATCTCACCTGTTTACCTACCTACCTACCTACCTGCCTGCCACCCGTCTCACCTGTTTACCTACCTACCTGCCTGCCTGCCACCCGTCTCACCTGTTTACCTACCTACCTACCTGCCTGCCTGCCACCCGTCTCAATTGTTTACCTACCTACCTACCTGCCTGCCACCCGTCTCACCTGTTTACCTACCTACCTACCTGCCTGCCACCCGTCTCACCTGTTTACTTACCTACCTACCTGCCTGCCACCCGTCTCACCTGTTTACCTACCTACCTGCCACCCGTCTCACCTGTTTACCTACCTACCTACCTGCCTGCCATCCATCTCACCTGTTTACCTACCTACCTGCCACCCGTCTCACCTGTTTACCTACCTACCTGCCACCCGTCTCACCTGTTTACCTACCTGCCTGCCTGCGTCCCATCTCACCTGTTTACCTACCTACCTACCTACCTGCCTGCCACCCGTCTCACCTGTTTACCTACCTACCTGCCTGCCTGCCACCCGTCTCACCTGTTTACCTACCTACCTACGTACCTGCCACCCGTCTCACCTGTTTACCTACCTACCTACCTGCCTGCCACCCATCTCACCTGTTTACCTACCTAACTGCCACCCGTCTCACCTGTTTACCTGCCTACCTGCCACCCGTCTCACCTGTTTACCTACCTGCCTGCCTGCCACCCATCTCACCTGTTTACCTACCTACCTGCCACCCGTCTCACCTGTTTACCTACCTACCTGCCACCCGTCTCACCTGTTTACCTACCTGCCTGCCACCCGTCTCACCTATTTACCTACCTACCTGCCTGCCTGCCACCCGTCTCACCTGTTTACCTACCTACCTACCTACCTACCTGCCTGCCCTCCGTCTCACCTGTTTACCTACCTGCCTGCCTACCTACCTACCTGCCTGCCACCCGTCTCACCTGTTTACCTACCTACCTGCCTGCCACCCGTCTCACCAGTTTACCTACCTACCTACCTCACCTGCCACTACCTGCCTGCCACCCGTCTAACCTGTTTACCTACCTACCTGCCGGCCACCCGTCTCAACTGTTTAACTACCTACCTACCTGCCTGCCACCCGTCTCACCTGTTTACCTACCTGCTTGACACCCGTCTCACCTGTTTACCTACCTACCTGCCACCCGTCTCTCCTGTCTACCTACCTGCCTGCCACCCGTCTCGTCTATTTCACAACCTGCCTACCTGCCACTGTCTTACCCCCCTCGGCCAGTGATGGTTGCAGCAACACTGTCTTACCTCCCCTCCCTCGGCCAGTGATGGTTGCAGCAACACTGTCTTACCTCCCCCCCTCGGCCAGTGATAGTTGCAGCAACACTGTCTTACCTCCCTCCCTCGGCCAGTGATGGTTGCACCAACACTGTCTTACCTTCCCCCCCTCGGTCAGTGATGGTTGCAGCAACACTGGCTTGCCTCCCCCCCTCTGCCAGTGATGGTTGCAGCAACACTGTCTTAATTCCCCCCCTCGGCCAGTGATGGTTGCAGCAACACTGTCTTACCTCCCCCTCTCGGCCAGTGATGGTTGCAGCAACACTGTCTTACCTCTCCCCCTCGGCCAGTGATGGTTGCAGCAACTGTCTCTCGGTCAGTGATGGTTGCAGCAACACTGGCTTGCCTCCCTCCCTCGGCCAGTTATGGTTACAGCAACACTGTCTTACCTCCCCTCCCTCGGCCAGTGATGGTTGCAGCAACACTGTCTTACCTCCCCCCCTCGGCCAGTGATGGTTGCAGCAACACTGTCTTACCTCCCCCCCTCGGCCAGTGATGGTTGCAGCAACACTGTCTTACCTCCCCCCCTCGGCCAGTGATGGTTGCAGCAACACTGTCTTACCTTCCCCCCTCGGCCAGTGATGGTTGCAGCAACACTGTCTTACCTCCCCCCCTCGGCCAGTGATGGTTGCAGCAACACTGTCTTACCTCCCCCCCTCGGCCAGTGATGGTTGCAGCAACACTGTCTTACCTCCCCCCCTCGGCCAGTGATGGTTGCAGCAACACTGTCTTACCTCCCCCCCTCGGCCAGTGATGGTTGCAGCAACACTGTCTTACCTCCCCCCCTCGGCCAGTGATGGTTGCAGCAACACTGTCTTACCTCCCCCCCTCGGCCAGTGATGGTTGCAGCAACACTGTCTTACCTCCCCCCCTCGGCCAGTGATGGTTGCAGCAACACTGTCTTACCTCCCCCCCTCGGCCAGTGATGGTTGCAGCAACACTGTCTTACCTCTCCCCCTCGGCCAGTGATGGTTGCAGCAACACTGTCTTACCTCCCCCCCTCGGCCAGTGATGGTTGCAGCAACACTGTCTTACCTCCCCCCCTCGGCCAGTGATGGTTGCAGCAACACTGTCTTACCTCCCCCCCTCGGCCAGTGATGGTTGCAGCAACACTGTCTTACCTCCCCCCCTCGGCCAGTGATGGTTGCAGCAACACTGTCTTACCTCCCCCCCTCGGCCAGTGATGGGTGCAGCAACACTGTCGTACCTCCCTCCCGCGGCCAGGGATGGGTGCGCCAACACGGTCTTACCTCTTACCCCCCCCTCTGCCAGTGATGGTTGCAGCAACACTGTCTTACCTCCCCCCCTCGGCCAGTGATGGTTGCAGCAACACTGTCTTACCTCCCCCTCTCGGCCAGTGATGGTTGCAGCAACACTGTCTTACCTCCCCCCCTCGGCCAGTGAGGGTTGCAGCAACACTGTCTTACCTCCCCCCCTCGGCCAGTGATGGTTGCAGCAACACTGTCTTACCTCCCCCCCTCGGCCAGTGATGGTTGCAGCAACACTGTCTTACCTCCCCCCCTCGGCCAGTGATGGTTGCAGCAACACTGTCTTACCTCCCCCCCTCGGCCAGTGATGGTTGCAGCAACACTGTCTTACCTCCCCCCCTCGGCCAGTGATGGTTGCAGCAACACTGTCTTACCTCCCCCCCTCGGCCAGTGATGGTTGCAGCAACACTGTCTTACCTCCCCCCCTCGGCCAGTGATGGTTGCAGCAACACTGTCTTACCTCCCCCTCTCGGCCAGTGATGGTTGCAGCAACACTGTCTTACCTCCCCCCCTCGGCCAGTGATGGTTGCAGCAACACTGTCTTACCTCCCCCCCTCGGCCAGTGATGGTTGCAGCAACACTGTCTTACCTCCCCTCCCTCGGCCAGTGATGGTTGCAGCAACACTGTCTTACATCCCCCCTCGGCCAGTGATGGTTGCAGCAACACTGTCTTACCTCCCCTCCTCGGCCAGTGATGGTTGCAGCAACACTGTCTTACCTCCCCTCCTCGGCCAGTGATGGTTGCAGCAACACTGTCTTACCTCCCCCCCTCGGCCAGTGATGGTTGCAGCAACACTGTCTTACCTCCCCCCCTCGGCCAGTGATGGTTGCAGCAACACTGTCTTACCTCCCCCCCTCGGCCAGTGATGGTTGCAGCAACACTGTCTTACCTCCCCCCCTCGGCCAGTGATGGTTGCAGCAACACTGTCTTACCTCCCCTCCTCGGCCAGTGATGGTTGCAGCAACACTGTCTTACCTCCCCTCCTCGGCCAGTGATGGTTGCAGCAACACTGTCTTACCTCCCCCTCTCGGTCAGTGATGGTTGCAGCAACACTGTCTTACCTCCCCCTCTCGGCCAGTGATGGTTGCAGCAACACTGTCTTACCTCCCCCTCTCGGCCAGTGATGGTTGCAGCAACACTGTCTTACCTCCCCCCCTCGGCCAGTGATGGTTGCAGCAACACTGTCTTACCTCCCCCCCTCGACCAGTGATGGTTGCAGCAACACTGTCTTACCTCCCTCCCTCGGCCAGTGATGGTTGCAGCAACACTGTCTTACCTCCCCCCCGTCGGCCAGTGATGGTTGCAGCAATACTGTCTTACCTCCCCCCCTCGGACAGTGATGGTTGCAGCAATACTGTCTTACCTCCCCCCTCGGACAGTGATGGTTGCAGCAACACTGTCTTACCTCCCCCCCTCGGCCAGTGATGGTTGCAGCAACACTGTCTTACCTCCCCCCCTCGGCCAGTGATGGTTGCAGCAACACTGTCTTACCTCCCCCCCTCGGCCAGTGATGGTTGCAGCAACACTGTCTTACCTCCCCCCCTCGGCCAGTGATGGTTGCAGCAACACTGTCTTACCTCCCCCCCTCGGCCAGTGATGGTTGCAGCAATACTGTCTTACCTCCCCCCCTCGGCCAGTGATGGTTGCAGCAACACTGTCTTACCTCCCCCCCTCGGCCAGTGATGGTTGCAGCAACACTGTCTTGCCTCCCCCCCTCGGCCAGTGATGGTTGCAGCAACACTGTCTTACCTCCCCCCCTCGGCCCGGGAGGGTTGCAGCAACACTGTCTTACCTCCCCCCCTCGGCCAGTGATGGTTGCAGCAACACTGTCTTACCTCCCCCCCTCGGCCAGTGATGGTTGCATCAACACTGTCTTTCCTCCCCCCCTCGGCCAGTGATGGTTGCAGCAACACTGTCTTACCTCCCCCCCTCGGCCAGTGATGGTTGCAGCAACACTGTCTTACCTCCCCCCCTCGGCCAGTGATGGTTGCAGCAACACTGTCTTACCTCCCCCCCTCGGCCAGTGATGGTTGCAGCAACACTGTCTTACCTCCCCCCCTCGGCCAGTGATGGTTGCAGCAACACTGTCTTACCTCCCCCCTTCGGCCAGTGATGGTTGCAGCAACACTGTCTTACCTCCCCCCCTCGGCCAGTGATGGTTGCAGCAACACTGTCTTACCTCCCCCCCTCGGCCAGTGATGGTTGCAGCAACACTGTCTTACCTCCCCCCCTCGGCCAGTGATGGTTGCAGCAACACTGTCTTACCTCCCCCCCTCGGCCAGTGATGGTTGCAGCAACACTGTCTTACCTCCCCCCCTCGGCCAGTGATGGTTGCAGCAACACTGTCTTACCTCCCCCCCTCGGTCAGTGATGGTTGCAGCAACACTGTCTTACCTCCCCCCCTCGGCCAGTGATGGTTGCAGCAACACTGTCTTACCTCCCCCCCTCGGACAGTGATGGTTGCAGCAACACTGTCTTACCTCCCCCCCTCGGCCAGTGATGGTTGCAGCAACACTGTCTTACCTCCCCCCCTCGGCCAGTGATGGTTGCAGCAACACTGTCTTACCTCCCCCCCTCGGCCAGTGATGGTTGCAGCAACACTGTCTTACCTCCCCCCCTCGGCCAGTGATGGTTGCAGCAACACTGTCTTACCTCCCCCCCTCGGCCAGTGATGGTTGCAGCAACACTGTCTTACCTCCCCCCCTCGGCCAGTGATGGTTGCAGCAACACTGTCTTACCTCCCCCCCGCGGCCAGTGATGGTTGCAGCAACACTGTCTTACCTCCCCCCCTCGGCCAGTGATGGTTGCAGCAACACTGTCTTACCTCCCCCCCTCGGCCAGTGATGGTTGCAGCAACACTGTCTTACCTCGCCCCCTCGGCCAGTGATGGTTGCAGCAACACTGTCTTACCTCCCCCCCTCGGCCAGTGATGGTTGCAGCAACACTGTCTTACCTCCCCCCCTCGGCCAGTGATGGTTGCAGCAACACTGTCTTACCTCCCCCCCTCGGCCAGTGATGGTTGCAGCAACACTGTCTTACCTCCCCCCCTCGGCCAGTGATGGTTGCAGCAACACTGTCTTACCTCCCCCCCTCGGCCAGTGATGGTTGCAGCAACACTGTCTTACCTCCCCCCCTCGGCCAGTGATGGTTGCAGCAACACTGTCTTACCTCCCCCCCTCGGCCAGTGATGGTTGCAGCAACACTGTCTTACCTCCCCCCCTCGGCCAGTGATGGTTGCAGCAACACTGTCTTACCTACCCCCCCCCTCGGCCAGTGATGGTTGCAGCAACACTGTCTTACCTCCCCCCCTCGGCCAGTGATGGTTGCAGCAACACTGTCTTACCTCCCCCCCTCGGCCAGTGATGGTTGCAGCAACACTGTCTTACCTCCCCCCCTCGGCCAGTGATGGTTGCAGCAACACTGTCTTACCTCCCCCCCTCGGCCAGTGATGGTTGCAGCAACACTGTCTTACCTCCCCCCCTCGGCCAGTGATGGTTGCAGCAACACTGTCTTACATCCCCCCCTCGGCCAGTGATGGTTGCAGCAACACTGTCTTACCTCCCCCCCTCGGCCAGTGATGGTTGCAGCAACACTGTCTTACCTCCCCCCCTCGGCCAGTGATGGTTGCAGCAACACTGGCTTGCCTCCCCTCCTCGGCCAGTGATGGTTGCAGCAACACTGTCTTACCTCCCCCCTCGGCCAGTGATGGTTGCAGCAACACTGTCTTACCTCCCCCCTCGGCCAGTGATGGTTGCAGCAACACTGTCTTACCTCCCCCCCTCGGCCAGTGATGGTTGCAGCAACACTGTCTTACCTCCCCCCCTCGGCCAGTGATGGTTGCAGCAACACTGTCTTACCTCCCCCTCTCGGCCAGTGATGGTTGCAGCAACACTGTCTTACCTCCCCCCCTCGGCCAGTGATGGTTGCAGCAACACTGTCTTACCTCCCCTCCTCGGCCAGTGATGGTTGCAGCAACACTGTCTTACCTCCCCCCCTCGGCCAGTGATGGTTGCAGCAACACTGTCTTACCTCCCCCCCTCGGCCAGTGATGGTTGCAGCAACACTGTCTTACCACCCCCCCTCGGCCAGTGATGGTTGCAGCAACACTGTCTTACCTCCCCCCCTCGGCCAGTGATAGTTGCAGCAACACTGTCTTACCTCCCCCCCTTGGCCAGTGATGGTTGCAGCAACACTGTCTTACCTCCCCCCCTCGGCCAGTGATGGTTGCAGCAACACTGTCTTACCTCCCCCCCCAGTGATGGTTGCAGCAACACTGTCTTACCTCCCCTCCTCGGCCAGTGATGGTTGCAGCAACACTGTCTTACCTCCCCCCTCGGCCAGTGATGGTTGCAGCAACACTATCTTACCTCCCCCCCTCGGCCAGTGATGGTTGCAGCAACACTGTCTTACCTCCCCCCCTCGGCCAGTGATGGTTGCAGCAACACTGTCTTACCTCCCCCCCTCGGCCAGTGATGGTTGCAGCAACACTGTCTTACCTCCCCTCCTCGGCCAGTGATGGTTGCAGCAACACTGTCTTACCTCCCCCCCTCGGCCAGTGATGGTTGCAGCAACACTGTCTTACCTCCCCCCCTCGGCCAGTGATGGTTGCAGCAACACTGTCTTACCTCCCCCCCTCGGCCAGTGATGGTTGCAGCAACACTGTCTTACCTCCCCCCCTCGGCCAGTGATGGTTGCAGCAACACTGTCTTACCTCCCCCCCTCGGCCAGTGATGGTTGCAGCAACACTGTCTTACCTCCCCCCCTCGGCCAGTGATGGTTGCAGCAACACTGTCTTACCTCCCCCCTCGGCCAGTGATGGTTGCAGCAACACTGTCTTACCTCCCCCCTCGGCCAGTGATGGTTGCAGCAACACTGTCTTACCTCCCCCCCTCGGCCAGTGATGGTTGCAGCAACACTGTCTTACCTCCCCCCCTCGCCCAGTGATGGTTGCAGCAACACTGTCTTACCTCCCCCCCTCTGCCAGTGATGGTTGCAGCAACACTGTCTTACCTCCCCCCCTCGGCCAGTGATGGTTGCAGCAACACTGTCTTACCTCCCCCCCTCGGCCAGTGATGGTTGCAGCAACACTGTCTTACCTCCCCCCCTCGGCCAGTGATGGTTGCAGCAACACTGTCTTACCTCCCCCCCTCGGCCAGTGATGGTTGCAGCAACACTGTCTTACCTCCCCCCCTCGGCCAGTGATGGTTGCAGCAACACTGTCTTACCTCCCCCCCTCGGCCAGTGATGGTTGCAGCAACACTGTCTTACCTCCCCCCCTCGGCCAGTGATGGTTGCAGCAACACTGTCTTACCTCCCCCCCTCGGCCAGTGATGGTTGCAGCAACACTGTCTTACCTCCCCTCCTCGGCCAGTGATGGTTGCAGCAACACTGTCTTACCTCCCCCCCCTCGGCCAGTGATGGTTGCAGCAACACTGTCTTACCTCCCTCCCTCGGCCAGTGATGGTTGCAGCAACACTGTCTTACCTCCCCCCCTCGGCCAGTGATGGTTGCAGCAACACTGTCTTACCTCCCCCCCTCGGCCAGTGATGGTTGCAGCAACACTGTCTTACCTCCCCCCCTCGGCCAGTGATGGTTGCAGCAACACTGTCTTACCTCCCCCCCTCGGCCAGTGATGGTTGCAGCAACACTGTCTTACCTCCCCTCCTCGGCCAGTGATGGTTGCAGCAACACTGTCTTACCTCCCCTCCTCGGCCAGTGATGGTTGCAGCAACACTGTCTTACCTCCCCCCCTCGGCCAGTGATGGTTGCAGCAACACTGTCTTACCTCCCCCCCTCGGCCAGTGATGGTTGCAGCAACACTGTCTTACCTCCCCCCCTCGGCTAGTGATGGTTGCAGCAACACTGTCTTACCTCCCCCCCTCGGCCAGTGATGGTTGCAGCAACACTGTCTTACCTCCCCCCCTCGGCCAGTGATGGTTGCAGCAACACTGTCTTACCTCCCCCCCCTCGGCCAGTGATGGTTGCAGCAACACTGTCTTACCTCCCCCCCCTCGGCCAGTGATGGTTGCAGCAACACTGTCTTACCTCCCCCCCTCGGCCAGTGATGGTTGCACCAACACTGTCTTACCTCCCCCCCTCGGCCAGTGATGGTTGCAGCAACACTGTCTTACCTCCCCTCCTCGGCCAGTGATGGTTGCAGCAACACTGTCTTACCTCCCCCCCTCGGCCAGTGATGGTTGCAGCAACACTGTCTTACCTCCCCCCCCTCGACCAGTGATGGTTGCAGCAACACTGTCTTACCTCCCCCCCCTCGGCCAGTGATGGTTGCAGCAACACTGTCTTACCTCCCCCCCTCGGCCAGTGATGGTTGCAGCAACACTGTCTTACCTCCCCTCCTCGGCCAGTGATGGTTGCAGCAACACTGTCTTACCTCCCCCCCTCGGCCAGTGATGGTTGCAGCAACACTGTCTTACCTCCCCCTCTCGGCCAGTGATGGTTGCAGCAACACTGTCTTACCTCCCCCCCTCGGCCAGTGATGGTTGCAGCAACACTGTCTTACCTCCCCCCCTCGGCCAGTGATGGTTGCAGCAACACTGTCTTACCTCCCCCCCTCGGCCAGTGATGGTTGCAGCAACACTGTCTTACCTCCCCCCCCCTCGGTCAGTGATGGTTGCAGCAACACTGTCTTACCTCCCCCCCTCGGCCAGTGATGGTTGCAGCAACACTGTCTTACCTCCCCCTCCTCGGCCAGTGATGGTTGCAGCAACACTGGCTTGCCTCCCCCCCCTCGGCTAGTGATGGTTGCAGCAACACTGTCTTACCTCCCCCCCTCGGCCAGTGATGGTTGCAGCAACACTGTCTTACCTCCCCCCCTCGGCCAGTGATGGTTGCAGCAACACTGTCTTACCTCCCCCCCTCGGCCAGTGATGGTTGCAGCAACACTGTCTTACCTCCCCCCCTTGGCCAGTGATGGTTGCAGCAACACTGTCTTACCTCCCCCCTCGGCCAGTGATGGTTGCAGCAACACTGTCTTACCTCCCCCCCTCGGCCAGTGATGGTTGCAGCAACACTGTCTTACCTCCCCCCTCGGCCAGTGATGGTTGCAGCAACACTGTCTTACCTCCCCCCCCCTCCTCACTGTCTTACCCCCCCCTCGGCCAGTGATGGTTGCAGCAACACTGTCTTACCTCCCCTCCTCGGCCAGTGATGGTTGCAGCAACACTGTCTTACCTCCCCTCCTCGGCCAGTGATGGTTGCAGCAACACTGTCTTACCTCCCCCCCTCGGCCAGTGATGGTTGCAGCAACACTGTCTTACCTCCCCCCCTCGGCCAGTGATGGTTGCAGCAACACTGTCTTACCTCCCCCCCTCGGCCAGTGATGGTTGCAGCAACACTGTCTTACCTCCCCCCCTCGGCCAGTGATGGTTGCAGCAACACTGTCTTACCTCCCCCCCTCGGCCAGTGATGGTTGCAGCAACACTGTCTTACCTCCCCCCCTCGGCCAGTGATGGTTGCAGCAACACTGTCTTACCTCCCCCCCTCGGCCAGTGATGGTTGCAGCAACACTGTCTTACCTCCCCCCCTCGGCCAGTGATGGTTGCAGCAACACTGTCTTACCTCCCCCCCTCGGCCAGTGATGGTTGCAGCAACACTGTCTTACCTCCCCCCCTCGGCCAGTGATGGTTGCAGCAACACTGTCTTACCTCCCCCCCTCGGCCAGTGATGGTTGCAGCAACACTGTCTTACCTCCCCTCCTCGGCCAGTGATGGTTGCAGCAACACTGTCTTACCTCCCCCCCTCGGCCAGTGATGGTTGCAGCAACACTGTCTTACCTCCCCTCCTCGGCCAGTGATGGTTGCAGCAACACTGTCTTACCTCCCCCCCTCGGCCAGTGATGGTTGCAGCAACACTGTCTTACCTCCCCCCCTCGGCCAGTGATGGTTGCAGCAACACTGTCTTACCTCCCCTCCTCGGCCAGTGATGGTTGCAGCAACACTGTCTTACCTCCCCTCCTCGGCCAGTGATGGTTGCAGCAACACTGTCTTACCTCCCCACCTCGGCCAGTGATGGTTGCAGCAACACTGTCTTACCTCCCCCCCCCTCGGCCAGTGATGGTTGCAGCAACACTGTCTTACCTCCCCTCCTCGGCCAGTGATGGTTGCAGCAACACTGTCTTACCTCCCCTCCTCGGCCAGTGATGGTTGCAGCAACACTGTCTTACCTCCCCTCCTCGGCCAGTGATGGTTGCAGCAACACTGTCTTACCTCCCCCCCTCGGCCAGTGATGGTTGCAGCAACACTGTCTTACCTCCCCTCCTCGGCCAGTGATGGTTGCAGCAACACTGTCTTACCTCCCCTCCTCGGCCAGTGATGGTTGCAGCAACACTGGCTAACGCAACATTCAGGCAGAGAACAACACTTTCTGAACTTTTCAGTTATAAATACACTTAACAATCTAGACCACGAAGGATTCGAACCTTTACCACTTGTCAGCCTCACCCAGCCATCAGTCTCTTTCCTCTTGTTGATGCTGTTGCTACTGTTGCTGTTGCTACTGCTGCTGTTGCTGCTGCTGCTGTTGCTGCTGCTGCTGTTGCTACTGCTGCTGTTGCTGCTGCTGCTGTTGCTGCTGCTGCTGTTGCTGTTGCTGCTGTTGCTGCTGCTGCTGTTGCTGCTGCTGCTGTTGCTACTGCTGCTGTTGCTGCTGCTGCTGTTGCTGCTGCTGCTGTTGCTGCTGCTGCTGTTGCTGCTGCTGCTGTTGCTGCTGCTGCTGTTGCTGCTGTTGCTGTTGCTGCTGCTGCTGCTGTTGCTGCTGCTGCTGTTGCTACTGCTGCTGTTGCTACTGCTGCTGTTGCTACTGCTACTGTTGCTACTGCTGCTGTTGCTACTGCTGCTGTTGCTACTGCTGCTGTTGCTGCTGTTGCTACTGCTGCTGTTGCTACTGCTGCTGTTGCTACTGCTGCTGTTGCTACTGCTGCTGTTGCTGCTGCTGCTGTTGCTGCTGCTGCTGTTGCTACTGCTGCTGTTGCTACTGCTGCTGTTGCTACTGCTGCTGTTGCTACTGCTGCTGTTGCTACTGCTGCTGTTGCTACTGCTGCTGTTGCTACTGCTGCTGTTGCTACTGCTGCTGTTGCTACTGCTGCTGTTGCTACTGCTGCTGTTGCTACTGCTGCTGTTGCTACTGCTGCTGTTGCTACTGCTGCTGTTGCTACTGCTGCTGTTGCTACTGCTGCTGTTGCTACTGCTGCTGTTGCTGCTGCTGCTGTTGCTGCTGCTGCTGTTGCTACTGCTGCTGTTGCTACTGCTGCTGTTGCTACTGCTGCTGTTGCTACTGCTGCTGTTGCTACTGCTGCTGTTGCTACTGCTGCTGTTGCTACTGCTGCTGTTGCTACTGCTGCTGTTGCTACTGCTGCTGTTGCTGTTGCTACTGCTGCTGTTGCTACTGCTGCTGTTGCTACTGCTGCTGTTGCTGTTGCTACTGCTGCTGTTGCTACTGCTGCTGTTGCTATTGCTGTTGCTACTGCTGCTGTTGCTACTGCTGCTGTTGCTACTGCTGCTGTTGCTACTGCTAATGTTGCTACTGCTGCTGTTGCTACTGCTACTGTTGCTACTGCTGCTGTTGCTACTGCTACTGTTGCTACTGCTGCTGTTGCTACTGCTGCTGTTGCTACTGCTGCTGTTGCTACTGCTGCTGTTGCTACTGCTGCTGTTGCTACTGCTGCTGTTGCTACTGCTGCTGTTGCTACTGCTGCTGTTGCTACTGCTGCTGTTGCTGTTGCTACTGCTGCTGTTGCTACTGCTGCTGTTGCTACTGCTGCTGTTGCTACTGCTGCTGTTGCTATTGCTGCTGTTGCTACTGCTGCTGTTGCTAGTGCTGCTGTTGCTACTGCTGCTGTTGCTACTGCTGCTGTTGCTACTGCTACTGTTCCTACTGCTGCTGTTGCTACTGCTACTGTTGCTACTGCTGCTGTTGCTACTGCTGCTGTTGCTACTGCTGCTGTTGCTACTGCTGCTGTTGCTACTGCTACTGTTGCTACTGCTGCTGTTGCTACTGCTACTGTTGCTACTGCTGCTGTTGCTACTGCTGCTGTTGCTACTGCTGCTGTTGCTACTGCTGCTGTTGCTACTGCTGCTGTTGCTACTGCTGCTGTTGCTACTGCTGCTGTTGCTACTGCTACTGTTGCTACTGCTGCTGTTGCTACTGCTGCTGTTGCTACTGCTGCTGTTGCTACTGCTGCTGTTGCTATTGCTGTTGCTACTGCTGCTGTTGCTACTGCTGCTGTTGCTACTGCTGCTGTTGCTACTGCTGCTGTTGCTACTGCTGGTGCTACTGCTGCTGTTGCTACTGCTGCTGTTGCTACTGCTGCTGTTGCTACTGCTGCTGTTGCTACTGCTACTGTTGCTACTGCTGCTGTTGCTACTGCTGCTGTTGCTACTGCTGCTGTTGCTACTGCTACTGTTGCTACTGCTGCTGTTGCTACTGCTGCTGTTGCTACTGCTGCTGTTGCTACTGCTGCTGTTGCTACTGCTGCTGTTGCTACTGTTGCTGTTGCTACTGCTGCTGTTGCTACTGCTGTTGCTACTGCTGCTGTTGCTACTGCTTCTATTGCTACTGCTGCTGTTGCTGTAGTTGCTGCTGTTGCTACTGCTGCTGTTACTGCTGCCATTGCTACTGCTGCTGTTGCTACTGCTGCTGTTGCTACTGCTGCTGTTGCTACTGCTACTGTTGCTACTGCTGCTGTTGCTACTGCTACTGTTGCTACTGCTGCTGTTGCTACTGCTGCTGTTGCTACTGCTGCTGTTGCTACTGCTGCTGTTGCTACTGCTGTTGCTACTGCTACCGTTGCTACTGCTGCTGTTGCTACTGCTGCTATTGCTACTGCTGCTGTTGCTGCTGCTGCTGTTGCTACTGCTGCTGTTGCTACTGCTGTTGCTGTTGCTGCTGCTGCTGTTGCTACTGCTGCTGTTGCTACTGCTGCTGTTGCTACTGCTACTGTTGCTACTGCTGCTGTTGCTAGTGCTGCTGTTGCTACTGCTGCTGTTGCTACTGCTGCTGTTGCTACTGCTGCTGTTGCTACTGCCGCTGTTGCTACTGCTGCTGTTGCTACTGCTGCTGTTGCTACTGCTGCTGTTGCTACTGCTGCTGTTGCTACTGCTGCTGTTGCTACTGCTACTGTTGCTACTGCTGCTGTTGCTACTGCTGCTGTTGCTCCATTTGTTAACTCTTCATTCTGCTACTCTTCATGCTGTTTCTTCTCCTTCTCTTTCTCCTCTTCCTCTTCTTTCTCCTCCTCCTCATTCTCCTCGTCCTCGTCCTCGTCCTCGTCCTCGTGCACCATTGACATACTTATATCTGATGCATTTTTCGTGTTAACTCACTTATCCTGACCTCTTCACTTTTTTTTAATATTCTTGCCTCCTCTTCCATGGTCTCTATCTCTCTCTCTCTCTCTCTCTCTCTCTCTCTCTCTCTCTCTCTCTCTCTCTCTCTCTCTCTCTCTCTCTCTCTCTCTCTCTCTCTCTCTCTCTCTCTCTCTCTCTCGCATTCTAGCGAGTACAATTAGGTAGGCTATTTCTAGCGATTAAGAGACAGAGGATCAAGCCTGCACGGTTCCTTGTAGTGAATGACCCCCACGGGTTTAGTCCTACACCTGAAGTAGAAAATTTACTCTTATGAGCTTCGTTATTCCTTGTTCCTTCCCTCCCTCACGATTTTTTCCTCTACTTTCCTCCAGTTTATTCTTCTACCCTCATTCCCTTTCTCCTTCCTTCTCTTCTTTATTTTCTTTCTTTAATCATCTCTTCTTTTTTCAATTTTTTTACACAAGTGTGTTTTACAAGGTAAGGTTAAGTTAGGTTAAGTTAGGTTAGGTAAGGTTAACTTAGGTTAGGTTAGGTTAGGTTAGGTTAAGTTAGGTTAAGTTAGGTTAGGTTAGGTTAGGTTAACTTAGGTTAGGTTAATTTAGGTTAGGTTAGGTTAAGTTAGGTTAGGTTAAGTTAGGTTAGGTTAGGTTAAGTTAGGTTAGGTTAAGTTAGGTTAGGTTAGGTTAGGTTAGGTTATGTTATGTTAAGTTACGTTACGTTAAGTTAGGTTAGGTTAAGTTAGGTTAGGTTAGGTTAGGTTAAGTTAGGTTAAGTTAGGTTAGGTTAAGTTAGGTTAGGTTATGTTATGTTATGTTAAGTTACGTTAAGCTAGGTTAGGTTTGGTTAGGTTAAGTTAGGTTAGGTTAAGTTACGTTAAGTTAGGTTAGGTTAAGTTAGGTTAGGTTAAGTTAGGTTAAGTTAGGTTAGGTTAGTTTAGGTTAGGTTAAGTTAGGTTAGGTTAGTTTAGGTTAAGTTAGGTTAGTTTAGGTTAAGTTAGGTTAGGTTAAGTTAGGTTAGGTTAAGTTAGGTTAGGTTAAGTTAGGTTAGGTTAAGTTAGGTTAGGTTAAGTTAACTTAGGTTTGGTTAAGTAAAGTTAAGTTAGGTTAGTTTAGGTTAAGTTAGGTTAGGTTAAGTTAGGTTAGGTTAGGTTAAGTTAGGTTAGGTTAAGTTAGGTTAGGTTAAGTTAGGTTAGGTTAAGTTAGGTTAGGTTAAGTTAGGTTAGGTTAAGTTAGGTTAGGTTAGGTTAAGTTAGGTTAAGTTAGGTTAGGTTATGTTAGGTTAGGTTAAGTTAGGTTAGGTTAAGTTAGGTTAGGTTAAGTTAGGTTAGGTTAAGTTAGGTTAGGTTAAGTTAGGTTAGGTTAAGTTAGGTTAGGTTAAGTTAGGTTAAGTTAGGTTAGGTTAAGTTAGGTTAGGTTAAGTTAAGTGTTTCTACCTTCATTTACAAGCTAAGAGCTGTTACATCAGCTCATTTCATCGCCATTTTGTGGTGAGACAAATAGGGTGAAGTTGGAGCCTCATCTGGAGTATATATCTGGAGGGTGTTCCGAGGGTCAGCGCCCCCCGCGGCACGCTCCATGACAAGGCATCGCGGTGAATCAGGGCCTGATCAACCGGGCTGTTACTGCTGGCAGCACGCAAACCGACTAACGACCCACAGCCCGGCGGGTCATGTACTGACATTAGGTATCTGTCCAGCTCCCTCTTGAAGACAACCAGGGGTCTATTGGTAATCTCCCTTGAGTATGCTGTGAGGCCGTTGAACAGTCTTGGGCCCCTGATACTTACTGTGCTGTCTCTTAGCGTACTCATGGCGCCCCTGCTTTTTATTGTGGGCCAGCGGTTTCATTTCCTTTACTGACGTTATTTCATCGATGTCATTATGATGTACGAACATGTTCCATATATGAGTCATCCTGGGAATAAATGATATCAGAGAAGTGATGTTCTGGAGAAGGGTACAGCCAGAGTGTAGTTGGTGCTTCCTCCCCGTCTTGTTGTGTAGAAGCTCTCTTCTCACTGACCACGAAGTGAAACCAAGTGCTGTACCTCAAGTGCAACGTAGGTGCCGTAAGCTTCCTGGCCGCCTTGTTTGCAAGATTCACTACATGGCTCTTCATAATCAGTTTAGAATCAAATTTCACCCCAAGGATATCAACTTCATCCCCGGGTTCTAACACACTTCCATTCATTTTCAACACTGCTTCACCATTACCATCATGGTGCCTAGAGACAATCATCATTTTGTGTTTTTTCAGATGCAAATGTAGCCTGTTATCGTTTTCCTTAGGCTGATATGACTGTAAGTTGGTGACTGATGTAACTGGAACAACCGACATTAACTCTTTTGGGTAAGTAAATGTCCTCCATATGCGTGGAATTCTGGGATTAGTTGGTCACTGAAGTAGACATTCGTAACAGTGGCCCCAGCACACTTCCCTGTCTTGTTTTTTTGTCTCGTTTTTTTTCTGTCTCGTTGACAACTACGCGTACCTTAAAGGTAATCACTGAGGCATAGTACCTTACTCGGTGCCATACTCGGTCGAAGGCACTAGCTATTTCCAGTGCTGCTACACAGCTGATCTTGAATTCATCCAGTGACTGGTGCCACAAAGTGGAGAGGTTTAACAGCGGATTAGGAGCAGAGTGAACTTTTTTGATGCCATATTGGTGGTCACAAAGAAGCGAGCGGTAATCGAATCTTGCCAGTGATTAAGAGTGACATTAGTGTGTAGTAGCTGATTTCCTCTCTACTCTTCTTTTTGTGAACTGGGACTACATTTGCCTCTTTCCACAGAGGTTATTTTATTTGTGCTAGGCAGTGTTGATGGATGAGAGTTAGAGGCGATGCTGGCTGGTCTGTACATCTAGTCGGTAATCTTGGTCTCACCTTACCTGAGCTCACTGCCTTTTCTTGTTCCAGAGATTTAAGGAGAAGATACACTTCATCCTTCCTTATTGTCACCTCTGCCAACTTTGACATAGTTTTTGCAGCTAATAAAGTTGGTTCCCTTACTGGATCAGGAACTTGCATCCTGGCAGCAAAGTGTTCAGCAAAGATGTTAGCTTTCTCCTGACTGTTCATCCTACGTATTTATAAGTGGAATAATTTCCTCAGGTGAATAACCTTGTTGGTCCTTGACCAAGGGTCATCAGGTTTTTGAGCCCACTTTACCCCATGTCAATTTCTGTTTTGTGTGTGTAATCACCTGTGTTTGTGGTTGCAGGAGTCGAGATTCAGCTCCTCCCCCCCCCTTCACTGCTCGCTACTAGGTCCTCTCCCTGCTCCATGAGCTTTATCGTATCTAGTCTTAAAACTATGTATGGTTCCTGCCTCTACATCACTTGCTAGACTATTCCACTTTCTGACAACTTTATGACTGAAGAAATACTTCCTAACATCCCTTTGACTCATCTGAGTCTTCAACTTCTAATTGTGATCCCTTGTTTCTGTGTCCCCTCTCTGGAACATCCCGTCTCAGTCCACCTTATCTATTCCTCGCAGTATTTTGTATCTCGTTATCATGGCTTCCCTAACCCTCCTGTCCTCCAGTGTCGCCAGGCCGATTTCCCTTAACTTTTCTTCGTAGGACATTCCCCTGAGCTCTGGAATTAACCTTGTTTCAAACCTTTGCACTTTCTCTAATTTCTTGACGTGTGTGTCAGCCTCCCATGTAGAGATAGCCTACTTTTGGCCTTCCATTTTCTTACAGGCTTGCTTGTGCAGGTTCTTGTTATAGTGAGATGTCTTTCACACTTCCAAGCCTTGTACTTAGTAGCAGCCTCTCGACATCGAAAACCGAACCAAGACTGATCTGAAGGCTTCGTCATGTACTGTTGGTGAGGGATGTGTTTGTGTTGGAGATTAAGGATGTGTTCAGTGTAGGCATTCACTTGACTATCAACGTCCCCTTGTAGAGGAACATTACAATCGGAGAAGGCGAGCTCAGAACGAAGGGTCAGCCAGTTTCCCCTTTCCCACAGCCAAGTTGTGTGTGTATATTCTTCACTTCATTCTGTTGGAATCTTCGTTATCGTAAAGACAAATTGTGGTCAGATGATCCAACATAGCCAAGAGACTGGTAAGTGACTAGTAAGTGACTGGTAAGTGACAAGTAGGACACTGGGGAAGTCACTGGGACGTGGTTCTGTGGTCTTTTATAAGGCACAACACCTGCTGAGAGTCCTATAGCCGTGACAGGTGTTTAATCCCTTAGCCTTGATTTTCTTTAACAAATCGGTCGTCTCCCACCGAGGCAGGGTGGCCCAAAAAGAGAGAAAATCCCCAATACTTTCATTCAACACTTTCACCTCACACATAATCACTGTTTTTGCAGAGGTGCTAAGAATACAACAGTTTAGAAGTATATACGTATGAAGGTGCACAACATATCCCTCCAAACTGCCAATATCCCGAACCCCTCATTTAGAGTGCAGGCATTGTACTTCCCATTTCCAGGACTCAAGTCCGGCTATATAAAATAACCGGTTTCCCTGAATCCCTTCACTAAATATTACCCTTCTCACACTCCAACAGCTCGTCAGGTCCCAAATATCATTCGACTCCATTCACTCCTATCTAACACGCTCACGCACACTTGCTGGAAGTCCAAGCTCCTTGCCCACAAAACCTTCTTTACCCCCTCCCTCCAACCTTTTCGAGGACGACCCCTACCCCACCTTCCTTTCCCTACAGATTTATATGCTTTCCATGTCATTCTACTTTGATCCATTCTCTCTAAATGACCAAACCACCTCAACCCCTCTTCAGCCCTCTGACTAATACTTTTATTAACTCCACACCTAATTTCCACACTCCGAATTTTCTGCATAATATTTACACCACACATTGCCCTTAAACAGGACATCTCCACTGCCTCCAACCGTCTCCTCGCTGCAGCATTTACCACCCAAGCTTCACACCCATATAAGAGTGTTGGTACTACTATACTTTCATACAGTCCCTTCTTTGCCTCCATAGATAACATTTTTTTGTCTCCACATATACCTCAACGCACCACTCACCTTTTTTTCTTCATCAATTCTATGATTAACCTCATCCTTCATAAATCCATCCGTTGACACGTCAACTCCCAAATATCTGAAAACATTCACTTCTTCCATACTTCTCCTCCCCAATTTGATATCCAATTTTTCTTTATCTAAATCATTTGATACCCTCATCACCTTACTCTTTTCTATGTTCACTTTCAACTTTCTACCTTTACACACACTCCCAAATTCGTCCACTAACCTTTGCAATTTTTCTTTAGAATCTCCCATAAGCACAGTATCATCAGCAAAAAGTAACTGTGTCAATTCCCATTTTGTATTTGATTCCCCATAATTTAATCCCACCCCTCTCCCGAACACCCTTAGCCTTGATATAAGGTGTTTATTCCCTTAGGCCTGATAAGTGTTCAATTACTTAACAAACTGATGGCCCTATTTATAAGCATGACATACTTCCACTAATTGGTGCTGCTCACCTGTAACGCTGTCTTCGACTGCTGTATCTCCCATTTGGCAGCAGTATATGTCTCATGCCTTTCCCTTAAATACATTAGAGCTAAGGGATTGAACACATTAATCAAAGCTAAGGGACTGAACACCAATCAAGGCTAATGGACTGTACTCCTTCGGCATTTTATGATTCCAGTTATGCCTGCAGAAACCTGACAGAACTTTCAGGTCCTGATTTCATCATATCCTAGTTTTTTTTTTAATTGATGTAGTGCGTTCTGGTTCCTGTGTTTGTTAAATAACGATACTTTCAACCTTCTCTCCCTCTCCCTCCTAATCTTTCTTGCTCTTCGCTCTGTTCTCTCTCCTTGTCCTCTTCATGGTGTCTGTCCACCCTCTTTGTTATCTTCCCATTGTCTCTGTTATCCCTCATTGTTCTCTCCACCATTTTTAGTGAAAGAAGCAGTGATGGCGATGACTCTTTCGAGCTTACCTGTATGTGTGTAGTGTAAAGGTAACCCAGTGTTATTAAAGGAGCATCAACACTCATGGTGTTGGGTTGGTGTAGTAACTACAAGAGTGTAAAGAGTATAAGTAGTATTAAAGGAGCATCAACAACACTTGTGCAGTGTATAAGAGTGCAGGAATTAACGCAACCAACATTTACGAACACCTTGAACATGGTAACTAAGGGTCATAACATTCAGTAAAGAAATATGTACGGAGGATTTGGTGAAAGTAGATGATTTTTTAAATAGGTGACTGTTGCTACAACCAAGAGTGAAGTACACCTGACTGCTACAACCAACGGTGACGTACACCTGACTGCTACAACCAACGGTGACGTACACCTGACTGCTACAACCAACAGTGAAGTACACCTGACTGCTACAACCAACAGTGACGTACACCTGACTGCTACAACCAACAGTGAAGTACACCTGACTGCTACAACCAACAGTGAAGTACACCTGACTGCTACAACCAACAGTGAAGTACACCTGACTGCTACAACCAACGGTGACGTACACCTGACTGCTACAACCAACAGTGAAGTACACCTGACTGCTACAACCAACGGTGACGTACACCTGACTGCTACAACCAACAGTGAAGTACACCTGACTGCTACAACCAACAGTGAAGTACACCTGACTGCTACAACCAACAGTGACGTACACCTGACTGCTACAACCAACAGTGAAGTACACCTGACTGCTACAACCAACAGTGAAGTACACCTGACTGCTACAACCAACAGTGAAGTACACCTGACTGCTACAACCAACAGTGAAGTACACCTGACTGCTACAACCAACAGTGACGTACACCTGACTGCTACAACCAACAGTGAAGTACACCTGACTGCTACAACCAACAGTGAAGTACACCTGACTGCTACAACCAACAGTGAAGTACACCTGACTGCTACAACCAACAGTGACGTACACCTGACTGCTACAACCAACAGTGAAGTACACCTGACTGCTACAACCAACAGTGAAGTACACGTGACTGCTACAACCAACAGTGAAGTACACCTGACTGCTACAACCAACACTGAAGTACACCTGACTGCTACAACCAACAGTGACGTACACCTGACTGCTACAACCAACAGTGACGTACATATGACTGCTACAACCAACAGTGAAGTACACCTGACTGCTACAACCAACAGTGAAGTACACGTGACTGCTACAACCAACAGTGAATTACACCTGACTGCTACAACCAACACTGAAGTACACCTGACTGCTACAACCAACAGTGACGTACACCTGACTGCTACAACCAACAGTGAAGTACACGTGACTGCTACAACCAACAGTGAAGTACACTTGACTGCTACAACCAACAGTGACGTACACCTGACTGCTACAACCAACAGTGACGTAAACCTGACTGCTACAACCAACAGTGAAGTACACCTGACTGCTACAACCAACAGTGAAGTACACCTGACTGCTACAACCAACAGTGAAGTACACCTGACTGCTACAACCAACAGTGAAGTACACCTGACTGCTACAACCAACAGTGAAGTACACCTGACTGCTACAACCAACAGTGAAGTACACCTGACTGCTACAACCAACAGTGAAGTACACCTGACTGCTACAACCAACAGTGAAGTACACCTGACTGCTACAACCAACAGTGACGTACACCTGACTGCTACAACCAACAGTGAAGTACACCTGACTGCTACAACCAACAGTGAAATACACCTGACTGCTACAACCAACAGTGAAGTACACCTGACTGCTACAACCAACAGTGACGTACACCTGACTGCTACAACCAACAGTGACGTACACCTGACTGCTACAACCAACAGTGACGTACACCTGACTGCTACAACCAACAGTGAAGTACACCTGACTGCTACAACCAACAGTGAAGTACACCTGACTGCTACAACCAACAGTGAAGTACACCTGACTGCTACAACCAACAGTGAAGTACACCTGACTGCTACAACCAACAGTGACGTACACCTGACTGCTACAACCAACAGTGAAGTACACCTGACTGCTACAACCAACAGTGAAGTACACCTGACTGCTACAACCAACAGTGAAGTACACCTGACTGCTACAACCAACAGTGACGTACACCTGACTGCTACAACCAACAGTGAAGTACACCTGACTGCTACAACCAACAGTGAAGTACACGTGACTGCTACAACCAACAGTGAAGTACACCTGACTGCTACAACCAACACTGAAGTACACCTGACTGCTACAACCAACAGTGACGTACACCTGACTGCTACAACCAACAGTGACGTACATATGACTGCTACAACCAACAGTGAAGTACACCTGACTGCTACAACCAACAGTGAAGTACACGTGACTGCTACAACCAACAGTGAAGTACACCTGACTGCTACAACCAACACTGAAGTACACCTGACTGCTACAACCAACAGTGACGTACACCTGACTGCTACAACCAACAGTGAAGTACACGTGACTGCTACAACCAACAGTGAAGTACACTTGACTGCTACAACCAACAGTGACGTACACCTGACTGCTACAACCAACAGTGACGTACACCTGACTGCTACAACCAACAGTGAAGTACACCTGACTGCTACAACCAACAGTGACGTACACCTGACTGCTACAACCAACAGTGAAGTACACCTGACTGCTACAACCAACAGTGAAGTACACCTGACTGCTACAACCAACAGTGAAGTACACCTGACTGCTACAACCAACAGTGAAGTACACCTGACTGCTACAACCAACAGTGAAGTACACCTGACTGCTACAACCAACAGTGAAGTACACCTGACTGCTACAACCAACAGTGAAGTACACCTGACTGCTACAACCAACAGTGACGTACACCTGACTGCTGCAACCAACAGTGACGTACACCTGACTGCTGCAACCAACAGTGACGTACACCTGACTGCTACAACCAACAGTGACGTACACCTGACTGCTACAACCAACAGTGACGTACACCTGACTGCTACAACCAACAGTGACGTACACCTGACTGCTACAACCAACAGTGACGTACACCTGACTGCTACAACCAACAGTGACGTACACCTTACTGCTACAACCAACAGTGACGTACACCTGACTGCTACAACCAACAGTGAAGTACACCTGACTGCTACAACCAACAGTGACGTACACCTGACTGCTGCAACCAACAGTGACGTACACCTGACTGCTACAACCAACAGTGAAGTACACCTGACTGCTACAACCAACAGTGAAGTACACCTGACTGCTACAACCAACAGTGAAGTACACCTGACTGCTACAACCAACAGTGAAGTACACCTGACTGCTACAACCAACAGTGACGTACACCTGACTGCTGCAACCAACAGTGACGTACACCTGACTGCTGCAACCAACAGTGACGTACACCTGACTGCTACAACCAACAGTGACGTACACCTGACTGCTACAACCAACAGTGACGTACACCTGACTGCTACAACCAACAGTGACGTACACCTGACTGCTACAACCAACAGTGACGTACACCTGACTGCTACAACCAACAGTGACGTACACCTTACTGCTACAACCAACAGTGACGTACACCTGACTGCTACAACCAACAGTGAAGTACACCTGACTGCTACAACCAACAGTGACGTACACCTGACTGCTGCAACCAACAGTGACGTACACCTGACTGCTGCAACCAACAGTGACGTACACCTGACTGCTGCAACCAACAGTGACGTACACCTGATTGCTACAACCAACAGTGACGTACACCTGACTGCTACAACCAACAGTGAAGTACACCTGACTGCTACAACCAACAGTGAAGTACACCTGACTGCTACAACCAACAGTGACGTACACCTGACTGCTACAACCAACAGTGACGTACACCTGACTGCTACAACCAACAGTGACGTACACCTGACTGCTACAACCAACAGTGAAGTACACCTGACTGCTACAACCAACAGTGAAGTACACCTGACTGCTACAACCAACAGTGACGTACACCTGACTGCTACAACCAACAGTGACGTACACCTGACTGCTACAACCAACAGTGAAGTACACCTGACTGCTACAACCAACAGTGAAGTACACCTGACTGCTACAACCAACAGTGACGTACACCTGACTGCTACAACCAACAGTGAAGTACACCTGACTGCTACAACCAACAGTGAAGTACACCTGACTGCTACAACCAACAGTGAAGTACACCTGACTGCTACAACCAACAGTGACGTACACCTGACTGCTACAACCAACAGTGAAGTACACCTGACTGCTACAACCAACAGTGACGTACACCTGACTGCTACAACCAACAGTGACGTACATATGACTGCTACAACCAACAGTGAAGTACACCTGACTGCTACAACCAACAGTGAAGTACACGTGACTGCTACAACCAACAGTGAAGTACACCTGACTGCTACAACCAACACTGAAGTACACCTGACTGCTACAACCAACAGTGACGTACACCTGACTGCTACAACCAACAGTGAAGTACACGTGACTGCTACAACCAACAGTGAAGTACACTTGACTGCTACAACCAACAGTGACGTACACCTGACTGCTACAACCAACAGTGACGTACACCTGACTGCTACAACCAACAGTGAAGTACACCTGACTGCTACAACCAACAGTGACGTACACCTGACTGCTACAACCAACAGTGAAGTACACCTGACTGCTACAACCAACAGTGAAGTACACCTGACTGCTACAACCAACAGTGAAGTACACCTGACTGCTACAACCAACAGTGAAGTACACCTGACTGCTACAACCAACAGTGAAGTACACCTGA
This sequence comes from Cherax quadricarinatus, assembly GCF_038502225.1. NCBI lineage: Eukaryota > Metazoa > Arthropoda > Malacostraca > Decapoda > Parastacidae > Cherax > Cherax quadricarinatus. The sequence goes on from NC_091298.1 coordinate 53,243,093, forward strand.
CTGCTACAACCAACAGTGAAGTACACCTGACTGCTACAACCAACAGTGAAGTACACCTGACTGCTACAACCAACAGTGACGTACACCTGACTGCTGCAACCAACAGTGAAGTACACCTGACTGCTACAACCAACAGTGACGTACACCTGACTGCTGCAACCAACAGTGACGTACACCTGACTGCTGCAACCAACAGTGACGTACACCTGACTGCTACAACCAACAGTGACGTACACCTGACTGCTACAACCAACAGTGACGTACACCTGACTGCTACAACCAACAGTGACGTACACCTGACTGCTACAACCAACAGTGACGTACACCTGACTGCTACAACCAACAGTGACGTACACCTTACTGCTACAACCAACAGTGACGTACACCTGACTGCTACAACCAACAGTGAAGTACACCTGACTGCTACAACCAACAGTGACGTACACCTGACTGCTGCAACCAACAGTGACGTACACCTGACTGCTGCAACCAACAGTGACGTACACCTGACTGCTGCAACCAACAGTGACGTACACCTGATTGCTACAACCAACAGTGACGTACACCTGACTGCTACAACCAACAGTGAAGTACACCTGACTGCTACAACCAACAGTGAAGTACACCTGACTGCTACAACCAACAGTGACGTACACCTGACTGCTACAACCAACAGTGACGTACACCTGACTGCTACAACCAACAGTGAAGTACACCTGACTGCTACAACCAACAGTGAAGTATACCTGACTGCTACAACCAACAGTGACGTACACCTGACTGCTACAACCAACAGTGACGTACACCTGACTGCTACAACCAACAGTGAAGTACACCTGACTGCTACAACCAACAGTGAAGTACACCTGACTGCTACAACCAACAGTGACGTACACCTGACTGCTACAACCAACAGTGAAGTACACCTGACTGCTACAACCAACAGTGAAGTACACCTGACTGCTACAACCAACAGTGAAGTACACCTGACTGCTACAACCAACAGTGACGTACACCTGACTGCTACAACCAACAGTGAAGTACACCTGACTGCTACAACCAACAGTGAAGTACACCTGACTGCTACAACCAGCAGTGAAGTACACCTGACTGCTACAACCAACACTGAAGTACACCTGACTGCTACAACCAACAGTGACGTACACCCGACTGCTACAACCAACAGTGAAGTACACCCGACTGCTACAACCAACAGTGAAGTACACTTGACTGCTACAACCAACAGTGAAGTACACGTGACTGCTACAACCAACAGTGAAGTACACGTGACTGCTACAACCAACAGTGAAGTACACTTGACTGCTACAACCAACAGTGAAGTACACCTGACTGCTACAACCAACAGTGAAGTACACCTGACTGCTACAACCAACAGTGAAGTACACCTGACTGCTACAACCAACAGTGACGTACACCTGACTGCTACAACCAACAGTGAAGTACACCTGACTGCTACAACCAACAGTGAAGTACACCTGACTGCTACAACCAACAGTGAAGTACACCTGACTGATATAACCAACAGTGACGTACACCTGACTGCTACAACCAACAGTGAAGTACACCTGACTGCTACAACCAACAGTGAAGTACACGTGACTGCTACAACAAACAGTGAAGTACACCTGACTGCTACAACCAACACTGAAGTACACCTGACTGCTACAACCAACAGTGACGTACACCTGACTGCTACAACCAACAGTGAAGTACACCCGACTGCTACAACCAACAGTGAAGTACACCCGACTGCTACAACCAACAGTGAAGTACACGTGACTGCTACAACCAACAGTGAAGTACACGTGACTGCTACAACCAACAGTGAAGTACACTTGACTGCTACAACCAACAGTGAAGTACACCTGACTGCTACAACCAACAGTGACGTACACCTGACTGGTACAACCAACAGTGAAGTACACCTGACTGCTACAACCAACAGTGAAGTACACCTGACTGCTACAACCAACAGTGAAGTACACCTGACTGCTACAACCAACAGTGAAGTACACCTGACTGCTACAACCAACAGTGAAGTACACCTGACTGCTACAACCAACAGTGAAGTACACCTGACTGCTACAACCAACAGTGACGTACACCTGACTGCTACAACCAACAGTGAAGTACACCTGACTGCTACAACCAACAGTGAAGTACACCTGACTGCTACAACCAACAGTGAAGTACACCTGACTGCTACAACCAACAGTGAAGTACACCTGACTGCTACAACCAACAGTGACGTACACCTGACTGCTACAACCAACAGTGAAGTACACCTGACTGCTACAACCAACAGTGAAATACACCTGACTGCTACAACCAACAGTGAAGTACACCTGACTGCTACAACCAACAGTGACGTACACCTGACTGCTACAACCAACAGTGACGTACACCTGACTGCTACAACCAACAGTGACGTACACCTGACTGCTACAACCAACAGTGAAGTACACCTGACTGCTACAACGAACAGTGAAGTACACCTGACTGCTACAACCAACAGTGAAGTACACCTGACTGCTACAACCAACAGTGAAGTACACCTGACTGCTACAACCAACAGTGACGTACACCTGACTGCTACAACCAACAGTGAAGTACACCTGACTGCTACAACCAACAGTGACGTACACCTGACTGCTGCAACCAACAGTGACGTACACCTGACTGCTGCAACCAACAGTAACGTACACCTGACTGCTACAACCAACAGTGACGTACACCTGACTGCTACAACCAACAGTGACGTACACCTGACTGCTACAACCAACAGTGACGTACACCTGACTGCTACAACCAACAGTGACGTACACCTGACTGCTACAACCAACAGTGACGTACACCTGACTGCTACAACCAACAGTGACGTACACCTGACTGCTACAACCAACAGTGACGTACACCTGACTGCTACAACCAACAGTGACGTACACCTGACTGCTACAACCAACAGTGACGTACACCTGACTGCTACAACCAACAGTGAAGTACACCTGACTGCTACAACCAACAGTGACGTACACCTGACTGCTGCAACCAACAGTGACGTACACCTGACTGCTGCAACCAACAGTGACGTACACCTGACTGCTGCAACCAACAGTGACGTACACCTGACTGCTGCAACCAACAGTGACGTACACCTGATTGCTACAACCAACAGTGACGTACACCTGACTGCTACAACCAACAGTGAAGTACACCTGACTGCTACAACCAACAGTGAAGTACACCTGACTGCTACAACCAACAGTGACGTACACCTGACTGCTACAACCAACAGTGACGTACACCTGACTGCTACAACCAACAGTGAAATACACCTGACTGCTACAACCAACAGTGACGTACACCTGACTGCTACAACCAACAGTGACGTACACCTGACTGCTACAACCAACAGTGAAGTACACCTGACTGCTACAACCAACAGTGACGTACACCTGACTGCTACAACCAACAGTGAAGTACACCTGACTGCTACAACCAACAGTGAAGTACACCTGACTGCTACAACCAACAGTGACGTACACCTGACTGCTACAACCAACAGTGACGTACACCTGACTGCTACAACCAACAGTGACGTACACCTGACTGCTACAACCAACAGTGACGTACACCTGACTGCTACAACCAACAGTGAAGTACACCTGACTGCTACAACCAACAGTGAGTACACCTGACTGCTACAACCAACAGTGAAGTACACCTGACTGCTACAACCAACAGTGACGTACACCTGACTGCTACAACCAACAGTGACGTGCACCTGACTGCTACAACCAACAGTGAAGTAAACCTGACTGCTACAACCAACAGTGAAGTACTTCTGACTGCTACAACCAACAGTGACGTACACCTGACTGCTACAACCAACAGTGAAGTACACCTGACTGCTACAACCAACAGTGAAGTACACCTGACTGCTACAACCAACAGTGAGTACACCTGACTGCTACAACCAACAGTGACGTACACCAGACTGCTACAACCAACAGTGACGTACACCTGAATGCTACAACCAACAGTGACGTACACCTGAATGCTACAACCAACAGTGACGTACACCTGAATGCTACAACCAACAGTGACGTACACCTGAATGCTACAACCAACAGTGACGTACACCTGACTGCTACAACCAACAGTGACGTACACCTGACTGCTACAACCAACAGTGACGTACACCTGACTGCTACAACCAACAGTGACGTACACCTGACTGCTACAACCAACAGTGAAGTACACCTGACTGCTACAACCAACAGTGAGTACACCTGACTGCTACAACCAACAGTGACGTACACCTGACTGCTACAACCAACAGTGACGTACACCTGACTGCTACAACCAACAGTGACGTACACCTGACTGCTACAACCAACAGTGACGTACACCTGCTACAACCAACAGTGACGTACACCTGACTGCTACAACCAACAGTGACGTACACCTGACTGCTACAACCAACAGTGACGTACACCTGACTGCTACAACCAACAGTGACGTACACCTGACTGCTACAACCAACAGTGAAGTACACCTGACTGCTACAACCAACAGTGAAGTACACCTGACTGCTACAACCAACAGTGAAGTACACCTGACTGCTACAACCAACAGTGACGTACACCTGACTGCTACAACCAACAGTGAAGTAAACCTGACTGCTACAACCAACAGTGAAGTACTTCTGACTGCTACAACCAACAGTGACGTACACCTGACTGCTACAACCAACAGTGACGTACACCTGACTGCTACAACCAACAGTGAAGTACACCTGACTGCTACAACCAACAGTGAGTACACCTGACTGCTACAACCAACAGTGACGTACACCTGACTGCTACAACCAACAGTGACGTACACCTGAATGCTACAACCAACAGTGACGTACACCTGAATGCTACAACCAACAGTGACGTACGCCTGACTGCTACAACCAACAGTGACGTACACCTGACTGCTACAACCAACAGTGACGTACACCTGACTGCTACAACCAACAGTGACGTACACCTGACTGCTACAACCAACAGTGACGTACACCTGACTGCTACAACCAACAGTGACGTACACCTGACTGCTACAACCAACAGTGACGTACACCTGACTGCTACAACCAACAGTGACGTACACCTGACTGCTACAACCAACAGTGACGTACACCTGACTGCTACAACCAACAGTGAAGTACACCTGACTGCTACAACCAACAGTGACGTACACCTGACTGCTACAACCAACAGTGAAGTACACCTGACTGCTACAACCAACAGTGACGTACACCTGACTGCTACAACCAACAGTGAAGTAAACCTGACTGCTACAACCAACAGTGAAGTACACGTGACTGCTACAACCAACAGTGAAGTACACCTGACTGCTACAACCAACAGTGAAGTACACGTGACTGCTACAACCAACAGTGAAGTACACCTGACTGCTACAACCAACAGTGAAGTACACCTGACTGCTACAACCAACAGTGACGTACACCTGACTGCTACAACCAACAGTGAAGTACACCTGACTGCTACAACCAACAGTGACGTACACCTGACTGCTACAACCAACAGTGAAGTACACCTGACTGCTACAACCAACAGTGAAGTACACCTGACTGCTACAACCAACAGTGACGTACACCTGAC
>NC_091298.1:53253785-53341285 GCF_038502225.1 Cherax quadricarinatus
GATGGAGGAGGTGGAGGGTGGTGATGGAGGGTGGAGGATAATGAATGGGACAGGTGAGGATAATGGATGGGAGGGGTGGAGGTAGTGAATGGAGGGAGGTGAAGGGGTAGTGATGGGAGGGGATAGGTGAAGGAGGTAGTGAATGGAGGAGGTGGAGGAGGGTAGGTGGAGGAGGGCGGAGGGGTGTGATGGAGGGAGAGGTGAAGGAAGGTAGTGATGGAGAGGGGTGGAGGATAGTGGATGGCGGGAGATGGAGAAGGTGGTGGATGGAGGGAGGTGAAGAGGTAGTGGATGGGAGGAGGTGGAGGGGTAGTAATGGAGGGGAGGTGGAAGGGTAGTGGATGGAGGGAGGTGGAGGATAATGATGGAGGGAGGTGGAGGTAGTGATGGAGGGAGGAAGGTGAAGCAATGATGGAGGAGGATAGGGTAGTGGATGGAGGAGGATGAAGGGTGATGGAGGGGAGGTGGAAGAGGTAGTGATGGGAGGGAGGTGAAGAGGTACTGATGGAGGGGAGGTGGGAGGGTAGTGATGGAGAGGAGGTGAAGGAGTATTGATGGGAGGAGATGAGAGGGTACTGGATGGAGGGTAGGTGATGGAGGATGAAGGTAGTGGATCGGGAGGTGGAGGGTAGTGATGGAGGGAGGTGGAGGATAGTGATGGAGGGAGGTGGAGAGTAGTGATGGAGGGAGGTGAAGGGTAGTGATGGAGGGAGGCGGAGGGTAGTGATGGTGGGAGGTGAAATGTAGTGGTGGAGGGAGGTGAAGGGTAGTGATGGAGGGAGGTGGAGGGTAGTGATGGAGGGAAGTGAAGGGTAGTGATGGAGGGAGGTGGAGGATAGTGATGGCGGGAGGTGGAGGGTAGTGATGGAGGGAGGTGGAGGGTAGTGATGGAGGGAGATGAAGGGAGAGTGATAGAGGGAGGTGGAGGGTAGTGAAGGAGGGAGGTGGAGGGTAGTGATGGAGGGAGATGAAGGGAGAGTGATAGAGGGAGGTGGAGGGTAGTGATGGAGGGAGGTGGAGGGTAGTGATGGAGGGAGGTGGAGGATAGTGAGGGAGGGAGGTGGAGGGTAGTGATGGAGGGAGGTGGAGGATAGTGATGGAGGGAGGTGGAGGGTAGTGATGGAGGGAGGTGGAGGGTAGTGATGGAGGGAGGTGAAGGGTAGTGATGGAGGGAGGTGGAGGGTAGTGATGGAGGGAGGTGAAGGGTAGTGATGGAGGGAGGTGGAGAGTAGTGATGGAGGGAGGTGGAGGGTAGTGACGGAGGGAGGTGGAGAGTAGTGATGGAGGGAGGTGGAGAGTAGTGATGGAGGGAGGTGGAGAGTAGTGATGGAGGGAGGTGGAGGTTAGTGACGGAGGGAGGTGGAGGGTAGTGATGGAGGGAGGTGGAGGGTAGTGATGGAGGGAGGTGGAGGGTAGTGATGGAGGGAGGTGGAGGGTAGTGATGGAGAGAGGTGGAGAGTAGTGGAGGGAGGTGGAGGGTAGTGATGGAGGGAAGTGAAGGGTAGTGATGGAGGGAGGTGGAGGATAGTGATGGCGGGAGGTGGAGGGTAGTGACGGAGGGAGGTGGAGGGTAGTGATGGAGAGAGGGAGGTGGAAGAGAGGGAAGGAACGACGTGTTGGGAGAGTGTGATCACCCAGCCAGCTGCTGGACACGTCAATGTGTTGTATGGAATCTTCTGAAGGAACTCAGGTAGACCATCCTTCACACAACTATCCTTCACACCACCATCCTTCACACAAGCATCCTTCACACAAGCATCCTTCACACCACCATCCTTCACACCACCATCCTTCACACCACCATCCTTCACACCACCATCCTTCACACCACCATCCTTCACACCACCATCCTTCACACCACCATCCTTCACACCATCCTTCACACCACCATCCTTCACACCACCATCCTTCACACAAGCATCCTTCACACCACCATCCTTCACACCACCATCCTTCACACCACCATCCTTCACACCACCATCCTTCACACCACCATCCTTCACACCACCATCCTTCACACCACCATCCTTCACACCACCATCCTTCACATCACCATCCTTCACATCACCATCCTTCACATCACCATCCTTCACACCACCATCCTTCACACCACCATCCTTCACACCACCATCCTTCACACCACCATCCTTCACACCACCATCCTTCACACCACCATCCTTCACACCACCATCCTTCACACCACCATCCTTCACATCACCATCCTTCACATCACCATCCTTCACACCACCATCCTTCACACCACCATCCTTCACATCACCATCCTTCACACCACCATCCTTCACACCACCATCCTTCACACCACCATCCTTCACACCACCATCCTTCACACCACCATCCTTCCCACCACCATCCTTCACACCACCATCCTTCACACCACCATCCTTCACATCACCATCCTTCACATCACCATCCTTCACATCACCATCCTTCACACCACCATCCTTCACACCACCATCCTTCACATCACCATCCTTCACACCACCATCCTTCACACCATCCTTCACACCACCATCCTTCACACCACCATCCTTCACATCACCATCCTTCACACCACCATCCTTCACATCACCATCCTTCACACCACCATCCTTCACACCACCATCCTTCACACCACCATCCTTCACACCACCATCCTTCACACCACCATCCTTCTCAACACCATCCTTCACACAAGCATCCTTCACACCACCATCCTTCACACAACCATCCTTCACACAACCATCCTTCACACCACCATCCTTCACACCACCATCCTTCACATCACCATCCTTCACACCACCATCCTTCACACCACCATCCTTCACACCACCATCCTTCACACCACCATCCTTCACATCACCATCCTTCACACCACCATCCTTCACATCACAATCCTTCACACAACCATCCTTCACACCACCATCCTTCACACCACCATCCTTCACACCACCATCCTTCACACCACCATCCTTCACATCACCATCCTTCACACAACCATCCTTCACACAACCATCCTTCACACCACCATCCTTCACACCACCATCCTTCACATCACCATCCTTCACACAACCATCCTTCACACCACCATCCTTCACACCACCATCCTTCACACCACCATCCTTCACACCACCATCCTTCACACCACCATCCTTCACACAACCATCCTTCACACCACCATCCTTCACACCACCATCCTTCACACAAGCATCCTTCACACAAGCATCCTACACACCACATCCTTCACCATCCTTCACACACCACCATCCTTCACACCACCATCCTTCACACATCCTTCACCATCCTTTCATCCTTCACACCCACCATCCTTCACACCACCATCCTTCACACCATCCTTCACACCACCATCCTTCACACCACCATCCTTCACACAAGCATCCTTCACACCACCAACCTTCACACCACCATCCTTCACACAACCATCCTTCACACCACCATCCTTCACACCACCATCCTTCACACCACCATCCTTCACACAAGCATCCTTCACACAAGCATCCTTCACACCACCATCCTTCACATCACCATCCTTCACACCACCATCCTTCACACCACCATCCTTCACACCACCATCCTTCACACAAGCATCCTTCACACCACCATCCTTCACACCACCATCCTTCACATCACCATCCTTCACACAACCATCCTTCACACCATCCTTCACACCACCATCCTTCACACCACCATCCTTCACACCACCATCCTTCACACAAGCATCCTTCACACCAACCTTCACACCACCATCCTTCACACAACCATCCTTCACACTACCATCCTTCACACCACCATCCTTCACACCACCATCCTTCACACAAGCATCCTTCACACCACCAACCTTCACACCACCATACTTCACACAACCATCCTTCACACAACCATCCTTCACACCACTATCCTTCACACCACCATCCTTCACACAACCATCCTTCACACCACCATCCTTCACACCACCATCCTTCACACCTCCACCATCCTTCACACCATCCTTCACACTTCCACCATCCTTCACACAACCATCCTTCACACCATCCTTCACACAACCATCCTTCACACCACTATCCTTCACACAACCATCCTTCATACAACCATCCTTCACACAACCATCCTTCACACAACCATCCTTAACACCATCCTTCACACAACCATCCTTCACACAACCATCCTTCACACCACCACCCTTCACACCACCATCCTCCACACCATCCTTCACACCTCCACCATCCTTCACACCACCATCCTTCACACCACCATCCTTCACACAACCATCCTTCACACCATTCTTCACACAACCATCCTTCACACAACCATCCTTCACACCATCATCCTTCACACAACCATCCTTCACACCACCATCCTCCACACCATCCTTCACACCTCCACCATCCTTCACACCACCATCCTTCACACAACGATCCTTCACACAACCATCCTTCACACCATCCTTCACACAACCATCCTTCACACAACCATCCTTCACACCATCCTTCACACAACCATCCTTCACACAACCATCCTTCACACCATCATCCTTCACACAACCATCCTTCACACCACCATCCTCCACACCATCCTTCACACCTCCACCATCCTTCACACCACCATCCTTCACACAACGATCCTTCACACCACCATCCTCCACACCATCCTTCACACCTCCACCATCCTTCACACCACCATCCTTCACACAACGATCCTTCACACAACCATCCTTCACACCATCTTTCACACCACCATCCTTCACACCACCATCCTTCACACTTCCACCATCCTTCACACCATCCCTCACACCATCCTTCACACCATCCTTCACATCTCTACCATCCTTCACACCACCATCCTTCACACCTCCACCATCCTTCACACCTCCACCATCCTTCACACCATCATCCTTCACACCACCATCCTTCACACCACCATCCTTCACACCATCCTTCACACAACCATCCTTCACACAACCATCCTTCACACAACCATCCTTCACACCATCATCCTTCACACAACCATCCTTCACACAACCATCCTTCACACCATCATCCTTCACACAACCATCCTTCACACCACCATCCTTCACACCTCCACCATCCTTCACACCACCATCCTTCACACAACGATCCTTCACACAACCATCCTTCACACCATCCTTCACACAACCATCCTTCACACAACCATCCTTCACACCACCATCCTTCACACAACGATCCTTCACACAACCATCCTTCACACCATCCTTCACACAACCATCCTTCACACAACCATCCTTCACACCACCATTCTTCACACCACCATCCTTCACACCATCTTTCACACCACCATCCTTCACACCACCATCCTTCACACTTCCACCATCCTTCACACCATCCCTCACACCATCCTTCACACCATCCTTCACATCTCTACCATCCTTCACACCACCATCCTTCACACCTCCACCATCCTTCACAATACCACCATCCTTCACACCCACCATCTTTCACACTTCCACCATCCTTCACACTTCCACCATCCTTCACACCACCACCATCCTTCACACCACCACCATCCTTCACACCCCCACCATCCTTCACACCACCACCATCCTTCACAGCGCCGTCTTTCACACCACCATCCTTCACTCCTCCACCATCCTTCACTCCTCCACCATCCTTCACACCTCCACCATCCTTCACACCTCCACCATCCTTCACACCTCCACCATCCTGCACACCACCACCATCCTTCACACCACCATCCTTCACACCTCCACCATCCTGCACACCACCATCCTTCACACCTCCATTCTTCACACCCCCACTATCTTTCACACCACCATCCTTCACACCTCCACCATCCTTCACACCTCCACCATCCTTCACAATACCACCATCCTTCACACCTACCATCCTTCACACTTCCACCATCCTTCACATTTCCACCATCCTTCACACCACCACCATCCTTCACACCACCACCATCCTTCACACCCCCACCATCCTTCACACCCCCACCATCCTTCACACCCCCACCATCCTTCACACCACCACCATCCTTCACAGCACCATCTTTCACACTACCATCCTTCACTCCTCCACCATCCTTCACTCCTCCACCATCCTTCACACCTCCACCATCCTTCACAAATCCACCATCCTTCACACCTCCACCATCCTTCACAAATCCACCATCCTTCACACCTCCACCATCCTGCACACCAAAACCATCCTTCACACCACCATCCTTCACACCTCCACCAACCTGCACACCTACATCCTTCACACCACCACCATCCTTCACACCACCACCATCCATCACACCACCATCCTTCACACCACCATCCTTCGCACCTCCACCATCCTTCACACCCTCACCATCTTTCACACCAGCACCATCCTTTATACCTTAATCCTTCACACCTCCACCATCCTTCACACCACCACCCATCCTTCACACCACCATCCTTCACACCACCATCCTTCACACCACCATCCTTCACATCTCCACCATCCTTCACACCACTATCCTTCACACCTCCACCTTCCTTCACACTCCACCATCCTTCACATCTCCACCATCCTTCACACCACCATCCTTCATACCACCATCCTTCACATCTCCACCATCCTTCACACCACTATCCTTCACACCTCCACCATCCTTCACACTCCACCATCCTTCGCATCTCGACCATCCTTCACATCTCGACCATCCTTCACATCTCCTCTATCCTTCACACGCCCACCATCCTTCACACCACCATCCTTCATACCACCATCCTTCACACCATCCTTCACACCACCATCCTTCACACCACCACCATCCTTCACACCTCCACCATCCTTCACACTCTACCATCCTTCACACCACCATCCTTCATACCACCATCCTTCACACCTCCACCATCCTTCACACCACTACCATCCTTCACACCTCCACCATCCTTCACACCACCACCATCCTTCACACCTACACCATCCTTCACACCACCACCATCTTTCACACCACCACCATCCTTCACACCTCCACCATCCTTCACTCCACCATCCTTCACACCACTATCCTTCACACCTCCACCATCCTTCACACTCCACCATCCTTCACATCTCCACCATCCTTCACATCTCGACCATTCTTCACACGTCTACCATCCTTCACACCACCATCCTTCATACCACCATCCTTCACACTTCCACCATCCTTCACACCACTACCATCCTTCACACCTCCACCATCCTTCACACCACCACCATCCTTCACACCTCCACCATCCTTCACTCCACCATCCTTCACACCTCCACCATCCTTCACACACACATCACCTCTGGAGAGCCTTTCATGTGTAGAAATTAGGTGTAGGGGACCAGTGTGGTGAGTGGGAGAGGGTACTCTAGGGCAAGATGTGTTGAGTGGGAATGGTTACTTGAGGGCAAGGTGTGGTGAGTGTTGGAATGTGCGAGTGGGTACAATGATCATTCTTCATCCTGGTGTTGCTACTAGTAGAATGACAGAATGATCATTGTTCACGCTGGTGTTGCTACTAGTAGAATGTCAGAATGATCAGTCTTCCCCCTGGTGTTGCTACTAGTAGAATGTCAGAATGATCATTCTTCATCCTGGTGTTGCTACTAGTAGAATGACAGAATGATCATTGTTCACGCTGGTGTTGCTACTAGTAGAATGTCAGAATGATCAGTCTTCACCCTGGTGTTGCTACTAGTAGAATGACAGAATGATCATTCTTCCCCCTGGTGTTGCTACTAGTAGAATGTCAGAATGATCATTCTTCACCCTGGTGTTGCTACTAGTAGAATGAGAGAGTGATCATTCTTCCCCCTGGTGTTGCTACTAGTAGAATGACAGAATGATCATTCTTCCCCCTGGTGTTGCTACTAGTAGAATGTCAGAATGATCAGTCTTCACCCTGGTGTTGCTACTAGTAGAATGTCAGAATGATCATTCTTCACCCTGGTGTTGCTACTAGTAGAATGACAGAATGATCATTCTTCCCCCTGGTGTTGCTACTAGTAGAATGTCAGAATGATCATTCTTCACCCTGGTGTTGCTACTAGTAGAATGACAGAGTGATCATTCTTCCCCCTGGTGTTGCTACTAGTAGAATGACAGAAAGATCATTCTTCCCCCTGGTGTTGCTACTAGTAGAATGTCAGAATGATCATTCTTCACCCTGGTGTTGCTACTAGTAGAATGACAGAGTGATCATTCCTCCCCCTGGTGTTGCTACTAGTAGAATGACAGAGTGATCATTCTTCCCCCTGGTGTTGCTACTAGTAGAATGACAGAGTGATCATTCTTCACCCTGGTGTTGCTACTAGTAGAATGACAGAATGATCATTCTTCCCCCTGGTGTTGCTACTAGTAGAATGTCAGAATGATCATTCTTCCCCCTGGTGTTGCTACTAGTAGAATGTCAGAATGATCATTCTTCCCCCTGGTGTTGCTACTAGTAGAATGTCAGAATGATCATTGTTCACGCTGGTGTTGCTACTAGTAGAATGTCAGAGTGATCATTCTTCACCCTGGTGTTGCTACTAGTAGAATGACAGAGTGATCATTCTTCCCCCTGGTGTTGCTACTAGTAGAATGACAGAATGATCATTCTTCCCCCTGGTGTTGCTACTATTAGAATGACAGAATGATCAGTCTTCCCCCTGGTGTTGCTACTAGTAGAATGTCAGAATGATCATTCTTCCCCCTGGTGTTGCTACTAGTAGAATGTCAGAATGATCATTCTTCCCCCTGGTGTTGCTACTAGTAGAATGTCAGAATGATCATTGTTCACGCTGGTGTTGCTACTAGTAGAATGTCAGAGTGATCATTCTTCACCCTGGTGTTGCTACTAGTAGAATGACAGAGTGATCATTCTTCCCCCTGGTGTTGCTACTAGTAGAATGACAGAATGATCATTCTTCGCCCTGGTGTTGCTACTAGTAGAATGACAGAGTGATCATTCTTCCCCCTGGTGTTGCTACTAGTAGAATGTCAGAATGATCATTCTTCACCCTGGTGTTGCTACTAGTAGAATGACAGAGTGATCATTCTTCCCCCTGGTGTTGCTACTAGTAGAATGACAGAATGATCATTGTTCCCCCTGGTGTTGCTACTAGTAGAATGTCAGAATGATCATTCTTCACCCTGGTGTTGCTACTAGTAGAATGACAGAGTGATCATTCCTCCCCCTGGTGTTGCTACTAGTAGAATGACAGAGTGATCATTCTTCCCCCTGGTGTTGCTACTAGTAGAATGACAGAATGATCATTCTTCCCCCTGGTGTTGCTACTAGTAGAATGACAGAGTGATCATTCTTCCCCCTGGTGATGTGTTAAGTTATATAAATTATTTGGTAAAATGGATAAATAAACATTGACTTATTCGATCATTTTATGTTACGTATCATTATTTATCAACATGAACATTTACAAGCATTACCGAGCACGGTGACAACACTGTGCTGGTGACAACACTGTGCTGGTGACAACACTGTGCTGGTGACAACACTGTGCTGGTGACAACACTGTGCTGGTGACAACACTGTGCTGGTGACAACACTGTGCTGGTGACAACACTGTGCTGGTGACAACACTGTGCTGGTGACAACAGTGTGCTGGTGACAACCCTGTGCTGGTGACAACACTGTGCTGGTGACAACACTGTGCTGGTGACAACAGTGTGCTGGTGACAACCCTGTGCTGGTGACAACACTGTGCTGGTGACAACACTGTGCTGGTGACAACACTGTGCTGGTGACAACCCTGTGCTGGTGACAACACTGTGCTGGTGACAACACTGTGCTGGTGACAACACTGTGCTGGTGACAACAGTGTGCTGGTGACAACACTGTGCTGGTGACAACAGTGTGCTGGTGACAACACTGTGCTGGTGACAACAGTGTGCTGGTGACAACACTGTGCTGGTGACAACACTGTGCTGGTGACAACACTGTGCTGGTGACAACAGTGTGCTGGTGACAACACTGTGCTGGTGACAACACTGTGCTGGTGACAACACTGTGCTGGTGACAACAGTGTGCTGGTGACAACACTGTGCTGGTGACAACACTGTGCTGGTGACAACAGTGTGCTGGTGACAACACTGTGCTGGTGACAACACTGTGCTGGTGACAACACTGTGCTGGTGACAACACTGTGCTGGTGACAACACTGTGCTGGTGACAACACTGTGCTGGTGACAACACTGTGCTGGTGACAACAGTGTGCTGGTGACAACAGTGTGCTGGTGACAACAGTGTGCTGGTGACAACACTGTGCTGGTGACAACAGTGTGCTGGTGACAACAGTGTGCTGGTGACAACAGTGTGCTGGTGACAACACTGTGCTGGTGACAACAGTGTGCTGGTGACAACAGTGTGCTGGTGACAACAGTGTGCTGGTGACAACAGTGTGCTGGTGACAACAATGTGCTGGTGACAACAATGTGCTGGTGACAACAGTGTGCTGGTGACAACAGTGTGCTGGTGACAACAGTGTGCTGGTGACAACAGTGTGCTGGTGAAAACAGTGTGCTGGTGAAAACAGTGTGCTGGTGACAACAGTGTGCTGGTGACAACAGTATGCTGGAGACAACAGCGTGCTGGTGACAACAGCGTGCTGGTGACAACAGCGTGCTGGTGACAACAGTGTGCTGGTGACAACAGCGTGTTGGTGACAACAGCGTGCTGGTGACAACAGCGTGCTGGTGAAAACAATGTGCTGGTGACAACAGTGTGCTGGTGAAAACAGTGTGCTGGTGAAAACAGTGTGCTGGTGACAGCAGTGTGCTGGTGACAACAGTTTACTGGTGACAGCAGTGTGCTGGTGACAACAGTGTGCTGGTGACAACACTGTGCTGGTGACAACAGTGTGCTGGTGACAGCAGTGTGCTGGTGACAACAGTTTACTGGTGACAGCAGTGTGCTGGTGACAACAGTGTGCTGCTGACAACAGTGCTGGTGACAACAGTGTGCTGGTGACAACAGTTTACTGGTGACAGCAGTGTGCTGGTGACAACAGTGTGCTGGTGACAACAGTGTGCTGGTGACAACAGTGTGCTGGTGACAGTGTGCTGGTGACAACAGTTTACTGGTGACAACAGTGTGCTGGTGACAACAGTGTGCTGGTGACAACAGTTTACTGGTGACAGCAGTGTGCTGGTGACAACAGTGTGCTGGTGACAACAGTGTGCTGGTGACAACAGTGTACTGGTGACAACAGCGTGCTGGTGACAACAGTGTGCTGGTGACAACAGCGTGCTGGTGACAACAGTGTGCTGGTGACAACAGTGTGCTGGTGAAAACAGTGTGCTGGTGAAAACAGTGTGCTGGTGACAACAGTGTGCTGGTGACAACAGTATGCTGGAGACAACAGTGTGCTGGTGACAACAGCGTGCTGGTGACAACAGCGTGCTGTGACAACAGCGTGCTGGTGACAACAGTGTGCTGGTGACAACAGTGTGCTGGTGACAACAGCGTGCTGGTGACAACAGCGTGCTGGTGACAACACTGTGCTGGTGACAACAATGTGCAGGTGACAACAGCGTGCTGGTGACAACAGCGTGCTGGTGACAACAGTGTGCTGGTGACAACAGTGTGCTGGTGACAACAGCGTGCTGGTGACAACAGCGTGCTGGTGAAAACAGTGTGCTGGTGAAAACAGTGTGCTGGTGACAACAGTGTGCTGGTGACAACAGTATGCTGGAGACAACAGTGTGCTGGTGACAACAGCGTGCTGGTGACAACAGCGTGCTGTGACAACAGCGTGCTGGTGACAACAGTGTGCTGGTGACAACAGCGTGCTGGTGACAACAGCGTGCTGGTGACAACAGCGTGCTGGTGACAACAGCGTGCTGGTGACAACACTGTGCTGGTGACAACAATGTGCTGGTGACAACAGTATGCTGGAGACAACAGCGTGCTGGTGACAACAGCGTGCTGGTGACAACAGCGTGCTGTGACAACAGCGTGCTGGTGACAACAGTGTGCTGGTGACAACAGTGTGCTGGTGACAACAGTGTGCTGGTGACAACAGTGTGCTGGTGACAACAGTGTGCTGGTGACAACAGCGTGCTGGTGACAACAGCGTGCTGGTGAA
The DNA here is from genome assembly GCF_038502225.1 of Cherax quadricarinatus. NCBI lineage: Eukaryota > Metazoa > Arthropoda > Malacostraca > Decapoda > Parastacidae > Cherax > Cherax quadricarinatus. The sequence goes on from NC_091298.1 coordinate 53,265,884, forward strand.
AACAGTGTGCTGGTGACAACAGCGTGCTGGTGACAACAGTGTGCTGGTGACAACAGTGTGCTGGTGACAACAGCGTGCTGGTGACAACAGCGTGCTGGTGACAACAGCGTGCTGGTGACAACAGCGTGCTGGTGACAACAGTGTGCTGGTGACAACAGTGTGCTGGTGACAACAGCGTGCTGGTGACAACAGCGTGCTGGTGACAACACTGTGCTGGTGACAACAATGTGCAGGTGACAACAGCGTGCTGGTGACAACAGCGTGCTGGTGACAACAGTGTGCTGGTGACAACAGTGTGCTGGTGACAACAGCGTGCTGGTGACAACAGCGTGCTGGTGAAAACAGTGTGCTGGTGAAAACAGTGTGCTGGTGACAACAGTGTGCTGGTGACAACAGTATGCTGGAGACAACAGTGTGCTGGTGACAACAGCGTGCTGGTGACAACAGCGTGCTGTGACAACAGCGTGCTGGTGACAACAGTGTGCTGGTGACAACAGTGTGCTGGTGACAACAGCGTGCTGGTGACAACAGCGTGCTGGTGACAACAGCGTGCTGGTGACAACACTGTGCTGGTGACAACAATGTGCTGGTGACAACAGTATGCTGGAGACAACAGCGTGCTGGTGACAACAGCGTGCTGGTGACAACAGCGTGCTGTGACAACAGCGTGCTGGTGACAACAGTATGCTGGTGACAACAGTGTGCTGGTGACAACAGTGTGCTGGTGACAACAGTGTGCTGGTGACAACAGTGTGCTGGTGACAACAGCGTGCTGGTGACAACAGCGTGCTGGTGAAAACAGTGTGCTGGTGACAACAGCGTGCTGGTGACAACAGTGTGCTGGTGACAACAGTGTGCTGGTGACAACAGCGTGCTGGTGACAACAGCGTGCTGGTGACAACAGCGTGCTGGTGACAACAGCGTGCTGGTGACAACACTGTGCTGGTGACAACAGCGTGCTGGTGACAACAGCGTGCTGGTGACAACAGCGTGCTGGTGACAGCATTGTGCTGGTGACAGCACTGTGCTGGTGACAACAGCGTGCTGGTGACAACAGCCTGCTGGTGACAACAGCCTGCTGGTGACAGCCTGCTGGCGACAACAGCGTGCTGGTGACAACAGCGTGCTGGTGACAACAGCGTGCTGGTGACAACAGTCTGCTGGTGACAGCCTGCTGGCGACAACAGCGTGCTGGTGACAACAGCGTGCTGTTGACAACAGCGTGCTGGTGACAACAGTCTGCTGGTGACAGCCTGCTGGCGACAACAGCGTGCTGGTGACAACAGCGTGCTGGTGACAACAGCGTGCTGGTGACAACAGCGTGCTGGTGACCACAGTGATGGGAAGACACAGGCGCAAGCTTTTGTTGTGACAAGTTTGGGTTTACATAGTGATACGTTGTGATAGTAAGAGTGTGTTGTGTACTGGGTGTATGTGTAGTTGTTAGATAATGACAGTAAGAGTGTGTTGTGTACTGGGTGTATGTGTAGTTGTTAGATAATGACAGTAAGAGTGTGTTGTGTACCTGGGTGTATGCGTAGTTGCTAGATAATGACAGTAAGAGTGTGTTGTGTACCTGGGTGTATGTGGGTGTACCTGCGTATAAGTGGATGTACCTTGGTGTATGTGGGTGTACCTGGGTGTATGTGGATATACCTGGGTGTATGTGAGTGTACCTGGGTGTATGTGGATATACCTGGGTGTATGTGGGTGTACCTGGGTGTATATAGGTGTACCTGGGTGTATGTGGGTGTACCTGGGTGTATGTTGGTGTACCTGGGTGCATGTGGGTGTACCTGGGTGTATGTTGGTGTACCTGGGTGTATGTGGGTGTACCTGGGTGTATGTTGGTGTACCTGGGTGTATGTGGGTGTACCTGGGTGTATGTTGGTGTACCTGGGTGCATGTGGGTGTACCTGGGTGTATGTTGGTGTACCTGGGTGTATGTTGGTGTACCTGGGTGCATGTGGGTGTACCTGGGTGTATGTTGGTGTACCTGGGTGTATGTTGGTGTACCTGGGTGTATGTTGGTGTACCTGGGTGTATGTGGGTGTACCTTGGTGTATGTTGGTGTACCTGGGTGTATGTTGGTGTACCTGGGTGCATGTTGGTGTACCTGGGTGTATGTTGGTGTACCTGGGTGCATGTGGGTGTACCTGGGTGCATGTGGGTGTACCTGGGTGTATGTGGGTGTACCTGGGTGCATGTGGGTGTACCTGGGTGCATGTGGGTGTACCTGGGTGCATGTGGGTGTACCTGGGTGTATGTTGGTGTACCTGGGTGTATGTTGGTGTACCTGGGTGCATGTTGGTGTACCTGGGTGTATGTTGGTGTACCTGGGTGCATGTGGGTGTACCTGGGTGCATGTGGGTGTACCTGGGTGCATGTGGGTGTACCTGGGTGTATGTGGGTGTACCTGGGTGCATGTGGGTGTACCTGGGTGCATGTGGGTGTACCTGGGTGCATGTGGGTGTACCTGGGTGTATGTGTGTTTGCTAGAGAATTATATATGTTCATAAAACAATGTAGTGTCAACAATATGAACAACAAGACGAGTTACTGATGTGAACAAGAACAAGAGATGATATAAGAGAACTTGGTATGAGCAAAAGAACAAGAGATATAAGAGAACTTCTTGGTGTGAACAATAGCAAGAGATAACAGCAAGAGAACTCTGTGAACAATTACAAGAAAGATCATAACTACAATAACGTAATAAACTTTTGTAACAATCCACAGTTTTTTTTTCAGAAGCAAAGTTCGGTTTACTGCCACTTTCACAGACCCCCAGTTCGAATCTCCGAGAAACCTGTGAAGAGAATATAAATCTAATCTATGTTAAAAACTTATAAAATAAAGCATATAAATTTTGTGTGGCAAGTAGTGGCTGCTGGTCAGGAGAGAAACACGGGACTAAAACCATTGTGAATTTTGAAAACGTGTGGAGACAGCGGCAGGCGAGCCAACACCAGCGTAACACACTGTTGTAGCGGGAAAAATAGGTAATTACACACACCCAAGTGGGAGGACAAGGTAAAAACCTGGGTGTAATTACTACTTGGTAATTACACCCAACACGGCTCACCCTCAGCGCTGCACTTATTGTATCTCTGTGAAAAATAATCTTTGGCTTGATTATACTTTCTCACTGACTTTAATTTCATTAAATAAAGCAGAATGATTACAGGAGGTGAGAATAATAATGACTGACTAGTGGTTTTACAGGAATTTCTATGAGATATATTGCATTAAACACCTAAATTACTGGGAACGGTTGAAGTTCCATGACTTGTATTCCCAGGAAGGCAAACAGGAACCATGCATGATAATATACACTTGGAAAATCCTAGTTCAGTGGTTCCCAACATTTTCTTACTCCCGCACCCCTATCAAATTTTTGCTCTAACCTCGCACCTCCTACAATTTAAACTTTGTTCAAGGATAAAGGATGTGGAGTCATACTAAATTTTATCAAGAGAAGATATTTATTTCACTTTCTAATATATGTGAGCAAAAATCAGACTTACAGAAAAGAAACATGTCACAGAATGATATTTGAATACACCTTACAAAAATAATAACTCTTGCTTGAAATACAAAAATAATAACTCTTGCTTGAAATACAAAAATAATAACTCTTGCTTGAAATACAAAAATAATAACTCTTGCTTGAAATACAAAAATAATAACTCTTGCTTGAAATACAAAAATAATAACTCTTGCTTGAAATACAAAAATAATAACTCTTGCTTGAAATACAAAAATAATAACTCTTGCTTGAAATACAAAAATAATAACTCTTGCTTGAAATACAAAAATAATAACTCTTGCTTGAAATACAAAAATAATAACTCTTGCTTGAAATACAAAAATAATAACTCTTGCTTGAAATACAAAAATAATAACTTGCTTGAAATACAAAAATAATAACTCTTGATTGAAATACAAAAATAATAACTCTTGCTTGAAATACAAAAATAATAACTCTTGCTTGAAATACAAAAATAATAACTCTTGATTGGAATACAAAAATAATAACTTGCTTGAAATACAAAAATAATAACTCTTGATTGAAATACAAAAATAATAACTCTTGCTTGAAATACAAAAATAATAACTCTTGTTTGAAATACAAAAATAATAACTCTTGCTTGAAATACAAAAATAATAACTCTTGCTTGAAATACAAAAATAATAACTCTTGTTTGAAATACAAAAATAATAACTATTGCTTGAAATACAAAAATAATAACTCTTGCTTGAAATACAAAAATAATAACTCTTGCTTGAAATACAAAAATAATAACTCTTGCTTGAAATACAAAAATAATAACTCTTGCTTGAAATACAAAAATAATAACTCTTGCTTGAAATACAAAAATAATAACTCTTGCTTGAAATACAAAAATAATAACTCTTGATTGAAATACAAAAATAATTCTTGCTTGAAATACAAAAATAATAACTCTTGATTGAAATACAAAAATAATAATTCTTGCTTGAAATACAAAAATAATAACTCTTGCTTGAAATATATACAAAAAAGTCAAATCAAGAACTAGCTTTCAAACCTTTAGAAAGGAATTTTATTTTTTAATATGTAAAAAATCAAACATATGGACAAGAAAGGATGGCTACGATTAACATTTCAATATACCATACAAAAAATAGTTACTTTCTTTAAATGTGTACAAGATAATAAAATCAAAAGGCTGACTTCCAAAAAGTTTGCGAATCCATTAATTCAATGACTCTTTTGTTCCTGTTTCTTGCTTGAGAGTTTTTCAAAACGGGGAACTGTTGGTGATAGCAACACGCATGTCTGCCTGTGCATTCAAACGATTTCTAGATTTTGTCTTAATTGACAAAAGAGAACTAAATCCTGATTCACATAAGTAAGTTGTCGCAAATGGAATGAGCAGAGTTAGTGCAGTTTCACAGTCTGGGAAATATTAATAAGTAATAAATGAACCAATTTCCTGTTATTAAGACGGACGCTTCTCGCACCCCCTGGAATGATGTCTCGCACCCCCTGGAATGATGTCTCGCACCCCCTGGAATGATGTCTCGCACCCCCTGGAATGATGTCTCGCACCCCCTGGAATGATGTCTCGCACCCCCTGGAATGATGTCTCGCACCCCCTGGAATGATGTCTCGCACCCCCTGGAATGATGTCTCGCACCCCCTGGAATGATGTCTCGCACCCCCTGGAATGATGTCTCGCACCCCATGGAATGATGTCTCGCACCCCATGGAATGATGTCTCGCACCCCCTGGAATGATGTCTCGCACCCCCTGGAATGATGTCTCGCACCCCCTGGAATGATGTCTCGCACCCCCTGGAATGATGTCTCGCACCCCCTGGAATGTCTCACACCCCCTGGAATGATGTCTCGCAACCCCTGGAATGATGTCTCGCATCCCCTGGAATGATGTCTCGCACCCCCTGGAATGATGTCTTGCACCCCCTGGAATGATGTCTCGCACCCCATGGAATGTCTCGCACCCCCTGGAATGTCTCGCACCCCCTTGAATGATGTCTCGCACCCCCTGGAATGATGTTTCGCACCCCCCGGGAATGATGTCTCGCACCCCCTGGAATGTCTCACACTCGCACCCCCTGGAATGATGTCTCGCACCCCCTGGAATGATGTCTCGCACCCCCTGGAATGATGTCTCGCAACCCCTGGAATGATGTCTCGCACCCCCTGGAATGATGTCTCGCACCCCCTGGAATGATGTCTCGCACCCCATGGAATGATGTCTCGCACCCCCTGGAATGATGTTTCGCACCCCCTGGAATGATGTCTCGCACCCCATGGAATGATGTCTCGCACCCCTGGTTGGGAACCCCTGTCCTAGAGGGATTAGTACCAAACTTGCACACGAAAATCACTCCCTAAGAAAGCAGGCGCTGCGACATACCCCCAGTGAAAAGTCGGGGCCCAAAACTGTTCAGCTGCCTCCCAGTATACATAAGGGGGATTACCAATTGACCCCTGGCTGTCTTCAAGAAGGAGCTGGACAGGCACCTAAAGTCAGTACCTGATCGGCCCGGCTGTGGTTCGTACGTCAGTTTGCGTGCGGCCAACAGTAACAGCCTGGTTAATCAGGCCTTTATCCACCGCGAAGCCTGATCACAGGTCGGGCCGCAGGGGGTGTTAACCCCCCGAAATCCAGGTATATTCCAGGTAAGGAATGAGACAGGTATTGATCAGGGGAAATGAGACGGCAATCAGGAAGCGGAAAATATAATAGTAGCAGTAACTGGCAACCAGTGTGCAGGAACAGCAGATAAATAGTGTGTAGCAATAACAGATGAACAGTGTGTAGCAATAACAGATGAACAGTGTGTAGCAATAACAGATGAACAGTGTGTAGCAATAACAGATGAACAGTGTGTAGCAATAACAGATGAACAGTGTGTAGCAATAACAGATGAACAGTGTGTAGCAATAACAGATGAACAGTGTGTAGCAATAACAGATGAACAGTGTGTAGCAATAACAGATGAACAGTGTGTAGCAATAACAGATGAACAGTGTGTAGCAATAACAGATGAACAGTGTGTAGCAATAACAGATGAACAGTGTGTAGCAATAACAGATGAACAGTGTGTAGCAATAACAGATGAACAGTGTGTAGCAATAACAGATGAACAGTGTGTAGCAATAACAGATGAACAGTGTGTAGCAATAACAGATGAACAGTGTGTAGCAATAACAGATGAACAGTGTGTAGCAGTAACAGATGAACAGTGTGTAGCAGTAACAGATAAATAGTGTGTAGCAATAACAGATGAACAGTGTGTAGCAATAACAGATGAACAGTGTGTAGCAATAACAGATGAACAGTGTGTAGCAGTAACAGATGAACAGTGTGTAGCAGTAACAGATAAATAGTGTGTAGCAATAACAGATGAACAGTGTGTAGCAATAACAGATGAACAGTGTGTAGCAATAACAGATGAACAGTGTGTAGCAGTAACAGATGAACAGTGTGTAGCAATAACAGATAAATAGTGTGTAGCAATAACAGATGAACAGTGTGTAGCAATAACAGATAAACAGTGTGTAGCAATAACAGATAAATAGTGTGTAGCAATAACAGATGAACAGTGTGTAGCAATAACAGATAAACAGTGTGTAGCAATAACAGATGAACAGTGTGTAGCAATAACAGATAAACAGTGTGTAGCAATAACAGATGAACAGTGTGTAGCAATAACAGATGAACAGTGTGTAGCAATAACAGATAAACAGTGTGTAGCAATAACAGATGAACAGTGTGTAGCAATAACAGATAAACAGTGTGTAGCAATAACAGATAAACAGTGTGTAGCAATAACAGATAAACAGTGTGTAGCGATAACAGATAAACAGTGTGTAGCAGTAACAGATAAACAGTGTGTAGCGATAACAGATAAACAGTGTGTAGCAGTAACAGATAAACAGTGTGTAGCGATAACAGATAAACAGTGTGTAGCAGTAACAGATAAACAGTGTGTAGCAGTAACAGATAAACAGTGTGTAGGAATAACAGAATCAGTGTATATCAGTGAAAAATCGGTCAGTTAGCAAGAACTCATTTAAAATTAAGTCCTTTCAAAAATTTTATACTTTTAGATATTTTTTTTTATTTATGTTAATGTAAAAATTAATAATTTTGTACCAAAAGAACCTTAGAAAACTTACCTAACCTTATTATAACAAGCACAATTTAATTTAGCCTAATGCAACTAAATATATTTTAGATAAATTTACAATAGTTTAATAATAAACACAATGAAATATATATTTTTCGTTAGGTTCAGAATGATTTTTGCGAAATTATCGCATACACAAATATTTGCTTACCTTATTCGGCAAGAAGAGTGTTGCTATTTAGGCCAAATTCGCAAGTTTTACGTATTCGCTCTTACACGTGTGTGTGTGTGTGTGTGTCTCTATATATATATATATATATATATATATATATATATATATATATATATATATATATATATATATATATATATATGCGTGTGTAATAACGATATTTAAGTTTATCATTAGTAAAATTATTTACATAATTAAGAATGTTACATTGTTGCAGTATATGATGGATTAAACTTCCAGTTCTCTCAACATTTACCTCGGTTATAAAAATCCAATAAACTCAATTAACTGATGATGTGTACACATGCAGCCATTTATCATTTATGTCTTTCTTGTATTGAATTGCATTCATATTAATATATATTTTAATAACTGGATTTAAAAACTCATGTTCTTTCAAATGGTTTTTGTGTATATTTTTGTCAGTGAATAAGTTAACTGTATTGATGATGCATTTACTGTACCCCAAGTAGCATGTAGACGGAGAGGGGAGGGGTACGAGAAGGATGGGGAGGGAGGGAGAGGGGAGGGGTACGAGAAGGATGGGGAGGGAGGGAGAGGGGAGGGGTACGAGCAGGATGGGGAGGGAGGGAGAGGGGAGGGGTACGAGCAGGATGGGGAGGGAGGGAGAGGGGAGGGGTACGAGAAGGATGGGGAGGGAGGGAGAGGGGAGGGGTACGAGCAGGATGGGGAGGGAGGGAGAGGGGAGGGGTACGAGAAGGATGGGGAGGGAGGGAGAGGGGAGGGGTACGAGCAGGATGGGGAGGGAGGGAGAGGGGAGGGGTACGAGAAGGATGGGGAGGGAGGGAGAGGGGAGGGGTACGAGCAGGATGGGGAGGGAGGGAGAGGGGAGGGGTACGAGCAGGATGGGGAGGGAGGGAGAGGGGCGGGGTACGAGAAGGATGGGGAGGGAGGGAGAGGGGAGGGGTACGAGCAGGATGGGGAGGGAGGGAGAGGGGAGGGGTACGAGAAGGATGGGGAGGGAGGGAGAGGGGAGGGGTACGAGAAGGATGGGGAGGGAGGGAGAGGGGAGGGGTACGAGAAGGATGGGGAGGGAGGGAGAGGGGAGGGGTACGAGAAGGTTGGGGAGGGAGGGAGAGGGGAGGGGTACGAGAAGGATGGGGAGGGAGGGAGAGGGGAGGGGTACGAGAAGGATGGAGAGGGAGGGAGAGGGGAGGGGTAAGAGAAGGATGGGGAGGAAGTAAGAGGGGAGGGGTAAGAGAAGGATGGGGAGGGAGGGAGAGGGGAGGGGTAAGAGAAGGATGGGGAGGGAGGGAGAGGGGAGGGGTAAGAGAAGGATGGAGAGGAAGTAAGAGGGGAGGGGTAAGAGAAGGATGGGGAGGGAGGAAGAGGGGAGGGGTAAGAGAAGGATGGGGAGGAAGTAAGAGGGGAGGGGTATGAGAAGGATGGGGAGGAAGTAAGAGGGGAGGGGTAAGAGAAGGATGGAGAGGAAGTAAGAGGGGAGGGGTAAGAGAAGGATGGGGAGGGAGGGATGAGGGGAGGGGTAAGAGAAGGATGGGGAGGAAGTAAGAGGGGAGGGGTAAGAGAAGGATGGGGAGGGAGGGAGAGGGGAGGGGTAAGAGAAGGATAGAGAGGAAGTAAGAGGGGAGGGGTAAGAGAAGGATGGGGAGGGAGGGAGAGGGGAGGGGTAAGAGAAGGATGGGGAGGAAGTAAGAGGGGAGGGGTAAGAGAAGGATGGGGAGGAAGTAAGAGGGGAGGGGTAAGAGAAGGATGGAGAGGAAGTAAGAGGGGAGGGGTAAGAGAAGGATGGGGAGGGAGGGAGAGGGGAGGGGTAAGAGAAGGATGGGGAGGAAGTAAGAGGGGAGGGGTAAGAGAAGGTTGGGGAGGAAGTAAGAGGGGAGGGGTAAGAGAAGGATGGAGAGGAAGTAAGAGGGGAGGGGTAAGAGAAGGAGGGGGAGGGAGGGAGAGGGGAGGGGTAAGAGAAGGATGGGGAGGAAGTAAGAGGGGAGGGGTAAGAGAAGGATGGGGAGGAAGTAAGAGGGGAGGGGTAAGAGAAGGATGGAGAGGAAGTAAGAGGGGAGGGGTAAGAGAAGGATGGGGAGGAAGGAATATTGGAGGGGGTAAGTGGGTACATGGGGGGTACGGTATAAGACGGTGAGGGAAGGCAGGGAGGGGAGAGGGAGAGTTCGGTATAAGAAGGTGAGGGAAGGCAGGGAGGGGAGAGGGAGAGTTCGGTATAAGACGGTGAGGGAAGGTAGGGAGGGGAGAGGGAGAGTTCGGTATAAGACGGTGAGGGAAGGCAGGGAGGGGAGAGGGAGAGTTCGGTATAAGACGGTGAGGGAAGGCAGGGAGGGGAGAGGGAGAGTTCGGTATAAGACGGTGAGGGAAGGCAGGGAGGGGAGAGGGAGAGTTCGGTATAAGACGGTGAGGGAAGGCAGGGAGGGGAGAGGGAGAGTTCGGTATAAGACGGTGAGGGAAGGCAGGGAGGGGAGAGGGAGAGTTCGGTATAAGACGGTGAGGGAAGGCAGGGAGAGGAGAGGGAGAGTTCGGTATAAGACGGTGAGGGAAGGCAGGGAGGGGAGAGGGAGAGTTCGGTATAAGACGGTGAGGGAAGGCAGGGAGGGGAGAGGGAGAGTTCGGTATAAGACGGTGAGGGAAGGTAGGGAGGGGAGAGGGAGAGTTCGGTATAAGACGGTGAGGGAAGGCAGGGAGGGGAGAGGGAGAGTTCGGTATAAGACGGTGAGGGAAGGCAGGGAGAGGAGAGGGAGAGTTCGGTATAAGACGGTGAGGGAAGGCAGGGAGGGGAGAGGGAGAGTTCGGTATAAGACGGTGAGGGAAGGCAGGGAGGGGAGAGGGAGAGTTCGGTATAAGACGGTGAGGGAAGGTAGGGAGGGGAGAGGGAGAGTTCGGTATAAGACGGTGAGGGAAGGCAGGGAGGGGAGAGGGAGAGTTCGGTATAAGACGGTGAGGGAAGGTAGGGAGGGGAGAGGGAGAGTTCGGTATAAGACGGTGAGGGAAGGCAGGGAGGGGAGAGGGAGAGTTCGGTATAAGACGGTGAGGGAAGGCAGGGAGGGGAGAGGGAGAGTTCGGTATAAGACGGTGAGGGAAGGCAGGGAGGGGAGAGGGAGAGTTCGGTATAAGACGGTGAGGGAAGGCAGGGAGGGGAGAGGGAGAGTTCGGTATAAGACGGTGAGGGAAGGCAGGGAGGGGAGAGGGAGAGTTCGGTATAAGACGGTGAGGGAAGGCAGGGAGGGGAGAGGGAGAGTTCGGTATAAGACGGTGAGGGAAGGCAGGGAGAGGAGAGGGAGAGTTCGGTATAAGACGGTGAGGGAAGGCAGGGAGGGGAGAGGGAGAGTTCGGTATAAGACGGTGAGGGAAGGCAGGGAGGGGAGAGGGAGAGTTCGGTATAAGACGGTGAGGGAAGGCAGGGAGGGGAGAGGGAGAGTTCGGTATAAGACGGTGAGGGAAGGCAGGGAGGGGAGAGGGAGAGTTCGGTATAAGACGGTGAGGGAAGGCAGGGAGGGGAGAGGGAGAGTTCGGTATAAGACGGTGAGGGAAGGCAGGGAGGGGAGAGGGAGAGTTCGGTATAAGACGGTGAGGGAAGGCAGGGAGGGGAGAGGGAGAGTTCGGTATAAGACGGTGAGGGAAGGCAGGGAGGGGAGAGGGAGAGTTCGGTATAAGACGGTGAGGGAAGGTAGGGAGGGGAGAGGGAGAGTTCGGTATAAGACGGTGAGGGAAGGCAGGGAGGGGAGAGGGAGAGTTCGGTATAAGACGGTGAGGGAAGGCAGGGAGGGGAGAGGGAGAGTTCGGTATAAGACGGTGAGGGAAGGCAGGGAGGGGAGAGGGAGAGTTCGGTATAAGACGGTGAGGGAAGGCAGGGAGGGGAGAGGGAGAGTTCGGTATAAGACGGTGAGGGAAGGCAGGGAGGGGAGAGGGAGAGTTCGGTATAAGACGGTGAGGGAAGGCAGGGAGGGGAGAGGGAGAGTTCGGTATAAGACGGTGAGGGAAGGCAGGGAGGGGAGAGGGAGAGTTCGGTATAAGACGGTGAGGGAAGGTGAGGGAGAGTTCGGTATAAGAGGTGAGGGAAGGCAGGGAGGGGAGAGGGAGAGTTCGGTATAAGACGGTGAGGGACGGCAGGGAGGGGAGAGGGAGAGTTCGGTATAAGACGGTGAGGGAAGGTAGGGAGGGGAGAGGGAGAGTTCGGTATAAGACGGTGAGGGAAGGTAGGGAGGGGAGAGGGAGAGTTCGGTATAAGACGGTGAGGGAAGGCAGGGAGGGGAGAGGGAGAGTTCGGTATAAGACGGTGAGGGAAGGCAGGGAGGGGAGAGGGAGAGTTCGGTATAAGACGGTGAGGGAAGGCAGGGAGGGGAGAGGGAGAGTTCGGTATAAGACGGTGAGGGAAGGCAGGGAGGGGAGAGGGAGAGTTCGGTATAAGACGGTGAGGGAGAGGAAGGGAGGGAGGGGCGAGGGAGAGTTCGGTATAAGACGGTGAGGGAAGGCAGGGAGGGGAGAGGGAGAGTTCGGTATAAGACGGTGAGGGAAGGCAGGGAGGGGAGAGGGAGAGTTCGGTATAAGACGGTGAGGGAAGGCAGGGAGGGGAGAGGGAGAGTTCGGTATAAGACGGTGAGGGTATAAAGGTGAGGGAAGGCAGGGAGGGGAGAGGGAGAGTTCGGTATAAGACGGTGAGGGAAGGCAGGGAGGGGAGAGGGAGAGTTCGGTATAAGACGGTGAGGGAAGGCAGGGAGGGGAGAGGGAGAGTTCGGTATAAGACGGTGAGGGAAGGCAGGGAGGGGAGAGGGAGAGTTCGGTATAAGACGGTGAGGGAAGGCAGGGAGGGGAGAGGGAGAGTTCGGTATAAGACGGTGAGGGAAGGCAGGGAGGGGAGAGGGAGAGTTCGGTATAAGACGGTGAGGGAAGGCAGGGAGGGGAGAGGGAGAGTTCGGTATAAGACGGTGAGGGAAGGCAGGGAGGGGAGAGGGAGAGTTCGGTATAAGACGGTGAGGGAAGGCAGGGAGGGGAGAGGGAGAGTTCGGTATAAGACGGTGAGGGAAGGCAGGGAGGGGAGAGGGAGAGTTCGGTATAAGACGGTGAGGGAAGGCAGGGAGGGGAGAGGGAGAGTTCGGTATAAGACGGTGAGGGAAGGCAGGGAGGGGAGAGGGAGAGTTCGGTATAAGACGGTGAGGGAAGGCAGGGAGGGGAGAGGGAGAGTTCGGTATAAGACGGTGAGGGAAGGCAGGGAGGGGAGAGGGAGAGTTCGGTATAAGACGGTGAGGGAAGGCAGGGAGGGGAGAGGGAGAGTTCGGTATAAGACGGTGAGGGAAGGCAGGGAGGGGAGAGGGAGAGTTCGGTATAAGACGGTGAGGGAAGGCAGGGAGGGGAGAGGGAGAGTTCGGTATAAGACGGTGAGGGACGGCAGGGAGGGGAGAGGGAGAGTTCGGTATAAGACGGTGAGGGAAGGCAGGGAGGGGAGAGGGAGAGTTCGGTATAAGACGGTGAGGGAAGGCAGGGAGGGGAGAGGGAGAGTTCGGTATAAGACGGTGAGGGAAGGCAGGGAGGGGAGAGGGAGAGTTCGGTATAAGACGGTGAGGGAAGGCAGGGAGGGGAGAGGGAGAGTTCGGTATAAGACGGTGAGGGAAGGCAGGGAGGGGAGAGGGAGAGTTCGGTATAAGACGGTGAGGGAAGGCAGGGAGGGGAGAGGGAGAGTTCGGTATAAGACGGTGAGGGAAGGCAGGGAGGGGAGAGGGAGAGTTCGGTATAAGACGGTGAGGGAAGGCAGGGAGGGGAGAGGGAGAGTTCGGTATAAGACGGTGAGGGAAGGCAGGGAGGGGAGAGGGAGAGTTCGGTATAAGACGGTGAGGGAAGGCAGGGAGGGGAGAGGGAGAGTTCGGTATAAGACGGTGAGGGAAGGCAGGGAGGGGAGAGGGAGAGTTCGGTATAAGACGGTGAGGGAAGGCAGGGAGGGGAGAGGGAGAGTTCGGTATAAGACGGTGAGGGAAGGCAGGGAGGGGAGAGGGAGAGTTCGGTATAAGACGGTGAGGGAAGGCAGGGAGGGGAGAGGGAGAGTTCGGTATAAGACGGTGAGGGAAGGCAGGGAGGGGAGAGGGAGAGTTCGGTATAAGACGGTGAGGGAAGGTAGGGAGGGGAGAGGGAGAGTTCGGTATAAGACGGTGAGGGAAGGTAGGGAGGGGAGAGGGAGAGTTCGGTATAAGACGGTGAGGGAAGGCAGGGAGAGGAGAGGGAGAGTTCGGTATAAGACGGTGAGGGAAGGCAGGGAGGGGAGAGGGAGAGTTCGGTATAAGACGGTGAGGGAAGGCAGGGAGGGGAGAGGGAGAGTTCGGTATAAGACGGTGAGGGAAGGCAGGGAGGGGAGAGGGAGAGTTCGGTATAAGACGGTGAGGGAAGGCAGGGAGGGGAGAGGGAGAGTTCGGTATAAGACGGTGAGGGAAGGCAGGGAGGGGAGAGGGAGAGTTCGGTATAAGACGGTGAGGGAAGGCAGGGAGGGGAGAGGGAGAGTTCGGTATAAGACGGTGAGGGAAGGCAGGGAGGGGAGAGGGAGAGTTCGGTATAAGACGGTGAGGGAAGGCAGGGAGGGGAGAGGGAGAGTTCGGTATAAGACGGTGAGGGAAGGCAGGGAGGGGAGAGGGAGAGTTCGGTATAAGACGGTGAGGGAAGGCAGGGAGGGGAGAGGGAGAGTTCGGTATAAGACGGTGAGGGAAGGCAGGGAGGGGAGAGGGAGAGTTCGGTATAAGACGGTGAGGGAAGGCAGGGAGGGGAGAGGGAGAGTTCGGTATAAGACGGTGAGGGAAGGCAGGGAGGGGAGAGGTAGAGTTCGGTATAAGACGGTGAGGGAAGGCAGGGAGGGGAGAGGGAGAGTTCGGTATAAGACGGTGAGGGAAGGCAGGGAGGGGAGAGGGAGAGTTCGGTATAAGACGGTGAGGGAAGGCAGGGAGGGGAGAGGGAGAGTTCGGTATAAGACGGTGAGGGAAGGCAGGGAGGGGAGAGGGAGAGTTCGGTATAAGACGGTGAGGGAAGGCAGGGAGGGGAGAGGGAGAGTTCGGTATAAGACGGTGAGGGAGAGGCAGGGAGGGGAGAGGGAGAGTTCGGTATAAGACGGTGAGGGAAGGCAGGGAGGGGAGAGGGAGAGTTCGGTATAAGACGGTGAGGGAAGGCAGGGAGGGGAGAGGGAGAGTTCGGTATAAGACGGTGAGGGAAGGCAGGGAGGGGAGAGGGAGAGTTCGGTATAAGACGGTGAGGGAAGGCAGGGAGGGGAGAGGGAGAGTTCGGTATAAGACGGTGAGGGAAGGCAGGGAGGGGAGAGGGAGAGTTCGGTATAAGACGGTGAGGGAAGGCAGGGAGGGGAGAGGGAGAGTTCGGTATAAGACGGTGAGGGAAGGCAGGGAGGGGAGAGGGAGAGTTCGGTATAAGACGGTGAGGGAAGGCAGGGAGGGGAGAGGGAGAGTTCGGTATAAGACGGTGAGGGAAGGTAGGGAGGGGAGAGGGAGAGTTCGGTATAAGACGGTGAGGGAAGGCAGGGAGGGGAGAGGGAGAGTTCGGTATAAGACGGTGAGGGAAGGCAGGGAGGGGAGAGGGAGAGTTCGGTATAAGACGGTGAGGGAAGGCAGGGAGGGGAGAGGGAGAGTTCGGTATAAGACGGTGAGGGAAGGCAGGGAGGGGAGAGGGAGAGTTCGGTATAAGACGGTGAGGGAAGGCAGGGAGGGGAGAGGGAGAGTTCGGTATAAGACGGTGAGGGAAGGCAGGGAGGGGAGAGGGAGAGTTCGGTATAAGACGGTGAGTGAAGGCAGGGAGGGGAGAGGGAGAGTTCGGTATAAGACGGTGAGGGAAGGCAGGGAGGGGAGAGGGAGAGTTCGGTATAAGACGGTGAGGGAAGGCAGGGAGGGGAGAGGGAGAGTTCGGTATAAGACAGGGAGGGGAGAGGGAGTGTTCGGTATAAGACGGTGAGGGAAGGCAGGGAGGGGAGAGGGAGAGTTCGGTATAAGACGGTGAGGGAAGGTAGGGAGGGGAGAGGGAGAGTTCGGTATAAGACGGTGAGGGAAGGCAGGGAGGGGAGAGGGAGAGTTCGGTATAAGACGGTGAGGGAAGGACAGGGAGGGGAGATGGAGAGTTCGGTATAAGACGGTGAGGGAAGGCAGGGAGGGGAGAGGGAGAGTTCGGTATAAGACGGTGAGGGAAGGCAGGGAGGGGAGAGGGAGAGTTCGGTATAAGACGGTGAGGGAAGGCAGGGAGGGGAGAGGGAGAGTTCGGTATAAGACGGTGAGGGAAGGCAGGGAGGGGAGAGGGAGAGTTCGGTATAAGACGGTGAGGGAAGGTAGGGAGGGGAGAGGGAGAGTTCGGTATAAGACGGTGAGGGAAGGCAGGGAGGGGAGAGGGAGAGTTCGGTATAAGACGGTGAGGGAAGGCAGGGAGGGGAGAGGGAGAGTTCGGTATAAGACGGTGAGGGAAGGCAGGGAGTGGAGAGGGAGAGTTCGGTATAAGACGGTGAGGGAAGGCAGGGAGGGGAGAGGGAGAGTTCGGTATAAGACGGTGAGGGAAGGACGGTGAGGGAGGGGAGAGGGAGAGTTCGGTATAAGACGGTGAGGGAAGGCAGGGAGGGGAGAGGGAGAGTTCAGGGAGGGGAGAGAGGGAGAGGTATAAGACGGTGAGGGAAGGCAGGGAGGGGAGAGGGAGAGTTCGGTATAAGACGGTGAGGGAAGGCAGGGAGGGGAGAGGGAGAGTTCGGTATAAGACGGTGAGGGAAGGCAGGGAGGGGAGAGGGAGAGTTCGGTATAAGACGGTGAGGGAAGGCAGGGAGGGGAGAGGGAGAGTTCGGTATAAGACGGTGAGGGAAGGCAGGGAGGGGAGAGGGAGAGTTCGGTATAAGACGGTGAGGGAAGGCAGGGAGGGGAGAGGGAGAGTTCGGTATAAGACGGTGAGGGAAGGCAGGGAGGGGAGAGGGAGAGTTCGGTATAAGACGGTGAGGGAAGGCAGGGAGGGGAGAGGGAGAGTTCGGTATAAGACGGTGAGGGAAGGCAGGGAGGGGAGAGGGAGAGTTCGGTATAAGACGGTGAGGGAAGGCAGGGAGGGGAGAGGGAGAGTTCGGTATAAGACGGTGAGGGAAGGCAGGGAGGGGAGAGGGAGAGTTCGGTATAAGACGGTGAGGGAAGGCAGGGAGGGGAGAGGGAGAGTTCGGTATAAGACGGTGAGGGAAGGCAGGGAGGGGAGAGGGAGAGTTCGGTATAAGACGGTGAGGGAAGGCAGGGAGGGGAGAGGGAGAGTTCGGTATAAGACGGTGAGGGAAGGCAGGGAGGGGAGAGGGAGAGTTCGGTATAAGACGGTGAGGGAAGGCAGGGAGGGGAGAGGGAGAGTTCGGTATAAGACGGTGAGGGAAGGCAGGGAGGGGAGAGGGAGAGTTCGGTATAAGACGGTGAGGGAAGGCAGGGAGGGGAGAGGGAGAGTTCGGTATAAGACGGTGAGGGAAGGCAGGGAGGGGAGAGGGAGAGTTCGGTATAAGACGGTGAGGGAAGGCAGGGAGGGGAGAGGGAGAGTTCGGTATAAGACGGTGAGGGAAGGCAGGGAGGGGAGAGGGAGAGTTCGGTATAAGACGGTGAGGGAAGGCAGGGAGGGGAGAGGGAGAGTTCGGTATAAGACGGTGAGGGAAGGCAGGGAGGGGAGCGGGAGAGTTCGGTATAAGACGGTGTGGGAAGGCAGGGAGTGGAGAGGGAGTGTTCGGTATAAGACGGTGAGGGAAGGCAGGGAGGGGAGAGGGAGAGTTCGGTATAAGACGGTGAGGGAAGGCAGGGAGGGGAGAGGGAGAGTTCGGTATAAGACGGTGAGGGAAGGTGAGGGTGGGGAGAGGGAGAGTTCGGTATAAGACGGTGAGGGAAGGCAGGGAGGGGAGAGGGAGAGTTCGGTATAAGACGGTGAGGGAAGGCAGGGAGGGGAGAGGGAGAGTTCGGTATAAGACGGTGAGGGAAGGCAGGGAGGGGAGAGGGAGAGTTCGGTATAAGACGGTGAGGGAAGGCAGGGAGGGGAGAGGGAGAGTTCGGTATAAGACGGTGAGGGAAGGCAGGGAGGGGAGAGGGAGAGTTCGGTATAAGACGGTGAGGGAAGGCAGGGAGGGGAGAGGGAGAGTTCGGTATAAGACGGTGAGGGAAGGCAGGGAGGGGAGAGGGAGAGTTCGGTATAAGACGGTGAGGGAAGGCAGGGAGGGGAGAGGGAGAGTTCGGTATAAGACGGTGAGGGAAGGCAGGGAGGGGAGAGGGAGAGTTCGGTATAAGACGGTGAGGGAAGGCAGGGAGGGGAGAGGGAGAGTTCGGTATAAGACGGTGAGGGAAGGCAGGGAGGGGAGAGGGAGAGTTCGGTATAAGACGGTGAGGGAAGGTAGGGAGGGGAGAGGGAGAGTTCGGTATAAGACGGTGAGGGAAGGCAGGGAGGGGAGAGGGAGAGTTCGGTATAAGACGGTGAGGGAAGGCAGGGAGGGGAGAGGGAGAGTTCGGTATAAGACGGTGAGGGAAGGCAGGGAGGGGAGAGGGAGAGTTCGGTATAAGACGGTGAGGGAAGGCAGGGAGGGGAGAGGGAGAGTTCGGTATAAGACGGTGAGGGAAGGTAGGGAGGGGAGAGGGAGAGTTCGGTATAAGACGGTGAGGGAAGGCAGGGAGGGGAGAGGGAGAGTTCGGTATAAGACGGTGAGGGAAGGCAGGGAGAGGAGAGGGAGAGTTCGGTATAAGACGGTGAGGGAAGGCAGGGAGGGGAGAGGGAGAGTTCGGTATAAGACGGTGAGGGAAGGCAGGGAGGGGAGAGGGAGAGTTCGGTATAAGACGGTGAGGGAAGGTAGGGAGGGGAGAGGGAGAGTTCGGTATAAGACGGTGAGGGAAGGTAGGGAGGGGAGAGGGAGAGTTCGGTATAAGACGGTGAGGGAAGGCAGGGAGAGGAGAGGGAGAGTTCGGTATAAGACGGTGAGGGAAGGCAGGGAGGGGAGAGGGAGAGTTCGGTATAAGACGGTGAGGGAAGGCAGGGAGGGGAGAGGGAGAGATAGAGAGGCTGATTTAGCAGTGACAAGGGGAACCAGAGTAGAGAGTAAAAATATGAAAGAGGGAATAGAACTGGGGTAGGAAGGAGAGTGTAGAGAGAAACAGCAGCAACAGGTACAGAAGCTGAGGCAATAACAGCAGCAGCAGCAGCAACAACCACAACAATAACTGCAACAGCTGTACCTGCTGCATCAGTAACAATAATAACATCAGTAGGAACAACAACCACAACAATAACAGCAATAGCAGCAGCAACGATCACACAACCACAACAATAACAGCAATAGCAGCAGCAACGATCACACAACCACAACAATAACAGCAATAGCAGCAGCAACGATCACACAACCACAACAATAACAGCAATAGCAGCAGCAACGACCACACAACCACAACAATAACAGCAATAGCAGCAGCAGCAATAACAACCGCAATAGAGGCAACAGTAAACACAGTAACAACAGTAATAGCAGGAGAAACAACAATAGCAAAAACAATAGTAACAGCAGCAACAACAGGAAGAACAACAGGAAGAACAGAAACAACCACCACCACTAGAGTGCAGGTTGGGTGGAGAGATTACTAAATATTATGACTCTCACTTTATGAATTAAAGAATGATATTTTCCCTGTTGTTAGGCACACTTTTTTTTTACTCTTTTTTCTTTAAAATTTATCAAGACATCTTCACACTCCAGTCGGGGCCCCTTGGGCAGTGGGTTCCGTGCTGGTAACAGGCATCAACAGTTATCTGAGGGCCCATCAGACGAGAGTCCCTAACACTGTCTTTAAACATTTACAGCTCTCAGGTAGGGGCCCTCGTCAAACTAAGGCAGGGGCCCTTCATCAAGCTCTCAGACAGGGGTCCTCCTCGACCTCTCAGGCAGAGGCCCTCATCAAGCTCTCAAACAGGGGCCCCTTTATCGAGCTCTCAGGCAGGGGCCCTCATCAAGCTCTCAGACAGGGGCCCTCAGGGATCAGCAACATCATCTTCACAATCTTTATTTTGTATCTGAAAAGTAAAGTGAAGTGAAAGAAGGTTGTAAATAAATTATGTGGACGAGTTGCTGTGGATGACAGAACTGAGAGGGATTTATGAAAAGTAGAGTGGGTCTTGTACAAGGTTGAGTAGGACTTACACAAGGTTCAGGGGGACTTACACAAGGTTCAGGGGGACTTGTACAAGGTTCAGGGGGACTTGTACAAGGTTCAGGGGGACTTACGCAAGGTTCAGGGGGACTTACACAAGGTTCAGGGGGACTTACACAAGGTTCAGGGGGACTTGTACAAGGTTCAGGGGTACTTACACAAGCTTCAGGGGGACTTATACAAGGTTCAGGGGGACTTGTACAAGGTTCACACAACACTAGCAGTCGGTACAGACAACACTAGCAGTCGGTACATACAACACTAGCAGTCGGTACACACAACACTAGCAGTCGGTACATACAACACTAGCAGTCGGTACATACAACACTAGCAGTCGGTACACACAACACTAGCAGTCGGTACACACAACACTAGCAGTCGGTACATACAACACTAGCAGTCGGTACATACAACACTAGCAGTCGGTACACACAACACTAGCAGTCGGTACACACAACACTAACAGTCGGTACATACAACACTAGCAGTCGGTACACAACACTAACAGTCGGTACATACAACACTAGCAGTCGGTACACACAACACTAGCAGTCGGTACACACAACACTAACAGTCGGTACATACAACACTAGCAGTCGGTACACACAACACTAGCAGTCGGTACAGACAACACAAGCAGTCGGTACACACAACATTAGCAGTCGGTACACACAACACTAGCAGTCGGTACACACAACACTAGCAGTCGGTACATACAACACTAGCAGTCGGTACAGACAACACTAGCAGTCGGTACAGACAACACTAGCAGTCGGTACACACAACATTAGCAGTCGGTACAGACAACACTAGCAGTTGGTACACACAACACTAGCAGTCGGTACACACAACACTAGCAGTCGGTACACACAACACTAGCAGTCGGTACACACAACACTAGCAGTCGGTACACACAACATTAGCAGTCGGTACAGACAACACTAGCAGTTGGTACACACAACACTAGCAGTCGGTACACACAACATTAGCAGTCGGTACACACAACACTAGCAGTCGGTACACACAACACTAGCAGTCGGTACACACAACATTAGCAGTCGGTACACACAACACTAGCAGTCGGTACATACAACACTAGCAGTCGGTACAGACAACACTAGCAGTCGGTACAGACAACACTAGCAGTCGGTACACACAACACTAGCAGTCGGTACACACAACACTAGCAGTCGGTACAGACAACACTAGCAGTCGGTACAGACAACACTAGCAGTCGGTACACACAACACTAGCAGTCGGTGCAAACAACATTAGCAGTCGGTACAGACAACACTAGCAGTCGGTACACACAACACTAGCAGTCGGTACACACAACATTAGCAGTCGGTACAGACAACACTAGCAGTCGGTACACACAACACTAGCAGTCGGTACACACAACACTAGCAGTCGGTACACACAACACTAGCAGTCGGTACACACAACACTAGCAGTCGGTACACACAACACTAGCAGCCGGTACACACAACATTAGCAGTCGGTACAGACAACACAAGCAGTCGGTACACACAACATTAGCAGTCGGTACAGACAACACAAGCAGTCGGTACACACAACATTAGCAGTCGGTACAGACAACACAAGCAGTCGGTACACACAACATTAGCAGTCGGTACAGACAACACAAGCAGTCGGTACACACAACACTAGCAGTCGGTACAGACAACACTAGCAGTCGGTACACACAACACTAGCAGTCGGTACACACAACACTAGCAGTCGGTACACACAACACTAGCAGTCGGTACAGACAACACTAGCAGTCGGTACACACAACACTAGCAGTAGGTGCATACGACACACTAGCTGTGAGTAGTACTAACTAAACTAACTTGTTTTAAGCAGATTTATCTTATGGATCTAAATGATGGGCTCCGACAGTACTGAAAAAAAAAAACAGAAGCCTTTATCGGGACAGCGTTTGTCTCTGTCTTGATTTCTTCACCAGACGAAATGTTGTCACTTGTTCCACAACGTGTGACTTCAGGGACGGATCTACTTTGAAACTAATGAAGCGTCAGCTTCAGGGACCCTAATCCTGGAAAGGCCCAAGAAGCCACTTTAGTCCACATTGCTTAAAATTTTGGGTCTACTGGATAAGAAGGGGTTGCGATTAGGCCCCCAGAACAGTTTAAGATTCAGGGCCCAAAAAATGTAGGTCCGCTACTGTGTCTTTCATATTTCTGTGTAGATCGCTACAAGGTAGTCTCAGGTCGTGGTGAATGAATTTGTGAATAATTGGACGAATGTTTGTCCTACTTACCAGGACCACGGTTCAACTCTCAATCCATTCTTCTCTTTATTCACTAGTATGTAAGTTTATTAAGCAACATGTTATACAGGGTAAATCTTGAATACAGTGGAGAATTCTGCCCACTAGACGCCCACACATGTTGTTGTTGATGGTCATGTGGCTGAGATACTGAAGAGTCAAAGTGCCCTGAGAGATTAGAAGGAAGATATGCCGTGATACAATGAGGGAAGGTATGCCTTTGGAAAATGAGAGAAGATATGCCTTGAGAAAAAGAGAAAGATAGAAAAAGAGAAAGATATGCCTTGAGAGATTAAAAAGAAGATATATGCCTAGAGAGATTAAAAAGAGGTGGTGTGTGTAGTAAATTTGATTTAGGAACATCTTGGGTTAGTATCTTCACACAGAAGGAATATTGACCAATAAGACTCTTTTACGACACCAGGGAATCTCTCTTTTGGATAAGATTCCTCAGTCAGTGACTTTATTTATCTAACACATAGTAAACGCTACTTGACTTGAAGTAATTAAAGGTGATCAGTCTCTGTCTTAATGGGAGGTGATCAGTCTCTCTGACTTGTGAGGATGTGACCAGTCCCTCAACTTTGCTAGGAGGTAACCAGTCCTTCAACTTTGCTAGGAGGTGACCAGTCCTTCAACTTTGCTAGGATGTGACCAGTCCCTCAACTTTGCTAGGAGTTGACCAGTCCTTCAACTTTGCTAGGAGGTGACCAGTCCTTCAACTTTGCTAGGAGGTGACCAGTCCTTCAACTTTGCTAGGAGGTGACCAGTCCTTCAACTTTGCTAGGATGTGACCAGTCCCTCATCTTTGCTAGGAGGTAACCAGTCCCTCAACTGTGCTAGGATGTGACCAATCTCTCAACTTTGCTAGGATGTGACCAGTACCTCAACTTTGCAAGAATGTGACCAGTCCATCAACTTTGCTATGATGTGACCAGTCCCTCAACTTTGCTACAATGTGACCAGTCCCTCAACTTTGCTAGAATGTGACCAGTCCCTCAACTTTGCTAGGATGTGACCAGTCCCTCAACTTTGCTAGGTGATCAGTCCGTCAGTCTAGCTAGTGGTCTTGAAGCAGTAACTCTGGCTCCTGCACTAACACTGTCTCCTCCAGTATTAGATACAAGATTTGCGTCAGGTAAAGCCTTCGCTCGTCGCACAACTCCCGTAAAAAAGACGATTACCGCACATCAACCCTCACAAATATGGCCAAATGGGAATTTTTTCTTGTAATAAAAAGTTTGGCGAGTGTTTCCGTCCTTGTGTCAGTCTCAGGAGACTGATGGTATTACTTGGCAGTGTGATGGTGAGAGTACTCACCTGTGGAAGCCTCTGTGGGTGTCCCCATGGGACCCTTCTGTGGGAGCCTCCTATGGGAACCTCCTGTGGGAGCCCCCTGTGAGAACCCCCTGTGGGAACGCCCCTGTGGAGCCCTCTGTGGACAAACCCCTCTGAGAACCCCCCTGTGGAGGCCTGTGTGGGAGGTTCAAGGTATAGCTTGGTTAAAGTAGGGGACCCCGTATGTAAGTGTCAGGGATTCAAGGTATAACTTAACCTACTTAAAGAGGACCCCCGTGTGGGAAGCTCAATGAATAACTTAAGAGATTATTATAATAAGAGTGACATACAACTACCAGATTTACAGCTACAGGAGCAGATTTTCAGCGTTTAACCTGTTTAATTTTGCAGTTTAACATGGTAGAATACTTACTATCTTCTCTGGTCAAGAATGTGACTCTCAGTTCCGTGGCTGCAACAGTTCACAAATAACCCTTACTTAGCCATTGTCAAGTTACAACTAAGCGAGATAAGACCAGAAGACAGGTTGAGAAGGGTATGGTAGTAGTAGTAGTAGTAGTAGCACTTCCAGTAAAGTAGTAGTAGTAATAGTAGCAGTAGTAGCACAGTGGTAGCAGTAGCAGTAGCAGCAGCAGTAGTAGTAGCAGCAGCAGTAGTAGTACTGTAGTAGCAGTAGCAGCAGCAGTAGTAGTAGTAGCAGCAGTAGTACTGTAGTAGTAGTAGCAGCAGCAGTAGTAGTACTGTAGTAGTAGCAGCAGCAGTAGTAGTACTGTAGTAGTAGCAGCAGCAGTAGTAGTACTGTAGTAGTAGCAGCAGCAGTAGTAGTACTGTAGTAGTAGCAGCAGCAGTAGTAGTACTGTAGTAGTAGCAGCAGCAGTAGTAGTAGTACTGTAGTAGTAGCAGCAGTAGTAGTACTGCAGTAGTGATAGCAGTTGCAGGAGTAGTAGTAGCAATAGATCATCTTCCCTGGTATTCGTTCCATTATTTTATCACTGAAAAAACTTTCCAGTATCCTGATGGTGCTGCATCACGAGACATCAACGGTGTTTTGTTTCCCAGGCAGTAAATCAAGAGAGACATCAGTGGTCCATGACTCAGCCTAGTCATTCCCAGGTAGTGAGTCATAAGGACATTTATTCCCTCATAACTCACATTTCTCAATCAGAGTTGCTGGTGGGGTCTTCCCTGCCAGTATTGGTCCATACTGGTCCTTTGCTCCATATTGGGACTTTTCTGCCATCATTAGTCCATATTGGGCCTTTGGTACTGTTATTAGCACATGTTGGGTGTTTGTACAGTCATTGGTACATACAGGTTCTTTAGTATAATCATTGGTTTATAGTGGATGTAAATGTGTTGATTGCTGCCTGGCCTGACGTATCTGAGGCTGGTGTGTTGATATCTATTGCTTGACTTGACGTATCTGAGGCTGATGTGTTGACATCTATTTCTTGACTTGACGTATCTGAGGCTGATGTGTTGACATCTATTTCTTGACTTGACGTGTCTGAGGCTGGTGTGTTGATGTCTATTGCTTGACTTGACGTATCTGAGGCTGATGTGTTGATATCTCTTGCTTGACTTGACGTATCTGAGGCTGGTGTGTTGATGTCTATTGCTTGACTTGACGTATCTGAGGCTGATGTGTTGATATCTCTTGCTTGACTTGACGTATCTGAGGCTGGTGTGTTGATGTCTATTGCTTGACTTGACGTATCTGAGGCTGGTGTGTTGATATCTATTGCCTGACTTGACGTGTCTGAGGCTGGTGTGTTGATATCTATTGCCTGACTTGACGTGTCTGAGGCTGGTGTGTTGATATCTACGTAACTTGGTATAAACCTAGGGAAGTAATAGCTACCTCTGGTTTATTATAAGATGCGCGGCCAGACACTAGGACTTGCTTGTTAAAAAACGTTTCGGCCCTGGAACTTTGATCACTTCAGACATGCCAGACGTAATCAAGGTCCCAGGACCAAAACGCTGTCGGAATAAAGGTACTCAGGTTACGCCGTGTATTTTATCAGCCCCTATATAAACATATGATGCAATCACTATACATCATATGTAAACATATACAATCACAATACACCATAAGTATATGTCTCAGCGTTGGTGAAAAAAAGTGTTAGAAATATCTATTTTTCCTCATCAAAAGTTTGTAGGATTATTTTTTCCTTCAGCAAAGTTTAGATGTATATTGTGACTATGAAGGGAAATCTCAGATTTGATCTTGCTAGCTGTCAAGTTTGAAGAGAAAGCTGTGAAAGTTGAGGCGTGAAAGTTTACCAGAGAGCAGCGAAAGTTGATTAGAAAGCCTCGAAAGTTGATGAGAGGGCAGTGAAAGTATTATTATTATTATTATTATTATTATTATTATTATTATTATTATTATTATTATTATTATTATTATTATTATTATTATACACAGAATAGAGAGAGGAAACATTAACATTGTTATGGTCACGAGAGATGGGTATCAGTGGAGAGGTTGGGCAGCCTTACTGTGTGAGTACAACCTTCACCACTCCTCTAAATACGATTTAAAATGTTCTTTATAAATAAAAACTTACACACCTTGGTGGTAAGCAGATTGTGTGTGTGTGTGTGTGTGTGTGTGTGTGTGTGTGTGTGTGTGTGTGTGTGTGTGTGTGTGTGTGTGTGTGTGTTCTCGCTTATTTGTACTGATTTATGATTAAATGGGTGGAGACTCAGCCGCGGAACCTACCTCTTAGCTTCCTTTTTGCTGGATTCACTGTTAGCTAACAAGTCCTCTGTGTTCACTGCAGAGCACTACAAAATCTTCACTGTTCTCGTCTTGATAACTGGCTTAGTTGCTTCTCGTTTCACTGTCTTCTCAGAGTCCCAGTGTGTTCTGTCTATTCTGGTTCATTATGCTCGTGTCCACCCTATAGTCTGAAAGATTCAGGAGTGGCTAGCTCGCCTGCATGCTTGGCACAAAGATGTAGAGCTGTGTTGGTGCGTGGGCCATGTTGATATCCCGGAAAGTAATTGGACGGATGCTGAGGCGAAGGCTGCTATAACGATCTCTCTTTAGTAGGCTTCTGCCTTAAAGTGACTTTATGGGCCACGTACACAGATATGTCCATGAGGGGCCCTGTAGAAGAGAAATATGTTATAATGAACAAAAAGGGACAATACTGTGACTGGAAGAATACACAAATAACTCACACATAGAAAGAAGCTTACGACGACGTTTCGGTCCAACCTGGACCATTTACAGTCACACAGTTATACCGGGTCTTGCAGGTGGGTGGTGCTCCTCCTTCAGTAGGAATTTTCACTTTAAGACGACTGTCGGTTGAGAATCATACACAACTTACTAACAGCCACTTGTTTGCAGGTGCTCCTGACCTCCCTCTCTCTGTGTAGCTGGTGACTTGTACCTGACTATCAGCTATATTATAATAGTTTGATCACGACGTAAACCTGTTCCTGTTCGTCATGGTATTTATAATTACCGAGGTGCCTGTAGAGACCTCGGAGAACTTTTAGGAGGATCTTTTTACATTAATAATTTAATGGAATTTTTAACTGATGTTGATTTTTAACGTAATGTGATGGTATTTGTGTTGTTTTATTCGTGTTTGTGGTTTTTATTTTATTTTTTATTGTTGTTTATTACCAGTTTTTTATTGTTGTTTATTACCAGTTTTTAAAACTATCTAACTGAATTTATTCCCGCCTAGCCCCGGGGTCCCTGTCGTACCTATTCTTAAAGTTGTGCATGGAGCCTGCCTTCACAACTACTTCATCCAGTTCATTCACTTCTTGATCACCCTGAGGATGAATAAATAGTTCCTGACATCTCTGTGATTGTATCTTGAACCTCCAACTGTACCCTCGTGTACCCGTTCCCCGCCTGTCGAACACTTTCTCTCTCCTCTCTATAAAGTCCTGTTGAGTATTTTATATGTAGTTTTTATGTCAACTCTAGTTCTGTTGTCTGTTGTTGTTAGACTTAGTTCTTTAAGCCTCTCGTAGCTCGGTACCCTCAGCTCTGGGACTAGTCTCATTGTATACTGCCTCTCCTCGTAGCTCGGTACCCTCAGCTCTGGGACTAGTCTCATTGTATACTGCCTCTCCTCGTACCTCATTACCCTCAGCTCTGGGACTAGTCTCATTGTATACTGCCTCTCCTCGTACCTCGTTACCCTCAGCTCTGGGACTAGTCTCATTGTATACTGCCTCTCCTCGTACCTCGTTACCCTCAGCTCTGGGACTAGTCTCATTGTATACTGCCTCTCCTCGTACCTCGTTACCCTCAGCTCTGGGACTAGTCTCATTGTATACTGCCTCTCCTCGTACCTCATTACCCTCAGCTCTGGGACTAGTCTCATTGTATACTGCCTCTCGTCGTACCTCGTTACCCTCAGCTCTGGGACTAGTCTCATTGTATACTGCCTCTCCTCGTACCTCGTTACCCTCTGCTCTGGGACTAGTCTCATTGTATACTGCCTCTCCTCGTACCTCATTACCCTCAGCTCTGGGACTAGTCTCATTGTATACTACCTCTCCTCGTACCTCATTACCCTCAGCTCTGGGACTAGTCTCATTGTATACTGCCTCTCCTCGTACCTCGTTACCCTCAGCTCTGGGACTAGTCTCATTGTATACTGCCTCTCCTCGTAGCTCGGTACCCTTCAGCTCTGGGACTAGTCTCATTGTATACTGCCTCTCCTCGTAGCTCGGTACCCTCAGCTCTGGGACTAGTCTCATTGTATACTGCCTCTCCTCGTACCTCATTACCCTCAGCTCTGGGACTAGTCTCATTGTATACTGCCTCTCCTCGTACCTCATTACCCTCAGCTCTGGGACTAGTCTCATTGTATACTGCCTCTCCTCGTAGCTCGGTACCCTCAGCTCTGGGACTAGTCTCACTGTATACTGCCTCTCCTCGTACCTCGTTACCCTCAGCTCTGGGACTAGTCTCATTGTATACTGCCTCTCCTCGTAGCTCGGTACCCTCAGCTCTGGGACTAGTCTCATTGTATACTGCCTCTCCTCGTACTTCATTACCCTCAGCTCTGGGACTAGTCTCATTGTATACTGCCTCTCCTCGTACCTCATTACCCTCAGCTCTGGGACTAGTCTCATTGTATACTGCCTCTCCTCGTACCTCGTTACTCTCAGCTCTGGGACTAGTCTCATTGTATACTGCCTCTCCTCGTAGCTCGGTACCCTCAGCTCTGGGACTAGTCTCACTGTATACTGCCTCTCCTCGTACCTCGTTACCCTCAGCTCTGGGACTAGTCTCATTGTATACTGCCTCTCCTCGTAGCTCGGTACCCTCAGCTCTGGGACTAGTCTCATTGTATACTGCCTCTCCTCGTACTTCATTACCCTCAGCTCTGGGACTAGTCTCATTGTATACTGCCTCTCCTCGTACCTCATTACCCTCAGCTCTGGGACTAGTCTCATTGTATACTGCCTCTCCTCGTACCTCGTTACTCTCAGCTCTGGGACTAGTCTCATTGTATACTGCCTCTCCTCGTACCTCATTACCCTCAGCTCTGGGACTAGTCTCATTGTATACTGCCTCTCCTCGTACCTCGTTACCCTCAGCTCTGGGACTAGTCTCATTATATACTGCCTCTCCTCGTACCTCGTTACCCTCAGCTCTGGGACTAGTCTCATTGTATACTGCCTCTCCTCGTACCTCATTACCCTCAGCTCTGGGACTAGTCTCATTGTATACTGCCTCTCCTCGTACCTCATTACCCTCAGCTCTGGGACTAGTCTCATTGTATACTTCCTCTCCTCGTACCTCATTATCCTCAGCTCAGGGACTAGTCTCATTGTATACTGCCTCTCCTCGTACCTCATTACCCTCAGCTCTGGGACTAGTCTCATTGTATACTGCCTCTCCTCGTAGCTCGGTACCCTTCAGCTCTGGGACTAGTCTCATTGTATACTGCCTCTCCTCGTACCTCGTTACCCTCAGCTCTGGGACTAGTCTCATTGTATACTGCCTCTCCTCGTACCTCATTACCCTCAGCTCTGGGACTAGTCTCATTGTATACTGCCTCTCCTCGTACCTCATTACCCTCAGCTCTGGGACTAGTCTCATTGTATACTGCCTCTCCTCGTACCTCGTTACCCTCAGCTCTGGGACTAGTCTCATTGTATACTGCCTCTCCTCGTAGCTCGGTACCCTCAGCTCTGGGACTAGTCTCATTGTATACTGATGCAATTATTCTAACTTCTTAACATGGTTTATCATGTGAGAGTTGCATGCTGGCGCTGGATACTCCAGGATGAGCCTGATATGTCCTGTATAGGGCATGAATTACTCGTTATTCATGTATCTCCAAACTACTACTAGATGCGCTGCAGACATTGTTCAGTTGATGTGTTCTAGCGATATGCTTGGCACCTTGTTCACCCCCTTAGGTCAGTCTCCTTCAGTGAGCAACGCTGAATAGCCCTTACCGGTTTAGCTCTTAATTTAACAATAATAATGATTGATGTTTTCTGCCACTGTCCTCAGAGTCTTCACTTTCTTTCCGGTCTTCTTGCACCTTGATCAGTTTTCGTAACCTTGCATTTACTGAGGATGAATTCAAGTAGCCAGTTTTTATTCTTCTTTTTAAGTTTACATCGTCTACTAACATAAATACATGGGACAGTTTCTTCTTGTGCGTCATTCACATATACCAGAACGAACACTGGTCTTAAATATCGTTCGTTGCGGAGCCCTGGCTATAACACCTTCCCACCTAGACAACTATACTTAGACAAACACTCTGTCTCCCTTTCATAAGGTATTCCTGGATGCAATCTAGCACACTTCCTGTTATTCTTGTCTGCTCCTCAACCTTACCTGTCGTGTGTGTGTGTGTGTACGTACTCATCTATTTGTGGTTGCAGGGGTCGAGTCACAGATCTTGGCCTCTCCTTTTTGCTAGTCGCTACTAGTTCCACTTTCCCTGCTTCAAGAGCCTTATCGTACCTCGTCTTAAAGCTCGGTATGGATCCTACCTTCACTACTTCACTCTGCAGATGGTGTGTACGCGTGCTCGCTTATATACAAAATAATGCAGTAATCATAATGGTAATGGAATAACCTGAATAGTGTAATTTAAATCGAGTAAATTCCGAGGGGGGAGAGTTAATTAAGAAATAAAGGGGCTTGATAAGTCACACTTACAAGACGAGTGTGGAGATAGCCAGGGAGAGTACCTGTAATACCAGGGAAAGTCTCTGTAATACCAGGGAAAGTCTCTCTAATACCAGGGAGAGTCCCTGTAATACCAGGGATAGTACCTGCAATACCAGGGATAGTACCTGTAATACCAGGGAGAGTACCTGCAATACCAGGGAGAGACTGTAACACCAATAGAGTCCCTGTACCACCAGGAAGAGTCCCTGTAATATCAGGGGGAGTACCCATAATATCAGGGAGAGTACCTGCAGTACCAGAGAGAGTCCCTGTAATACCAGGGAGAGACTGTAATATCAGGGAGAGTCCCTGTAATATCAGGGGAAATACCTATTATATCAGGGAGAGTACCTGTAATGCCAGGGAAAGTACCTGTAATGCCAGGGAAAGTACCTGTAATGCCAGGGAGAGTACCTGTAATACCAGAGAGTGTCCCTGTAATACCAGGAAGAGTCCCTGTAATACCAGGGAGAGTTCATGTAAAATCAGGGAGAGACTGTATTATCAGGGAGAGTCCCTGTAATACCAGGGAGAGCCCCTGTAATACCAGGGAGAGCCTCTGTAATAACTGGGAGAGTCCCTGTAACACCAGGTAGGGACTATAATACCAGGGAGAGATTATAATACCAGGGAGAGAGTATAATACCAGGGAGGGACTGTAATACCAGGGAGGGACTGTAATACCAGGGAGGGACTGTAATACCAGGGAGGGACTATAATACCAGGACTGTAATACGAAGGAGAGAGTATAATACCAGAGAGGGTCTGTAATACCAGGGAGAGAGTATAATACCAGGGAGGGACTATAATACCATTGAGAATATAATACCAGGGAGGGATTATGATACCAGGGAGAGACTGTAATACCAGGGAGGGACTATAATACCAGGGAGAGAGTATAATACCAGGGAGGGACTATAATACCAGGGAGAGAGTATAATACCAGGGAGGGACTATAATACCAGGGAGAGAGTATAATACCAGGGAGGAACTATAATACCAGGGAGAGATTGTAATACCAGGGAGGGACTGTAATTAAACAGTCTCCATTGTAATTGGACAGCAATAATTAGTACGCATGTATTTTTCATTACACTGTTCTGTACCAGATTCTCTCTCTCTCTCTCTCTCTCTCTCTCTCTCTCTCTCTCTCTCTCTCTCTCTCTCTCTCTCTCTCTCTCTCTCTCTCTCTCTCTCTCGCTCGCTCGCTTTCACAGGGTTTTACAAGGCAAGGTTAAGGATTCCTAACTTTATACTTTATTTACAAGCTAAGAGCTGTTACCTACATCAGCTCATTTGAAAGCCCTTTTATTGTTATGAAACATACAGGTAAGGAACAGGATGAAGTTAGAGCCATCTGTGGGCCAGTAATTTCTGTCACTCTCTCTGTTACTCTTACTTTGTGTGAGAGGTGCTGTTTACACTCTTCTTGTACAACGAAGAGTTTGAGGCTGGAATTACTTCTTCGTCCGTTCATTCAGTGAAGGTTGTTAAGAATACTTGTTAAAGGGGAAACTCACTCAGCATGTTGTTTTACGGCTTTCCTCACCTCGGATATTTCCCAGCTGTGAGAGACTCGGTACTTAGGAACTTTTACCGTGTTTAAGAGAACACTCGGCTTTTATGCCTCAACTTCCCCCTCCCTCATTATGCGAATATTTTCATGGTCCCGGTGTTGTGTTTGTGAAGTTTGAGGACGAACGAGAGGGAAGTTTTACTCTTTGTAATTCTTGTGTTGTGCAGAATCGTGTATCACTAGTGTTCGCTGGTATTATCTCAAGACTGTGTTGGGTATATACATGGGGAGGTGTGTATGTCTCAATGTATATTGTATATTTTCCAGTATATAAGGCACAGGAGTGTCGGTTGCTTGCTGGCAGTTACGTAACGTTAGTAAACAACTGCTGAGGCGTAACACAAAGCTTACAATTGACTCTGACCTTGAGCATATAAGGCGCAGGCTGATTTTCAAAGACTTTCTGTGGGAAAAACGCGCCTTGTATGCCGGAAAATAAGGGACTCCGAGAGGTGTGTATCGGCGTATGTACACAAAATTTGCTTTATTCGTTGATTTAAGGATTAAAGCAATCTTGATGTGGTGTAGGCTTTAGTACCCTCGTGCAATCAATAGGATTTAAACTTAGCAAACCAAGCAACTATTAAAACACCTGGAGGCATGAGCGGCGGTGTTTGATTACCTGTGTGACGACCTACCTGAAGGAGCACTCGGTAAGTACTTGATCTGCAAGTATCACCTCACTCAGCAAGTTCTAATGCCAGTGAAAACGGCACCCATAAAAACCTTTTCTCATTATTTTCACGCAGAAGTTGCAGGAATAATGATGCAGTCTCTAACACACACACACACACACACACACACACACACACACACACACACACACACACACACACACACACACACACACACACACACCAAAATACATTCTTCCAGTCAAAGATTTGTGTGTGTTTACTCCAGAAGCTGCATTGATAATGACCAGGCACACAAACACACACTCCAGAATACTTTCCTGCAGCCCAGGATTTGTGTGTTTATCACAGTGGGTATAACTATTGATGTCTGAAGAATATTATATTATATATATATATATATATATATATATATATATATATATATATATATATATATATATATATATATATATATATATATATATATGGGGACTACAACACTGGGAACTGCAACACCTGGGACTTCAGCAGTGGGGACTGTAGCACTGGGGACTGCAACACTGGAGATTGCATCACTGTGGACTGCAGCACTGGGGACTACAACACTGGGGACTGTAGCACTGGGGACTACAACACTCGGGACTGCAGCACCGGGGACTGTATCATTGGGGACTGCAGCAATTGGAACTGCAGCACTGGGGACTGTAGCACTGGGGACTGTAGCACTGAGGACTACACTGGAGACTGCAGAACTGGGGATTAGAACACAGGGTACTGCAGCAATGGGGACTGCAGTACTGGGGACTACAACACTGGAAGCTGCAGCAATGGGGACTGCATCACTGAGGACTACAACACTGGGTACTGCAGCACTGGGGACTGCAGCACAGGGGACTACAACACTGGGGACTACAACACTGAGGACTACAACACTTGGGACTGCAGCACTGGGGACTGCAGCCCTGGGGACTACAACACTGGGGACTGCAACACTGGGGACTGCAACACAGGTCACTGCAGACCATAATCTCTTCCACTATTGTCTCACTTAGACAGGGAGAATCATTGCTCCGTTTTCTCTTGAGAATCGTTCTCTCTCTCTTGGTGTCTTTGTTGATTTTAGCTATTGTGCGAATATAGTAGGATTATAAAGCAACGGCGACGGATGAATATAGAACAGTGCTGATGGATGAATGCAAACAGTACTGATGGATGAATACACAACAGTGCTGATGGGTGAATACAAACAGTACTGATGGATGAATACACAAGTGTTGATGGATGAATACACAACAGTGCTGATGGATGAATACACAACAGTGCTGATGGATGAATACACAACAGTGCTGATGGATGAATACACAACAGTGCTGATGGATGAATACAAACAGTACTGATGGATGAATACACAAGTGTTGATGGATGAATACACAACAGTGCTGATGGATGAATACACAACAGTGCTGATGGATGAATACACAACAGTGCTAATGGATGAATACACAACAGTGCTGATGGATGAATACACAACAGTGCTGATGGATGAATACACAACAGTGCTGATGGATGAATACACAACAGTGCTAATGGATGAATACACAACAGTACTGATGGATGAATACACAACAGTGCTAATGGATGAATACACAACAGTGCTAATGGATGAATACACAACAGTACTGATGGATGAATACACAACAGTGCTGATGGATGAATACACAACAGTGCTGATGGATGAATACACAACAGTACTGATGGATGAATACACAAGTGCTGATGGATGAATATACAACAGTGCTGATGGATGAATACACAACAGTACTGATGGATGAATACACAACAGTGCTGATGGATGAATACACAACAGTGCTAATGGATGAATACACAACAGTACTGATGGATGAATACACAACAGTGCTGATGGATGAATACACAACAGTGCTGATGGATGAATACACAACAGTGCTGATGGATGAATATACAACAGTGCTGATGGATGAATACACAACAGTACTGATGGATGAATACACAACAGTACTGATGGATGAATACACAACAGTGCTAATGGATGAATACACAACAGTGCTGATGGATGAATACACAACAGTGCTGATGGATGAATACACAACAGTGCTGATGGATGAATACACAACAGTACTGATGGATGAATACACAACAGTACTGATGGATGAATACACAACAGTACTGATGGATGAATACTGATGGATGAGTGCTGAATGAATACACAACAGTACTGATGGATGAATACACAAGTGAATACACAACTGATGGATGAATACACAACAGTACTGATGGATGAATACACAACAGTACTGATGGATGAATACACAACAGTACTGATGGATGAATACACAACAGTACTGATGGATGAATACACAACAGTACTGATGGATGAATACACAACAGTACTGATGGATGAATACTGATGGATGAATACACAACAGTACTGATGGATGAATACACAACAGTGCTGATGGATGAATACACAACAGTACATGAATACACAACAGTACACAACTGATGGATGATGAATACACAACAGTACTGATGGATGAATACACAACAGTGCTGATGGATGAATACACAACAGTACTGATGGATGAATACACAACAGTGCTGATGGATGAATACACAACATGAATATACAACACTGATGGATGAATACACAACAGTACTGATGGATGAATACACAACAGTACTGATGGATGAATACACAACAGTACTGATGGATGAATACACAACAGTACTGATGGATGAATACACAACAGTACTGATGGATGAATACACAACAGTACTGATGGATGAATACACAACAGTACTGATGGTATGATGGATGAATACAGTACAACAGTACACAACTGATGGATGAATACACAACAGTACTGATGGATGAATACACAGTACTGATGGATGAATACACAAGTGCTGATGGATGAATACACAACAGTACTGATGGATGAATACACAACAGTGCTGATGGATGAATACAACAACAGTACAACAGTGCTGATGGATGAATACACAACAGTACTGATGGATGAATACACAAGTGCTGATGGATGAATACACAACAGTACTGATGGATGAATACACAACAGTACTGATGGATGAATACACAACAGTGCTGATGGATGAATACACAACAGTACTGATGGATGAATACACAACAGTGCTGATGGATGAATACACAACAGTACTGATGGATGAATACACAACAGTGCTGATGGATGAATACACAACAGTACTGATGGATGAATACACAACAGTGCTGATGGATGAATACACAACAGTACTGATGGATGAATACACAACACTGATGGATGAATATACAACAGTGCTGATGGATGAATACACAACAGTACTGATGGATGAATACACAACAGTGCTAATGGATGAATACACAACAGTGCTAATGGATGAATACACAACAGTGCTAATGGATGAATACACAACAGTACTGATGGATGAATACACAACAGTGCTGATGGATGAATACACAACAGTACTGATGGATGAATACACAACAGTACTGATGGATGAATACACAACAGTACTGATGGATGAATACACAAGTGCTGATGGATGAATACACAACAGTACTGATGGATGAATACACAACAGTACTGATGGATGAATACACAAGTGCTGATGGATGAATACACAACAGTACTGATGGATGAATACACAACAGTACTGATGGATGAATACACAACAGTGCTGATGGATGAATACACAACAGTACTGATGGATGAATATACAACAGTGCTGATGGATGAATACACAACAGTACTGATGGATGAATACACAACAGTGCTAATGGATGAATACACAACAGTGCTAATGGATGAATACACAACAGTGTTAATGGATGAATACACAACAGTACTGATGGATGAATACACAACAGTGCTGATGGATGAATACACAACAGTACTGATGGATGAATACACAACAGTACTGATGGATGAATACACAACAGTACTGATGGATGAATACACAACAGTACTGATGGATGAATACACAAGTGCTGATGGATGAATACACAACAGTACTGATGGATGAATACACAACAGTGCTGATGGATGAATACACAACAGTACTGATGGATGAATATACAACAGTGCTGATGGATGAATACACAACAGTACTGATGGATGAATACACAAGTGCTGATGGATGAATACACAACAGTACTGATGGATGAATACACAACAGTACTGATGGATGAATACACAACAGTGCTGATGGATGAATACACAACAGTACTGATGGATGAATACACAACAGTGCTGATGGATGAATACACAACAGTACTGATGGATGAATACACAACAGTGCTGATGGATGAATACACAACAGTACTGATGGATGAATACACAACAGTGCTGATGGATGAATACACAACAGTACTGATGGATGAATACACAACAGTACTGATGGATGAATACACAACAGTGCTGATGGATGAATACACAACAGTACTGATGGATGAATACACAACAGTACTGATGGATGAATACACAACAGTGCTGATGGATGAATACACAACAGTACTGATGGATGAATACACAACAGTACTGATGGATGAATACACAACAGTGCTGATGGATGAATACACAACAGTACTGATGGATGAATACACAACAGTACTGATGGATGAATACACAACAGTGCTGATGGATGAATACACAACAGTACTGATGGATGAATACACAACAGTACTGATGGATGAATACACAACAGTGCTGATGGATGAATACACAACAGTACTGATGGATGAATACACAACAGTACTGATGGATGAATACACAACAGTGCTGATGGATGAATACACAACAGTACTGATGGATGAATACACAACAGTACTGATGGATGAATACACAACAGTGCTGATGGATGAATACACAACAGTACTGATGGATGAATACACAACAGTACTGATGGATGAATACACAACAGTGCTGATGGATGAATACACAACAGTACTGATGGATGAATACACAACAGTACTGATGGATGAATACACAACAGTGCTGATGGATGAATACACAACAGTACTGATGGATGAATACACAACAAGTGCTGATGGATGAATACACAACAGTACTGATGGATGAATACACAACAGTGCTGATGGATGAATACACAACAGTACTGATGGATGAATACACAACAGTACTGATGGATGAATACACAACAGTGCTGATGGATGAATACACAACAGTACTGAGGGATGAATACACAACTGATGGATGAATACACAACAGTACTGATGGATGAATACACAACAGTACTGATGGATGAATACACAACAGTGCTGATGGATGAATACACAACAGTACTGATGGATGAATACACAACAGTGCTGATGGATGAATACACAACAGTACTGATGGATGAATACACAACAGTGCTGATGGATGAATACACAACAGTACTGATGGATGAATACACAACAGTGCTGATGGATGAATACACAACAGTGCTGATGGATGAATACACAACAGTGCTGATGGATGAATACACAACAGTGCTGATGGATGAATACACAACAGTACTGATGGATGAATACACAACAGTACTGATGGATGAATACACAAGTGCTGATGGATGAATACACAACAGTACTGATGGATGAATACACAACAGTGCTGATGGATGAATACACAACAGTATGGATGAATACACAACAGTACTGATGGATGAATACACAACAGTACTGATGGATGAATACACAACAGTACTGATGGATGAATACACAAGTGCTGATGGATGAATACACAACAGTACTGATGGATGAATACACAACAGTACTGATGGATGAATACACAAGTGCTGATGGATGAATACACAACAGTACTGATGGATGAATACACAACAGTACTGATGGATGAATACACAACAGTGCTGATGGATGAATACACAACAGTACTGATGGATGAATATACAACAGTGCTGATGGATGAATACACAACAGTACTGATGGATGAATACACAACAGTGCTAATGGATGAATACACAACAGTGCTAATGGATGAATACACAACAGTGTTAATGGATGAATACACAACAGTACTGATGGATGAATACACAACAGTGCTGATGGATGAATACACAACAGTACTGATGGATGAATACACAACAGTACTGATGGATGAATACACAACAGTACTGATGGATGAATACACAACAGTACTGATGGATGAATACACAAGTGCTGATGGATGAATACACAACAGTACTGATGGATGAATACACAACAGTGCTGATGGATGAATACACAACAGTACTGATGGATGAATATACAACAGTGCTGATGGATGAATACACAACAGTACTGATGGATGAATACACAAGTGCTGATGGATGAATACACAACAGTACTGATGGATGAATACACAACAGTACTGATGGATGAATACACAACAGTGCTGATGGATGAATACACAACAGTACTGATGGATGAATACACAACAGTGCTGATGGATGAATACACAACAGTACTGATGGATGAATACACAACAGTGCTGATGGATGAATACACAACAGTACTGATGGATGAATACACAACAGTGCTGATGGATGAATACACAACAGTACTGATGGATGAATACACAACAGTACTGATGGATGAATACACAACAGTGCTGATGGATGAATACACAACAGTACTGATGGATGAATACACAACAGTACTGATGGATGAATACACAACAGTGCTGATGGATGAATACACAACAGTACTGATGGATGAATACACAACAGTACTGATGGATGAATACACAACAGTGCTGATGGATGAATACACAACAGTGCTGATGGATGAATACACAACAGTACTGATGGATGAATACACAACAGTACTGATGGATGAATACACAACAGTGCTGATGGATGAATACACAACAGTACTGATGGATGAATACACAACAGTACTGATGGATGAATACACAACAGTGCTGATGGATGAATACACAACAGTACTGATGGATGAATACACAACAGTACTGATGGATGAATACACAACAGTGCTGATGGATGAATACACAACAGTACTGATGGATGAATACACAACAGTACTGATGGATGAATACACAACAGTGCTGATGGATGAATACACAACAGTACTGATGGATGAATACACAACAGTACTGATGGATGAATACACAACAGTGCTGATGGATGAATACACAACAGTACTGATGGATGAATACACAACAGTACTGATGGATGAATACACAACAGTGCTGATGGATGAATACACAACAGTACTGATGGATGAATACACAACAGTACTGATGGATGAATATACAACAAAAGTGATGAATGTATACATAATAGTGATGGATGAATACACAACAGTACTGATGGATGAATACACAACAGTGCTGATGGATGAATACACAACAGTGCTGATGGATGAATACACAACAGTGCTGATGGATGAATACACAACAGTGCTGATGGATGAATATACAACAGTGCTGATGGATGAATACACAACAGTACTGATGGATGAATACACAACAGTGCTAATGGATGAATACACAACAGTGCTAATGGATGAATACACAACAGTGCTAATGGATGAATACACAACAGTACTGATGGATGAATACACAACAGTGCTGATGGATGAATACACAACAGTACTGATGGATGAATACACAACAGTACTGATGGATGAATACACAACAGTACTGATGGATGAATACACAAGTGCTGATGGATGAATACACAACAGTACTGATGGATGAATACACAACAGTACTGATGGATGAATACACAAGTGCTGATGGATGAATACACAACAGTACTGATGGATGAATACACAACAGTACTGATGGATGAATACACAACAGTGCTGATGGATGAATACACAACAGTACTGATGGATGAATATACAACAGTGCTGATGGATGAATACACAACAGTACTGATGGATGAATACACAACAGTGCTAATGGATGAATACACAACAGTGCTAATGGATGAATACACAACAGTGTTAATGGATGAATACACAACAGTACTGATGGATGAATACACAACAGTGCTGATGGATGAATACACAACAGTACTGATGGATGAATACACAACAGTACTGATGGATGAATACACAACAGTACTGATGGATGAATACACAACAGTACTGATGGATGAATACACAAGTGCTGATGGATGAATACACAACAGTACTGATGGATGAATACACAACAGTGCTGATGGATGAATACACAACAGTACTGATGATGAATACACAACAGTACTGAATATACAACAGTGCTGATGGATGAATACACAACAGTACTGATGGATGAATACACAAGTGCTGATGGATGAATACACACAACAGTACACAACAGTGCTGATGGATGAATACACAACAGTCCTGATGGATGAATACACAACAGTGCTGATGGATGAATACACAACAGTACTGATGGATGAATACACAACAGTGCTGATGGATGAATACAACAACTGATGGATGAATACACAACAGTGCTGATGGATGAATACACAACAGTACTGATGGATGAATACACAACAGTACTGATGGATGAATACACAACAGTGCTGATGGATGAATACACAACAGTACTGATGGATGAATACACAACAGTACTGATGGATGAATACACAACAGTGCTGATGGATGAATACACAACAGTACTGATGGATGAATACACAACAGTACTGATGGATGAATACACAACAGTGCTGATGGATGAATACACAACAGTACTGATGGATGAATACACAACAGTACTGATGGATGAATACACAACAGTGCTGATGGATGAATACACAACAGTACTGATGGATGAATACACAACAGTACTGATGGATGAATACACAACAGTGCTGATGGATGAATACACAACAGTACTGATGGATGAATACACAACAGTACTGATGGATGAATACACAACAGTGCTGATGGATGAATACACAACAGTACTGATGGATGAATACACAACAGTACTGATGGATGAATACACAACAGTGCTGATGGATGAATACACAACAGTACTGATGGATGAATACACAACAGTACTGATGGATGAATACACAACAGTGCTGATGGATGAATACACAACAGTACTGATGGATGAATACACAAGTGCTGATGGATGAATACACAACAGTACTGATGGATGAATACACAACAGTGCTGATGGATGAATACACAACAGTACTGATGGATGAATATACAACAGTGCTGATGGATGAATACACAACAGTACTGATGGATGAATACACAAGTGCTGATGGATGAATACACAACAGTACTGATGGATGAATACACAACAGTACTGATGGATGAATACACAACAGTGCTGATGGATGAATACACAACAGTACTGATGGATGAATACACAACAGTGCTGATGGATGAATACACAACAGTACTGATGGATGAATACACAACAGTGCTGATGGATGAATACACAACAGTACTGATGGATGAATACACAACAGTGCTGATGGATGAATACACAACAGTGCTGATGGATGAATACACAACAGTGCTGATGGATGAATACACAACAGTGCTGATGGATGAATATACAACAGTGCTGATGGATGAATACACAACAGTACTGATGGATGAATACACAACAGTGCTAATGGATGAATACACAACAGTGCTAATGGATGAATACACAACAGTGCTAATGGATGAATACACAACAGTACTGATGGATGAATACACAACAGTGCTGATGGATGAATACACAACAGTACTGATGGATGAATACACAACAGTACTGATGGATGAATACACAAGTGCTGATGGATGAATACACAACAGTACTGATGGATGAATACACAACAGTACTGATGGATGAATACACAAGTGCTGATGGATGAATACACAACA
The DNA here is from genome assembly GCF_038502225.1 of Cherax quadricarinatus. Lineage (NCBI taxonomy): Eukaryota > Metazoa > Arthropoda > Malacostraca > Decapoda > Parastacidae > Cherax > Cherax quadricarinatus. The sequence continues at coordinate 53,308,777 of NC_091298.1, forward strand.
GTACTGATGGATGAATACACAACAGTACTGATGGATGAATACACAACAGTGCTGATGGATGAATACACAACAGTACTGATGGATGAATATACAACAGTGCTGATGGATGAATACACAACAGTACTGATGGATGAATACACAACAGTGCTAATGGATGAATACACAACAGTGCTAATGGATGAATACACAACAGTGTTAATGGATGAATACACAACAGTACTGATGGATGAATACACAACAGTGCTGATGGATGAATACACAACAGTACTGATGGATGAATACACAACAGTACTGATGGATGAATACACAACAGTACTGATGGATGAATACACAACAGTACTGATGGATGAATACACAAGTGCTGATGGATGAATACACAACAGTACTGATGGATTAATACACAACAGTGCTGATGGATGAATACACAACAGTACTGATGGATGAATATACAACAGTGCTGATGGATGAATACACAACAGTACTGATGGATGAATACACAAGTGCTGATGGATGAATACACAACAGTACTGATGGATGAATACACAACAGTACTGATGGATGAATACACAACAGTGCTGATGGATGAATACACAACAGTACTGATGGATGAATACACAACAGTGCTGATGGATGAATACACAACAGTACTGATGGATGAATACACAACAGTGCTGATGGATGAATACACAACAGTACTGATGGATGAATACACAACAGTGCTGATGGATGAATACACAACAGTACTGATGGATGAATACACAACAGTACTGATGGATGAATACACAACAGTGCTGATGGATGAATACACAACAGTACTGATGGATGAATACACAACAGTACTGATGGATGAATATACAACAAAAGTGATGAATGTATACATAATAGTGATGGATGAATGTAGAATAGTCTGTTACAACCTTCCTTTAAAACCATCCAGACTACCCCAGTCTGTTACAACCTTCCTATAAAACCATCCAGACTACCCCAGTCTGTTACAACCTTCCTATAAAACCATCCAGACTACCCCAGTCTGTTACAACCTTCCTATAAAACCATCCAGACTACCCCAGTCTGTTACAACCTTCCTATAAAACCATCCAGACTACCCCAGTCTGTTACAACCTTCCTTTAAAACCATCCAGACTACCCCAGTCTGTTACAACCTTCCTTTAAAACCATCCAGACTACCCCAGTCTGTTACAACCTTCCTTTAAAACCATCCAGACTACCCCAGTCTGTTACAACCTTCCTTTAAAACCATCCAGACTACCCCAGTCTGTTACAACCTTCCTATAAAACCATCCAGACTACCCCAGTCTGTTACAACCTTCCTTTAAAACCATCCAGACTACCCCAGTCTGTTACAACCTTCCTTTAAAACCATCCAGACTACCCCAGTCTGTTACAACCTTCCTATAAAACCATCCAGACTACCCCAGTCTGTTACAACCTTCCTATAAAACCATCCAGACTACCCCAGTCTGTTACAACCTTCCTTTAAAACCATCCAGACTACCCCAGTCTGTTACAACCTTCCTATAAAACCATCCAGACTACCCCAGTCTGTTACAACCTTCCTATAAAACCATCCAGACTACCCCAGTCTGTTACAACCTTCCTATAAAACCATCCAGACTACCCCAGTCTGTTACAACCTTCCTATAAAACCATCCAGACTACCCCAGTCTGTTACAACCTTCCTATAAAACCATCCAGACTACCCCAGTCTGTTACAACCTTCCTATAAAACCATCCAGACTACCCCAGTCTGTTACAACCTTCCTTTAAAACCATCCAGACTACCCCAGTCTGTTACAACCTTCCTTTAAAACCATCCAGACTACCCCAGTCTGTTACAACCCCCTTCCTTCCTATAAAACCATCCAGACTACCCCAGTCTGTTACAACCTTCCTTTAAAACCATCCAGACTACCCCAGTCTGTTACAACCTTCCTTTAAAACCATCCAGACTACCCCAGTCTGTTACAACCTTCCTTTAAAACCATCCAGACTACCCCAGTCTGTTACAACCTTCCTATAAAACCATCCAGACTACCCCAGTCTGTTACAACCTTCCTATAAAACCATCCAGACTACCCCAGTCTGTTACAACCTTCCTTTAAAACCATCCAGACTACCCCAGTCTGTTACAACCTTCCTTTAAAACCATCCAGACTACCCCAGTCTGTTACAACCTTCCTTTAAAACCATCCAGACTACCCCAGTCTGTTACAACCTTCCTATAAAACCATCCAGACTACCCCAGTCTGTTACAACCTTCCTATAAAACCATCCAGACTACCCCAGTCTGTTGCAACCTTCCTATAAAACCATCCAGACTACCCCAGTCTGTTACAACCTTCCTATAAAACCATCCAGACTACCCCAGTCTGTTACAACCTTCCTTTAAAACCATCCAGACTACCCCAGTCTGTTACAACCTTCCTATAAAACCATCCAGACTACCCCAGTCTGTTACAACCTTCCTATAAAACCATCCAGACTACCCCAGTCTGTTGCAACCCTCCTATAAAACCATCCAGACTACCCCAGTCTGTTACAACCTTCCTATAAAACCATCCAGACTACCCCAGTCTGTTACAACCTTCCTTTAAAACCATCCAGACTACCCCAGTCTGTTGCAACCTTCCTTTAAAACCATCCAGACTACCCCAGTCTGTTACAACCTTCCTTTAAAACCATCCAGACTACCCCAGTCTGTTACAACCTTCCTTTAAAACCATCCAGACTACCCCAGTCTGTTACAACCTTCCTTTAAAACCATCCAGACTACCCCAGTCTGTTACAACCTTCCTTTAAAACCATCCAGACTACCCCAGTCTGTTACAACCTTCCTTTAAAACCATCCAGACTACCCCAGTCTGTTACAACCTTCCTTTAAAACCATCCAGACTACCCCAGTCTGTTGCAATCTTTCTTTAAAACCATCCAGACTACCCCAGTCTGTTACAACCTTCCTTTAAAACCATCCAGACTACCCCAGTCTGTTACAACCTTCCTTTAAAACCATCCATAATACTGTCCTTCAAGTCGTCCGTGTCAGGTGGAGAAACTGACTGACGTATGAGACAGTTTAGAGGTAACATTTGTCTCTCACTCTGGTATTACTGCCACCACCATGACCATCATTGGTAACACTGATTAAATCACCCGGGGGAGGCCGGGGAGAGAGTGTAGGGTACGATAGTGGGAAGACATGGAGATGGTGGCAGAGAACTATAGGAATTTGGGGAAGAAGGGAGGGAGAGATGTGAGATAGGAAGAGGAGTAAATGGTGAAAATTAAGCAATTTTCGGGTTGTTGGTATTATTCAGGTATAGAAGAAATGTAGAGAGAGAGAGAGAGAGAGAGAGAGACGGAGAGAGAGAGAGAGAGGTTAAACAAGAATCAAAGTAGGGTTGAGAGACAAAAGTTGATGAGTAATTTTTCTCTCTTCCTTCACTCTCTTTCTCTTCTCTCTCTCTCTCTCTCTCTCTCTCTCTCTCTCTCTCTCGCTCTCTCTCTCCTTCCTTTTTCTGTGTCCTTGGTCTTTCTCTGTGCATCCTCACTCTCTCCTTCCTCTCCCTCTCTCTTTCCCCCTTCCTCCCTCTCCCTTTCCTCCTTCCCCCCGTCTCTCTCTTTCTCTCTCTGCAATAAGGTATAACAAACCAGGTATAATAATTAGTGTGAGGGGCAGTAAGCATAAATAACCACCAGGCTGTTATTGCTGGCGGGGGGAAAAAACAAAGTTTCCCTGTCCTCATTACCACATTCTGATAATGAGCGATAATGGCGGGGGAAAATCTTTCCTTGCCCTCATTACCCCAACCTGATAACGCAACTCCTGGCCAATATTCGACCTTATTCACCTCAGTGTGTCCCGGAGGTTGAAAGGTCATAAAAACAGTATTTTTTGTAATAAATTCCAGTCAGTCTGTTTGTATATTAAGAATTAAAAAAAAAGGTGTTGAAAGTAGTAGTAGTAGTAGAAAGGCACAGTAGCATTTTATTATGCCGTGTTTTGGCCACTGGGGGTGAAGCAGTGTACTTGTAAGTATCTAGTGCCGCAAAATGACACCATGTGTACTTACCCTATATAAAATAACAGGTTGTCGTGGTTACCGTATGCAAAATGACAGGATGTAATTTTGTGTGTGTAATATATATATATATATATATAGATATATATATATATATATATATATATATATATATATATATATATATATATATATATATATATATGAGTGAATGGAGACAAATGGTTTTTAATACTTGACGTGCTGTTGGAGTGTGAGCAAAGTAACATTTATGAAGGGGTTCAGGGAAACCGGCAGGCCGGACTTGAGTCCTGGAGATGGGAAGTACAGTGCCTGCACTCTGAAGGAGGGGTGTTAATGTTGCAGTTTAAAAACTGTAGTGTAAAGCACCCTTCTGGCAAGACAGTGATGGAGTGAATGATGGTGAAATTTTTTCTTTTTTGGGCCACCCTGCCTTGGTGGGAATCGGCCAGTGTGATAAAAATATATATATATATATATATATATATATATATATATATATATATATATGAGTGAATGGAGACAAATGGTTTTTAATACTTGACGTGCTGTTGGAGTGTGAGCAAAGTAACATTTATGAAGGGGTTCAGGGAAACCGGCAGGCCGGACTTGAGTCCTGGAGATGGGAAGTACAGTGCCTGCACTCTGAAGGAGGGGTGTTAATGTTGCAGTTTAAAAACTGTATTGTAAAGCACCCTTCTGGCAAGACAGTGATGGAGTGAATGATGGTGAAATTTTTTCTTTTTTGGGCCACCCTGCCTTGGTGGGAATCGGCCAGTGTGCTAATAAATATATATATATATATATATATATATATATATATATATATATATATATATATATATATATATATATATATATATATATATAAAGTTAACAAAAACGCCGGGAGAAGTAGGCTAGTAACAATTTTCCTGTATAGTCTACTAAAAAGAAAAAGAAGAAAACCGTCAAAGTGGGTGAGATGTTTGAATGTGCATAGATGTTGTGCGAAAGATAAGAAAGAGATGATTGTGGATGTTATGAATGAAAAGAAGCTGGATGTCCTGGCTCTAGGTGAAACAAAGCTGAAGGGGTTGGGAGAGAAATGAGATTAAGTTAGGGGTTTCTAATATAGTTAGAGCTAAGGAAGGAGTGTCAATATCGAAGGATAAGTTATGGCAGGAAAAGAAGGAATATAAATGTATAAATTCAAGGATTATATGGAGTAAAATAAAGGTTGGATGTGAAAAGTGGGTTATAGTAAGTGTTTATGCACCTGGAGAAGAGAGAAGTGTAGAGGAGAGAGATTTTGGGAAATGTTGAGTGTGTGGGGAGTTTGGTACCAAGTGTGAGAGTACTTGTGGTTGGGGATCTCAATGTTAAAGTGGGAAAAATGTTGTAGAGGGAATAGTAGGTAAATTTGGGGTCCCAGGGGTAAATAAAAATGGGGAGCCTTTAATTGAACTATGGAAAAAGGTTTGGTAATTAATACATATTATATGAAAAAGAGGGTAAATAAGTATACAAGATATGATATAGCACGTAATGAAAGTAGTTTGTTAGATTATGTATTAGTGGATAAAAGGTTGATGGGTAGACTTCAGGATGTACATGTTTATAGAGGGGCAACGGATATATCGGATCATTATTTAGTTGTATCTACAGTTAGAGTATAAGGTAGATGGGACAAAAGGAAAATGGCAACAGTAAGAGAGAGGTGAAAGTGTATAAAATAAGGGAGGAGGAAGTTAGGGTGAGATATAAGCAACTATTGGCAGAAAGGTGGGATAGTGGGGGGGGGGGTAGTGGGGGGTTTGAAGAGGGATGGGATAGTTTTAAAAATGCAATATTAGAATGTGAGGCAGAAGTTTGTGGCTATAGGAGGGTGGGTGCAGGAGGAAAGAGGAGTGATTGGTGGAATGATGAGGTAAAGGGTGCGATAAAAGAGAAAAAGATAGCTTATGAGAAGTTTTTACAAAGCAGAAGTGTTATAAGAAGGGCAAAGTATATGGAGAGTAAAAGGTGAAGAGAGTGGCGAGAGGAGAGCAAATGATGAGTGGGAGGCACTGACAACAAATTTTGCTGAGAATAAGAAAAAAATTTGGAGTGAGATAAACAAGTTAAGAAAGCCTAGGGAACGAATGGATTTGTCAGTTAAAAACGGAGTAGAGGAGTTAATAAATAGGGAGCTGGAGGTATTGGGTAGATGGCAGGGATGTGTAATGTCACCATGATTAAACCATACCACGGGCGGGGATAGAACCCGCGATCAGAGAGTCTCAAAACTCCAGACCGTCACGTTAGCCACTGGACCAGCTAGCCACAATAAGTTTTCATCCAACTAGGTATATTTCTACACCATAGGAAGGTTAGCACAGGCACCACTGTGACCACAAATGCAAGTTTTTACAGACGAATCTCCAGCTAGCGTGGCCGTGACGAATTCTAGCTCAAGTCCCCTCAAAGCCGTTAACATGACTCACGAAATCGTAATGACACGACTGCAAACAAACCATACCACGGGCGGGGATAGAACCCGCGATCAGAGAGTCTCAAAACTTGCATTTGTGGTCACAGTGGTGCCTATGCTAACCTTCCTATGGTGTAGAAATATACCTAGTTGGATGAATCTTATTGTGGCTAGCTGGTCCAGTGGCTAACGCGACGGTCTGGAGTTTTGAGACTCTCTGATCGCGGGTTCTATCCCCGCCCGTGGTATGGTTTGTTTGCAATCGTGTCATTACTATTTCGTGAGTCACCATGATTGTTTAACATATTTATAGATGGGGTTGTAAAAGAAGTAAATGTTAGAGTGTTGGGGAGAGAGGTGGGATTAAATTATGGGGAATCAAATACAAAATGGGAGTTGACACGGTTACTTTTTGCTGATGATACTGTGCTTTTGGAAGATTCTAAAGAAAAGTTGCAGAGGTTAGTGGACGAGTTTGGGAGCGAGTGTAAAGGTAGAAAGTTGAAAGTGAACATAGAAAAGAGTAAAGTGATGAGGATATCAAACGATTTAGATAAAGAAAAATTGGATATCACATTGGAGGGAGTACGGAAGAAGTGAATGTTTTCAGATATTTGGGAGTTAACTTGTCAGTGGATGGGTTTATGAAGGATGAGGTTAACCAGGGGATTGATGAAGGAAAAAAGGTGAGTGCTGGATTGAGGTATATGTGGAGACAAAAAACGTTATCCATAGAGGCAAAGAAGGAAATGTACGAGAGTATAGTAGTACCAACACTCTTATATGGGTGTGAAGCTTGTGTTGTAAATGCTGTAGCGAGGAGGCGGCTGGAGGTAGTGAAGATGTCGTATCTAAGGGCAGTGTGTGGTGTAAATATTATGCAGAGAATTCGTAGTGTGGAAATTAGGAGGAGGTGTGGAGTTACAAAAAGTTATTAGAGGGCTGAAGAAGGGCTGTTTAGGTGGTTTGGTCATTTAGAGAGATTGGAACAAAGTAGAATGACTTGGGAAGCATATAAATCTGTAGGGAAGGAAGGCGGGGTAGGAGTCGTCCCCGAAAAAGGGACTTACGATGAGTAAGTCTAGGATGGAGAAATGTTCTGAAAATTAAAGAATCTTCCACTGAAATCTATATATACATACATAGCCCATACCAATTGGTACCTGGGAAGTTGTTACCACCTCAGATGGTACCAATACCTGCTCTGGCCCACGATTACTAGCGCAATCAGCTCACACACTAAGGTCCGTGGTTCGATCCCCTGTAAGGGTGGAAACATTAGGACGTGTTTCCTTTAGACACCTGGGTGTTAGTTGGCTGGTGTGGGTCGCATCCTGGGGACAGAATTGACATAATTTGCCCGAAATGCTCAGAATAACAAGCGGCTTTCTATATAGTAGTATGTTATTGATGTTAACAAGGCCTGTATACCATGTACATGTACTTGTAGAAATAAAGATTATTATTATTATTATTATTATTATTAATGCATGGTACCAAAAACACTGAATAGGAAATAATAAGAAATTGTAGAAGAAGAGAGGTGGGAACGAACACAGGACACGACAGAATAGGAGAGCAACAACAGTGAAAAACAATAGGAAAATCAATATCGATTAAGGTTAAAGACTGGCCCAGATGACTGCACCTTCACAGCAGGGGAATATCTCGGTAAATGATCACTGAATTAAACCTAAACAAATGTGGAGGTCTGTGAAGACTGTAAGAAGACTCGCATGTGGAGGTCTGTGAAGACTGTAAGAAGACTCGCATGTGGAGGTCTGTGAAGACTGTAAGAAGACTCACATGTGGAGGTCTGTGAAGACTGTAAGAAGACTCGCATGTGGAGGTCTGTGAAGACTGTAAGAAGACTCACATGTGGAGGTCTGTGAAGACTGTAAGAAGACTCACATGTGGAGGTCTGTGAAGACTGTAAGAAGACTCACATGTGGAGGTCTGTGAAGACTGTAAGAAGACTCACATGTGGAGGTCTGTGAAGACTGTAAGAAGACTCGCATGTGGAGGTCTGTGAAGACTGTAAGAAGACTCGCATGTGGAGGTCTGTGAAGACTGTAAGAAGACTCGCATGTGGAGGTCTGTGAAGACTGTAAGAAGACTCACATGTGGAGGTCTGTGAAGACTGTAAGGAGACTCGCATGTGGAGGTCTGTGAAGACTGTAAGAAGACTCACATGTGGAGGTCTGTGAAGACTGTAAGAAGACTCAAATGTGGAGGTCTGTGAAGACTGTAAGGAGACTCGCATGTGGAGGTCTGTGAAGACTGTAAGAAGACTCACATGTGGAGGTCTGTGAAGACTGTAAGAAGACTCACATGTGGCGGTCTGTGAAGACTGTAAGAAGACTCACATGTGGAGGTCTGTGAAGACTTTGTAAGAAGACGCACATATGGAGGTCTGTGAAGACCGTTTTTGTTCCTACAAGTATCGTACCTGTCTTTATAGCTTCATGTGTAGCACCTGTCTTTGTAACTACAAGTATAGCACCTGTCTTTGTAACTACAAGTATAGCACCTGTCTTTGTAACTACAAGTGTAGCACCTGTCTTTGCAACTACAAGTGTAGCACCTGTCTTTGCAACTACAAGTGTAGTACCTGTCTTTGTAACTACAAGTGTGGCACCTGTCTTTGTAACTACAAGTGTAGCACCTGTCTTTGTAACTACAAGTGTAGCACCTGTCTTTGTAACTACAAGTGTAGCACAGAAAGTAGATTGGAAGATGATAGGATGTGATAAAGATAGCATGAGAGAGCAAACGTAATTAAGATTTGAAGACGGAGGCAGAAGGTGAAACTTCCAGAGAAGGTGAGGAAGATGAGTGCAGTGTGGGAGGTTATGGCAGACTGTTGCAGTGTGGGAGGTTATGGCAGACTGCGTTGCAGGGTGGGAGGTTATGGCAGACTGCGTTGCAGTGTGGGAGGTTATGGCAGACTGTTGCAGTGTGGGAGGTTATGGCAGACTGTTGCAGTGTGGGAGGTTATGGCAGACTGCGTTGCAGTGTGGGAGGTTATGGCAGACTGTTGCAGTGTGGGAGGTTATGGCAGACTGTTGCAGTGTGGGAGGTTATGGCAGACTGCGTTGCAGTGTGGGAGGTTATGGCAGACTGCGTTGCAGTGTGGGAGGTTATGGCAGACTGTGTTGCAGTGTGGGAGGTTATGGCAGACTGTGTTGCAGTGTGGGAGGTTATGGCAGACTGTGTTGCAATGTGGGAGGTTATGGCAGACTGTGTTGCAATGTGGGAGGTTATGGCAGACTGTGTTGCAATGTGGGAGGTTATGGCAGACTGTGTTGCAGTGTGGGAGGTTATGGCAGATTGTGTTGCAGTGTGGGAGGTTATGGCAGACTGTGTTGCAATGTGGGAGGTTATGGCAGACTGTGTTGCAGTGTGGGAGGTTATGGCAGACTGTGTTGCAGTGTGGGAGATTATGGCAGACTGTGTTGCAGTGTGGGAGATTATGGCAGACTGTGTTGCAGTGTGGGAGATTATGGCAGACAGTGTTGCAGTGTGGGAGGTTATGGCAGACTGTGTTGCAGTGTGGGAGATTATGGCAGACTGTGTTGCAGTGTGGGAGGTTATGGCAGACTGTGTTGCAGTGTGAGAGGTTATGGCAGACTGTGTTGCAGTGTGGGAGATTATGGCAGACTGTGTTGCAGTGTGGGAGGTTATGGCAGACTGTGTTGCAGTGTGGGAGGTTATGGCAGACTGTGTTGCAGTGTGGGAGGTTATGGCAGACTGTGTTGCAGTGTGGGAGGGTATGGCAGACTGTGTTGCAGTGTGGGAGGTTATGGCAGACTGTGTTGCAGTGTGGGAGGTTATTGCAGACTGTTGCAGTGTGGGAGGTTATGGCAGACTGTGTTGCAGTGTGAGAGGTTATGGCAGACTGTGTTGCAGTGTGGGAGGTTATGGCAGACTGTGTTGCAGTGTGGGAGGTTATGGCAGACTGTGTTGCAGTGTGGGAGGTTATGGCAGACTGTATTGCAGTGTGGGAGATTATGGCAGACTGTATTGCAGTGTGGGAGATTATGGCAGACTGTGTTGCAGTGTGGGAGGTTATGGCAGACTGTATTGTAGTGTGGGAGGTTATGGCAGACTATTGCAGTGTGGGAGATTATGGCAGACTGTATTGCAGTGTGGGAGGTTATGGCAGACTGTATTGCAGTGTGGGAGATTATGGCAGACTGTATTGCAGTGTGGGAGGTTATGGCAGACTGTATTGCAGTGTGGGAGATTATGGCAGACTGTGTTGCAGTGTGGGAGGTTATGGCAGACTGTATTGCAGTGTGGGAGATTATGGCAGACTGTTGCAGTGTGGGAGGTTATAGCAGACTATGTTGCAATGTGGGAGGTTATGGCAGACTGTGTTGCAGTGTGGGAGATTATGGCAGACTATGTTGCAGTGTGGGAGGTTATAGCAGACTATGTTGCAATGTGGGAGGTTATGGCAGACTGTGTTGCAGTGTGGGAGTTTATGGCAGACGCTGTGTTGTATTGTGGGAGGTTATGGCAGACGTTGTATTGCATTGTGTGAGGTTATGGCAGACGCTGTGTTGCATTGTGGGATGTTATGGCAGAAGCTGTGTTGCATTGTGGGAGTTTATGGCAGACGCTGTATTGCATTGTGGGAGGTTATGGCAGACGCTGTGTTGCAGTGTGGGAGGTTATGGCAGACTGTGTTGCAGTGTGGGAGGTTATAGCAGACTATGTTGCAATGTGGGAGGTTATGGCAGACTGTGTTGCAGTGTGGGAGATTATGGCAGACTGTGTTGCAGTGTGGGAGGTTATGGCAGACTGTGTTGCAGTGTGGGAGGTTATGGCAGACTGTGTTGCAATGTGGGAGGTTATGGCAGACTGTGTTGCAGTGTGTGTTGAGAGTTATGGCAGACTGTGTTGCAGTGTGGGAGATTATGGCAGACTGTGTTGCAGTGTGGGAGGTTATGGCAGACTGTGTTGCAGTGTGGGAGGTTATGGCAGACTGTGTTGCAGTGTGGGAGGTTATGGCAGACTGTGTTGCAGTGTGGGAGGTTATGGCAGACTGTGTTGCAGTGTGGGAGATTATGGCAGACTGTGTTGCAGTGTGGGAGGTTATGGCAGACTGTGTTGCAGTGTGGGAGGTTATGGCAGACTGTGTTGCAGTGTGGGAGGTTATGGCAGACTGTGTTGCAGTGTGGGAGGTTATGGCAGACTGTGTTGCAGTGTGGGAGGTTATGGCAGACTGTGTTGCAGTGTGAGAGGTTATGGCAGACTGTGTTGCAGTGTGGGAGGTTATGGCAGACTGTGTTGCAGTGTGGGAGGTTATGGCAGACTGTGTTGCAGTGTGGGAGGTTATGGCAGACTGTGTTGCAGTGTGGGAGGTTATGGCAGACTGTGTTGCAGTGTGGGAGGTTATGGCAGACTGTGTTGCAGTGTGGGAGGTTATGGCAGACTGTGTTGCAGTGTGGGAGGTTATGGCAGACTGTGTTGCAGTGTGGGAGGTTATGGCAGACTGTGTTGCAGTGTGGGAGGTTATGGCAGACTGTGTTGCAGTGTGGGAGGTTATGGCAGACTGTGTTGCAGTGTGAGAGGTTATGGCAGACTGTGTTGCAGTGTGGGAGATTATGGCAGACTGTGTTGCAGTGTGGGGGTTATGGCAGACTTTTGCAGTGTGGGAGGTTATGGCAGACTGTGTTGCAGTGTGAGAGGTTATGGCAGACTGTGTTGCAGTGTGAGAGGTTATGGCAGACTGTGTTGCAGTGTGGGAGGTTATGGCAGACTGTGTTGCAGTGTGGGAGGTTATGGCAGACTGTATTGCAGTGTGGGAGATTATGGCAGACTGTGTTGCAGTGTGGGAGGTTATGGCAGACTGTGTTGCAGTGTGGGAGGTTATAGCAGACTATGTTGCAATGTGGGAGGTTATGGCAGACTGTGTTGCAGTGTGGGAGGTTATGGCAGACGCTGTGTTGCAGTGTGGGAGGTTATGGCAGATGCTGTGTTGCAGTGTGTGAGGTTATGGCAAACGCTGTGTTGCATTGTGTGTGGGACGCTGTGTTGCATTGTTATGGCAGACTGTGTTGCAGTGTGCGAGGTTATGGCAGACGCTGTGTTGCATTGTGGGAGGTTATGGCAGACGTTGTGTTGTGGGAGGTTATGGCAGACGCTGTGTTGCATTGTGGGAGGTTATGTTGCAGTGTGGGAGGTTATGGCAGACTGTGTTGCAGTGTGGGAGGTTATTGCAGACTGTTGCAGTGTGGGAGGTTATGGCAGACTGTGTTGCAGTGTGGGAGGTTATGGCAGACTGTGTTGCAGTGTGGGAGATTATGGCTGAAGCAGACTGTGTTGCAGTGTGGGAGGTTATGGCAGACTGTGTTGCAGTGTGGGAGGTTATGGCAGACTGTGTTGCAGTGTGGGAGGTTATGGCAGACGCTGTGTTGCGGTGTGGGAGGTTATGGCAGACGCTGTGTTGCATTGTGGGAGGTTATGGCAGACGCTGTATTGCATTGTGGGAAGTTATGGCAGACTGTGTTGCAGTGTGGGAGGTTATGGCAGACTGTGTTGCAGTGTGGGAGGTTATGGCAGACGCTGTGTTGCGGTGTGGGAGGTTATGGCAGACGCTGTGTTGTATTGTGGGAGGTTATGGCAGACGCTGTGTTGCAGTGTGGGAGGTTATGGCAGACGCTGTTTTGTATTGTGGGAGGTTATGGCAGACGTTGTGTTGCATTGTGTGAGGTTATGGCAGACGCTGTGTTGCATTGTGGGAGGTTATGGCAGACGCTGTGTTGCAGTGTGTGAGGTTATGGCAGACGCTGTGTTGCAGTGTGGGAGGTTATGGCAGACGCTGTGTTGCAGTGTGGGAGGTTATGGCAGACGCTGTGTTGCATTGTGGGAGGTTATGGCAGACGCTGTGTTGCAGTGTGTGAGGTTATGGCAGACGCTGTGTTGCAGTGTGTGAGGTTATGGCAGACGCTGTGTTGCAGTGTGGGAGGTTATGGCAGACGCTGTGTTGCATTGTGGGAGGTTATGGCAGACGCTGTGTTGCAGTGTGTGAGGTTATGGCAGACGCTGTGTTGCAGTGTGTGAGGTTATGGCAGACGCTGTGTTGCATTGTGGGAGGTTATGGCAGACGCTGTGCTGCAGTGTGGGAGGTTATGGCAGACGCTGTGTTGCAGTGTGTGAGGTTATGGCAGACGCTGTGTTGCAGTGTGTGAGGTTATGGCAGACGCTGTGTTGCATTGTGGGAGGTTATTCCAGAAGTTGTGTTGCATTGTGGGAGGTTATGGCAGACGCTGTGTTGCATTGTGGGAGGTTATGGCAGACGCTGTATTGCATTGTGGGAGGTTGTAGCAGACGCTGTGTTGCATTGTAGGAGGTTATGGTAGACGCTGTGTTGCAGTGTGTGAGGTTATGGCAAACGCTGTGTTGCATTATGGGAGGTTATTCCAGAAGTTGTGTTGCATTGTGGGAGGTTATGGCAGACGCTGTGTTGCAGTGTGTGAGGTTATGGCAGACGCTGTGTTGCAGTGTGTGAGGTTATGGCAGACGCAGTGTTGCATTATGGGAGGTTATGGCAGACGCTGTGTTGCAGTGTGTGAGGTTATGGCAGACGCTGTGTTGCAGTGTGTGAGGTTATGGCAGACGCTGTGTTGCATTGTGGGAGGTTATGTCAGACGCTGTGTTGCAGTGTGTGAGGTTATGGCAGACGCTGTGTTGCAGTGTGTGAGGTTATGGCAGACGCTGTGTTGCAGTGTGTGAGGTTATGGCAGACGCTGTGTTGCAGTGTGTGAGGTTATGGCAGACGCTGTGTTGCAGTGTGTGAGGTTATGGCAGACGCTGTGTTGCAGTGTGTGAGGTTATGGCAGACGCTGTGTTACATTGTGGGAGGTTATGGCAGACGCTGTGTTGCAGTGTGTGAGGTTATGACAGACGCTGTGTTGCAGTGTGTGAGGTTATGGCAGACGCTGTGTTGCAGTGTGTGAGGTTATGGCAGACGCTGTGTTGCAGTGTGTGAGGTTATGGCAGACGCTGTGTTGCAGTGTGTGAGGTTATGGCAGACGCAGTGTTGCATTATGGGAGGTTATGGCAGACGCTGTGTTGCAGTGTGTGAGGTTATGGCAGACGCTGTGTTGCATTGTGGGTGCCTATGTCAGACGCTGTGTTGCAGTGTGGGAGGTTATGGCAGACGCTGTGTTGCAGTGTGTGAGGTTATGGCAGACGCTGTGTTGCAGTGTGTGAGGTTATGGCAGACGCTGTGTTGCAGTGTGGGAGGTTATGGCAGACGCTGTGTTGCAGTGTGTGAGGTTATGACAGACGCTGTGTTGCGCAGACGCTGTGTTGTGTTATGCAGTGTGTGAGGTTATGGCAGACGCTGTGTTGCAGTGTGTGATGTTATGGCAGACGCTGTGTTGCAGTGTGGGAGGTTATGGCAGACGCTGTGTTGCAGTGTGTGAGGTTATGGCAGACGCTGTGTTGCAGTGTGGGAGGTTATGGCAGACGCTGTGTTGCATTGTGGGAGGTTATGGCAGACGCTGTGTTGCAGTGTGGGAGGTTATGGCAGACGCTGTGTTGCAGTGTGGGAGGTTATGGCAGACGCTGTGTTGCATTGTGGGAGGTTGTGGCAGACGCTGTGTTGCAGTGTTGAAGGATGTCTTTTTGCAAATGATGTTGAGGGTGTGTGGATGTTGGAGTAGGGATTTTAGGGAAGTATGTGGGAAAGTGTACACACGGAGTGTTGATAAGATAATGAGAGTGTAATGAGGACACACTGTGACGCCCATTAATCAGGTCGTAAATTACGAAGGAGCAGCAGCTCGCTAATTGACTGTTAGCGATGACTGCCTCTGATTGGTCCACACACTGGCGACCAGGGACGGTCTTAAGGAGTCTGAGGGAGGGATAGGATGGAGGAGGAGTCTGAGAGTAGAAGGATGCTTGTGAAGTTGAGAAAAGGGTTCTAAAGGTGAGAGGGATTGAAGGAGGGTTCTGAAGGTATTAGGTTGGTGGACAGGGGATGTTCTGAAGAGCAAAGAATGGAAGAGAGTTCTGAGCTATGAGGAAGGAGGGTTCTGAAGATAGGGGGTGGATAAAGAGGGGGATTCTTAGGAGCAAGGATTGGAGAAGGTTCTGAGCTATGAGGAAGGTTCTGAATGTAGGGGGGTGGACGGGGGGGTTCTGAGGATAAAGGATTGGAGAAGGTTCTGAGACATGAGGAAAGGCTCTGAAGGCAGGAGAGTGGTGGACAGGGAGGGTTGGAGGTTCTGAGGAGAAAGGTTTGAAAACGGTTCTCTGGTATGATAAGTGAGGAGGGTTCTGAGGGTAGCAGAAAGGTTCTGAGAGTGAGGGGAAATGGGATTCTAGTTGACCAGGTAAACACCAGGCAAGCCTGGCCTCAGGCCGGGCTGCGGGTGCAGACAAACTATCGAAACCCATCAAAGGTACATTAAAAATGCATGCAGATGCCTTTCTGATATTGCGCAGCGCCACACGGACCTTCCTTCAATACAGTAAGTGATCCAATGAAGCTAAATCTATTCATGGGTTGAAATGTAGATATAGTAGGGAGTAGGTCGTCTCTAGATAAACAGTGAGCGAAGGCGAGATTCAACCTTCCTGGGAGTTCTGATGAGAGGAGACTCCGAGAACCTCCAGTGAAGAACAACGAAGAGTCGATACTGGAACTGAGACATACTAAGGAATATTGAAGACATTTATTTTTCTCTTTCGTTGGAAAGCAGACATAGAAGAAAGATACGATAATCACTGAAATGTTCCTTCAAGTGCAGGAAAGAAACGGAGAAAACATCTCGGAGACACCTACAGGAAGAATAAAAGGAAATAATATCAAATGAGTTAGAAAACTTTTGAAAAAGAATAGTAGGAAGAGTTTTTTTTTCCAAGCTCTTTGCTAAATGTTAGTGTGGATAATATGAAGGAAGGATAAGAGGATAGTTTCCACCCTTCCTTGGGCTAGTTTAGTGTGGATAATATGAAGGAAGGATAAGAGGATAGTTTCCACCCTTCCTTGGGCTAGTTTAGTGTGGTTAATATGAAGGAAGGATAAGAGGATACTTTCCACCCTTCCTTGGGCTAGTTTAGTGTGGATAATATGAAGGGAGGATAAGAGGATAATCTCCACCCTTCCTTGGGCTAGTTTAGTGTGGATAATATGAAGGAAGGATAAGAGGATAGTGTCCACCCTTCCTTGGGCTAGTTTAGTGTGGATAATATGAAGGAAGGATAAGAGGATAGTCTCCACCCTTCCTTGGGCTAGTTTAGTGTGGATAATATGAAGGAAGGATAAGAGGATAGTGTCCACCCTTCCTTGGGCTAGTTTAGTGTGGATAATATGAAGGAAGGATAAGAGGATAGTCTCCACCCTTCCTTGGGCTAGTTTAGTGTGGATAATATGAAGGAAGGATAAGAGGATAGTCTCCACCCTTCCTTGGGCTAGTTTAGTGTGGATAATATGAAGGAAGGATAAGAGGATAGTCTCCACCCTTCCTTGGGCTAGTTTAGTGTGGATAATATGAAGGAAGGATAAGAGGATAGTTTCCACCCTTCCTTGGGCTAGTTTAGTGTGGATAATATGAAGGGAGGATAAGAGGATAGTCTCCACCCTTCCTTGGGCTAGTTTAGTGTGGATAATATGAAGGAAGGATAAGAGGATAGTCTCCACCCTTCCTTGGGCTAGTTTAGTGTGGATAATATGAAGGAAGGATAAGAGGATAGTTTCCACCCTTCCTTGGGCTAGTTTAGTGTGGATAATATGAAGGGAGGATAAGAGGATAGTCTCCACCCTTCCTTGGGCTAGTTTAGTGTGGATAATATGAAGGGAGGATAAGAGGATAGTCTCCACCCTTCCTTGGGCTAGTTTAGTGTGGATAATATGAAGGGAGGATAAGAGGATAGTCTCCATTTTCTCTTGGGCTGAATGCTCCTGACGCTTTTAGCGCTTCAATTTGGTATTATACATTTGTAAATAAAAATCACTGCCGAAAGTCTGACTAATTACAGGAGACTGCCCATCACAGGCATGTACAGTATGTACACTAAGGCGGAACAGAAGGCTAGAAAACCCGTAGAAACTGGTCACAGGTATATTACATGTACATCAGAGGTACGTGAAACCAGGTGACCATCTTGGTTGTACAAGGAGGTAGTTACATCTGCACAGTCTTCATCAGCTGTCATTAGAGTTTAGTGAAGTGTTGTGTGATGCTCCTTAGTGCGACAACACCACTTTAATACTGAGTGAGGATGTGTTTGTGAGGGAGAGAGAGAGGATGGTGTAGTGAGGGAGTGTGTTGGTGAGGGTGTAGTAGTAGTGTGTAGTGAGTGAGAGAGAGAGGATGGTGTAGTGAGGGAGTGTGTTGGTGAGGGTGTAGTAGTAGTGTGTAGTGAGTGAGAGAGGTGGGGAGGGTGGTGTGGTGAACGAGGGTGGTGATTACTGTCTTGAGTTACAAGAAAGAAGAACGGTGAGGAAAAAATAAGATGATTGAGGCTGAAGAAGAGGAAGAAAAGAGAAGGATAAAACTAGAAGGCGGGAGAGGATAAAAAGGGGCGCAGAAGAGGTAGAGGGAAGAAGAGGATTGGGTTAGGATAGAGCACGATGAAGGGGCTGTAGGAACGAGATGATAGAGAAGGATTGTGATGAAGAATATCCTGAGGGCAAGAGTGTTAGCAAGTTAGTTGATTGTGGAGGTGCTGGCTCACAGGCAGACACTGACGCTCAGGAACCCGGTGATTGTGGAGGTGCTGGCTCACAGGCAGCCAGTGACGCTCAGGAACCCTGTGATTGTGGAGGTGCTGGCTCACAGGCAGACAGTGACGCTCAGGAACCCGGTGATTGTGGAGGTGCTGGCTCACAGGCAGACACTGACGCTCAGGAACCCGGTGATTGTGGAGGTGCTGGCTCACAGGCAGACACTGACGCTCAGGAACCCGGTGATTGTGGAGGTGCTGGCTCACAGGCAGCCAGTGACGCTCAGGAACCCTGTGATTGTGGAGGTGCTGGCTCACAGGCAGCCAGTGACGCTCAGGAACCCTGTGATTGTGGAGGTGCTGGCTCACAGGCAGACAGTGACGCTCAGGAACCCGGTGATTGTGGAGGTGCTGGCTCACAGGCAGCCAGTGACGCTCAGGAACCCTGTGATTGTGGAGGTGCTGGCTCACAGGCAGACACTGACGCTCAGGAACCCGGTGATTGTGGAGGTGCTGGCTCACAGGCAGCCAGTGACGCTCAGGAACCCTGTGATTGTGGAGGTGCTGGCTCACAGGCAGCCAGTGACGCTCAGGAACCCTGTGATTGTGGAGGTGCTGGCTCACAGGCAGACAGTGACGCTCAGGAACCCGGTGATTGTGGAGGTGCTGGCTCACAGGCAGCCAGTGACGCTCAGGAACCCTGTGATTGTGGAGGTGCTGGCTCACAGGCAGCCAGTGACGCTCAGGAACCCTGTGATTGTGGAGGTGCTGGCTCACAGGCAGACACTGACGCTCAGGAACCCTGTGATTGTGGAGGTGCTGGCTCACAGGCAGACACTGACGCTCAGGAACCCTGTGATTGTGGAGGTGCTGGCTCACAGGCAGACACTGACGCTCAGGAACCCTGTGATTGTGGAGGTGCTGGCTCACAGGCAGACACTGACGCTCAGGAACCCGGTGATTGTGGAGGTGCTGGCTCACAGGCAGCCAGTGACGCTCAGGAACCCTGTGATTGTGGAGGTGCTGGCTCAAAGGCAGACACTGACGCTCAGGAACCCTGTGATTGTGGAGGTGCTGGCTCACAGGCAGCCAGTGACGCTCAGGAACCCTGTGATTGTGGAGGTGCTGGCTCACAGGCAGACAGTGACGCTCAGGAACCCTGTGATTGTGGAGGTGCTGGCTCACAGGCAGACACTGACGCTCAGGAACCCGGTGATTGTGGAGGTGCTGGCTCACAGGCAGACACTGACGCTCAGGAACCCTGTGATTGTGGAGGTGCTGGCTCACAGGCAGACAGTGACGCTCAGGAACCCTGTGATTGTGGAGGTGCTGGCTCACAGGCAGCCAGTGACGCTCAGGAACCCTGTGATTGTGGAAGTGCTGGCTCACAGGCAGACAGTGATGCTCAGGAACCCTGTGATTGTGGAGGTGCTGGCTCACAGGCAGACACTGGCGCTCAGGAACCCGGTGATTGTGGAGGTGCTGGCTCACAGGCAGACAGTGACGCTCAGGAACCCTGTGATTGTGGAGGTGCTGGCTCACAGGCAGCCAGTGACGCTCAGGAACCCTGTGATTGTGGAGGTGCTGGCTCACAGGCAGACAGTGATGCTCAGGAACCCTGTGATTGTGGAGGTGCTGGCTCACAGGCAGACACTGGCGCTCAGGAACCCGGTGATTGTGGAGGTGCTGGCTCACAGGCAGACAGTGACGCTCAGGAACCCTGTGATTGTGGAGGTGCTGGCTCACAGGCAGACAGTGATGCTCAGGAACCCTGTGATTGTGGAGGTGCTGGCTCACAGGCAGCCAGTGACGCTCAGGAACCCTGTGATTGTGGAGGTGCTGGCTCACAGGCAGACAGTGATGCTCAGGAACCCTGTGATTGTGGAGGTGCTGGCTCACAGGCAGCCAGTGACGCTCAGGAACCCTGTGATTGTGGAGGTGCTGGCTCACAGGCAGACAGTGATGCTCAGGAACCCTGTGATTGTGGAGGTGCTGGCTCACAGGCAGCCAGTGACGCTCAGGAACCCTGTGATTGTGGAGGTGCTGGCTCACAGGCAGACAGTGACGCTCAGGAACCCTGTGATTGTGGAGGTGCTGGCTCACAGGCAGCCAGTGACGCTCAGGAACCCTGTGATTGTGGAGGTGCTGGCTCACAGGCAGACAGTGATGCTCAGGAACCCTGTGATTGTGGAGGTGCTGGCTCACAGGCAGACACTGGCGCTCAGGAACCCGGTGATTGTGGAGGTGCTGGCTCACAGGCAGACAGTGACGCTCAGGAACCCTGTGATTGTGGAGGTGCTGGCTCACAGGCAGACAGTGATGCTCAGGAACCCTGTGATTGTGGAGGTGCTGGCTCACAGGCAGCTAGTGATGCTCAGGAACCCTGTGATTGTGGAGGTGCTGGCTCACAGGCAGACAGTGACGCTCAGGAACCCTGTGATTGTGGAGGTGCTGGCTCACAGGCAGACACTGACGCTCAGGAACCCTGTGATTGTGGAGGTGCTGGCTCACAGGCAGACAGTGACGCTCAGGAACCCTGTGATTGTGGAGGTGCTGGCTCACAGGCAGACACTGACGCTCAGGAACCCTGTGATTGTGGAGGTGCTGGCTCACAGGAAGACACTGACGCTCAGGAACCCTGTGATTGTGGAGGTGCTGGCTCACATGCAGACACTGACGCTCAGGAACCCTGTGATTGTGGATATGCTGGCTCACAGGCAGACACTGACGCTCAGGAACCCTGTGATTGTGGAGGTGCTGGCTCACAGGCAGACACTGACGCTCAGGAACCCTGTGATTGTGGAGGTGCTGGCTCACAGGCAGACACTGACGCTCAGGAACCCTGTGATTGTGGAGGTGCTGGCTCACAGGCAGACAGTGACGCTCAGGAACCCAGTGATGAACCTTGCAAGGCTGCCAAGAAGCATAAACACTTAATGTGTACACACTAATGAACCATTGTAATACCTCTGATATACCTTTGAGTTTCGAGAAAGGCGGACACGAAGCACCTTCACTTAGTGTCTTGACATTGCCATAAACCACTGTAAACATTTCAGTGTAGTACCTCTGATGAGTTTCAAGAATTTTTCTACTCCCGGATCATAAGAGCATAAGAACAAAGGAGCACTGCTGCAGGTCTTCTGGCCCAAGCTAAGCAGGTCCACCTCACACCCATCCACACCCACGCGTGGCTCGGGAGATTTGAACGCCTTAACGGTAATGTCTACGAGGGATATACAAAGAAAATGTGTATTGCTATATGTATATATTCTGAGAGTTCACCTAAATTTTAGGGATTAAAGTATTCCTGTCTGGTAGTGATTAGGTTACAGTCTAAATGACCCTGGCGTCGTCAATACCCTTTAAACCCCAATAACCTAGTTGGTGCAAAACTATACAAGGCATAGTTTCCCTTATAACTTGAGTATACACCACTGTTAGATGGTGTGTTCGTTATCCCATCACACACTTCTGAACCGGGTAGAGTACCCCACAATCTACTCGTGCCTCGACCCGTCTTGGATAGACCTGTCATTTCAATATAGCCTAATGTTTCATACATATTTTTGTAGATGAAGGAGTGTGTAAGTGGACAGACGTCTAGACAAGGTGAAGGACCATAAGATCATGCTTGATTAAGTTCTGCACAAAACTAAATAATATAGTTTCCCTCCAAACACAGTGCCTTTGTCACTACATATATCATGTTCCACCCCCCACCCCCCCGACCTAGGATTACTTCATGGACAGCTAAGTGGCAGCTCTTCTACCTCAAGACGGGCAGCAATCTGAGATTATTCATTAGTCGGACTCTTACATGAAATTCTTTCAATATATCAAATGAACTAATCTTGTGAACAGCGTTATCAGAACATCCAGTATACAACTTTAGCTTAACTCAGATAATGTGTTGTTAGACTCAGAGGTGAGCTGGGTAGACGTAGGTAATACAAAATACTTGGGAAAGTCGAATCTTTAATTTTGTCCAACTTTCTGCTAAAAATATGGGAAGGAATGAAACGGGTGAATGAGGGGGTGGAGGGAGGGCGGGTGTTTGCTAGTGTGTGTAGCTAGGGCGAGTTTATAGCTAGTGTGAGTATGTAGCTAGGGCGAGTTTATAGCTAGTGTGAGTATGTAGCTAGGGCGGGTTTATAGCTAGTGTGAGTATGTAGCTAGGGCGGGTTTATAGCTAGTGTGAGTATGTAGCTAGGGCGAGTTTATAGCTAGTGTGAGTATGTAGCTAGGGCGGGTTTATAGCTAGTGTGAGTATGTAGCTAGGGCGGGTTTATAGCTAGTGTGAGTATGTAGCTAGGGCGGGTGTATAGCTAGTGTGAGTATGTAGCTAGGGCGGGTTTATAGCTAGTGTGAGTATGTAGCTAGGGCGGGTTTATAGCTAGTGTGAGTATGTAGCTAGGGCGGGTTTATAGCTAGTGTGAGTATGTAGCTAGGGCGAGTTTATAGCTAGTGTGAGTATGTAGCTAGGGCGGGTTTATAGCTAGTGTGAGTATGTAGCTAGGGCGGGTTTATAGCTAGTGTGGGTTTATAGCTAGTGTGAGTATGTAGCTAGGGCGGGTTTATAGCTAGTGTGAGTATGTAGCTAGGGCGGGTTTATAGCTAGTGTGAGTATGTAGCTAGGGCGGGTTTATAGCTAGTGTGAGTATGAAGCTAGGGCGGGTGTATAGCTAGTGTGAGTGCGTAGCTAGGGCGGGTTTATAGCTAGTGTATGTAGCTAGGGCGGGTTTATAGCTAGTGTGAGTATGTAGCTAGGGCGGGTTTATAGCTAGTGTGAGTATGTAGCTAGGGCGGGTGTATAGCTAGTGTGAGTGTGTAGCTAGGGCGGGTGTATAGCTAGTGTGAGTATGTAGCTAGGGCGGGTGTATAGCTAGTGTGAGTGTGTAGCTAGGGTGGGTGTATAGCTAGTGTGAGTATGTAACTAGGGCGGGTGTATAGCTAGTGTGAGTGCGTAGCTAGGGCAGGTGTATAGCTAGTGTATGTAGCTAGGGCGGGTGTATAGTTAGTGTATGTAGCTAGGGCGGGTGTATAGTTAGTGTATGTAGCTAGGGCGGGTGTATAGTTAGTGTATGTAGCTAGGGCGGGTGTATAGCTAGTGTATGTAGCTAGGGCGGGTGTATAGCTAGTGTGTGTAGCTAGGGCGGGTGTATAGCTAGTGTGTGTAGCTAGGGCGGGTGTATAGCTAGTGTGTGTAGCTAGGGCGGGTGTATAGCTAGTGTGTGTAGCTAGGGCGGGTGTATAGCTAGTGTGAGTATGTAGCTAGGGCGGGTTTATAGCTAGTGTGAGTATGTAGCTAGGGCGGGTTTATAGCTAGTGTGAGTATGTAGCTAGGGCGGGTTTATAGCTAGTGTGAGTATGTAGCTAGGGCGGGTGTATAGCTAGTGTGTGTAGCTAGGGCGGGTGTATAGCTAGTGTGAGTATGTAGCTAGGGCGGGTGTATAGCTAGTGTGTGGCTAGGGCGGGTGTATAGCTAGTGTGTGTAGCTAGGGCGGGTGTGGGAGAAGGAGAGGTAAACAATGAGGGGGTATAGAACAAGAAGTGAAATGTATAGAAAGTGACAGGAAAAGGAAAGGAGAGAGAAGACGGATTCGTTGAGTGGGAGACACTGGAGAAGAGAGACTGAGGTGAAAGAAAATGTTAGGATGCAAGAGAGGAGGTAAGGGAAGGAGGGAAGAAGAGAGGGTGAGGAGTGAAGGACAGTAACGGCCTGGCTACAGTGTCAGACAGTCAGGTGGCAGTATTTCCCCTGTTTACTGCTGCCAGTTTTAATTTGACCTGACGTGTTCAAGGTAATTACCAGTTCACAGGTAATTACCAGCTGTGATAATGACTGCTACCGTTGACGACACACTGCTGTCACTGTCTGTAACAACAGCTGGCCCTACCATTTTACACACATACCAATATTGAAATAACAATCTATTTTATTACGAATTACGTATCGGCGACGTTGGTACCTTAGGCTGCTTGCTAGAATCAATTTTTCCTTCAAGGACTTAGTTTATACCTTTAAGAGGCACGTAAGTTCCCCCGTCTTATAATATCATGTTTATTTTTCCCGTATAATCTACCTTGTCCATAATTACTATCGCATTTGCTTTGTCTTTTTCTTAAAGTGAAGTCCAGGATCTTTCCTTAACTCATGGAATAACTTAACAAATCCTTGATGACAATTGTATCCTCATGTTATACCATGAATTAAGGAAAGGACTTCACCTTACGAAAGCAGACAAAGCAAATGCGATAGTAATTATGGACAAGGTAGACTAGGAGAAAGATAAATATACTAGGAGACAGGGAAACTCAGGCACCTTTTAAAATGCCTAATCAGATCGGGTTCAAATTTTTTTAACGCTGAAATATTTTAACTAAGGGTTCATGAAACTCTAGACACGTGCAGGTGTCCTCTGGTTTATTTTATATACCGTATTTTCCGACATATAAGGCGCAGAACGGAAGTATCATAACTGTAAATCAGTGACCGTATTCAAGGACCGTATTCAAAGCCTACCCTTCACCCTGAATTTGAGCATATAAGGCGCAGGCTGATTTCCCAAGATTATTTTTGTGGGAGAAAGGGCGCGTCTTATATGCCGGGAAATACATTGCTTATTTAGATGAAGATTGGCAGTGTTATTAGTGTGGCTGTCACATCAGTCTTATTTTTAGAAGTGTCCAATTGACTTTACTCGTTAAATGGTGTTGCACCTTATGAGAAACATTAGGTACCTGGGTGTTAGTCGACTGGTGTGGGTCGCATCCTGGGACAAATTGACCGAATTTGCCCAAAATGCTCTACATAACAAGGGGTTTTCTATATAATAGTATGTCACTGATGTTAGCTAGGACTGTATACCTTGTATATGTACTTGTAAAAATAGATTATTTTTTATTATAAGAATAATACTCTGCATGTTTGTGAAGGATGATACCGTGCATGATTGTGAGATGAATGATACCTCCGACATTGTGTGTGCCAGCATGCTCAGGGCTGCAACATCAGATAGGGAGACTGCCCGTCTCCAGGAGGTGAGCGCACCTCACTCTGGGGACTTCCTCCAAGCAGTTCCCATATCGGCAATGGGAACACGACTCGACCCTAAGACCCTCCGTATTGCAGTGGCTCTGCACCTTGCTGCCCCAGTTCACACAGAATATATGTGTATTTGATGCGAAGCACAAGCAGACCAATACGGTCTACATGGTCTTAACTGTTACAAAACCAAGGGCTGGCATGCAAGACACAATGAAGTCAACGACATCATAAAGAGAACCCTTGCTATAGCTGGATGCCCAGCCGAGAGGGAGCCCCGATCACTAGCAGCCAACAATACCCACAACCCAGCAAACTGCCCCAACGGGATCACAATCTATCCTTGGAAGAATGGCAAGCTCTTAGCATGGGACTATACCTGTGTGTCTACACTGGCTGACATCTACATCCATGACAGTGTCGGGCGACAGGGAGGAGCTGCTGACCACAGGGAGGAGTACAATATCAGCAAGTACAGGGACATAAGCCAACAGTATCAGTTTGTCCCAGTGGGATCGGAGACCTTGGGATCATGGGGAAAAAATGCCACACGTTTCCTTAAAAAATTGGGTTCCAGACTCATCGACACCACCAGCACCTCAGCGTGGCCATCCAGAGGGGAAATGCTGCATACTTGGCTCGCGTCCGGCTTCGGAGGAGCTGGAGGAAATTCATGATCTTTAATACATTGTACCATTGTATTCATGTTTGTGTTTTCTGTAAATGTATTCTGTTTATTAATAAATGTTCACATTGAATATAAAATATAGGGGGTGGTAGGAGAAGAAAATATTGAAACAGCTCTGGGGAGAACCTTGAATTTTCCCTGAGGTACGTTTATTGTCTTCTCTGAGGATGAGGATCCCCATTCCAGCTATAGAGGTGGTACTTCCCTATTTTTTTTAATATATATATATATATATATATATATATATATATATATATATATATATATATATATATATATATATATATATATATATATATATATATATGCGCAAACAACCTGTGAAAGAGTAGTGAAATTCCAAGCGCTTTCGTGACTACTCACATAGTTCCTTGACAATGTGAGTAGTCACGAAAGCGCTTGGAATTTCACTACTCTTTCACAGTGGTTGTTTTGCATATTTTAAAATCACCTGTTTACTGTGAACTTATTGCATATATATATATATATATATATATATATATATATATATATATATATATATATATATATATATATATTATATGTCGTGCCGAATAGATGAAAATTTGCAACGCTCTTTTTGCCGAATACGGCACGCTAAAATTTGTGTATGTAATAATTTCGCAAAAATCTTCCTGAACCTGACGATAAAAATGTATTTAAATGTGTTTGTTTTTTTTATTAAATTATTGTAAACTTGTCTAAAATATATTTAGTTCGATTATGCTAAATTAAATTTGCGCTTGTTATAATAAGGTTAGGTAAGTTTTCTAAGGTGCTTTTGGTACAAAATTATTAATTTTTACATTAACATAATTGAAAAAAATTATCTAAGAATATAAGAGAAAATTTCAGAAAGGACTTAATTTTAAATGAGTTCTTGCTAACTGACCAATTTTACCTATTCGACACGACATATATATATATATATATATATATATATATATATATATATATATATATATATATATATATATATATATAGGGATAGAGCAAAGAAGGGAAAAGCTTGACTAAGAGCCAGGTGATAGTGATTTTTCGCAATCTGCTGGAGGGAGTCTGAGCTGCTGGGGAAGAGGGAAGAGGAGTGGAGCGAGGAAGAGGAAAGAGAGAGGAAGAGGAAAGAGAGAGGAAAATAGAGTTGAGAGAAGGAAAAGAAGAAAAGAGAATTAAGTATCCGTCATTGTTGTCATGAGCGCGCGCGCGCGCGTGTGTGTGTGTGTACTCACCTATTTGTGGTTGCAGGGGTCGAGTCCTAACTCCTGGTCCCGCCTCTTCGCCGGTTATTACTGGGCCCTCTCTCCCCCCGCTCCATGAGCTTTATCATACCTCGTCTTAAAACTATGTATGGTTCCTGCGAGTGTGTGTGTGTGTGTGTGTGTGTGTGTGTTGTGTGTGTGTGTTTGTGTGTGTTTGTTTGTGTGTGTGTGTGTGTGTGTGTGTGTGTATGTGTGGGTGTGTGTGTGTGTCTGTCTGTGTGTACTCACCTAGTTGAGGTTGCGGGGGTCGAGTCCGAGCTCCTGGCCCCGCCTCTTCACTGATCGCTACTAGGTCACTCTCCCTGAACCGTGAGCTTTATCGTGTGAGTGTGAGAGTGTGAGTGTGAGAGTGTGAGAGTGTGAGTGTGAGAGTGAGTGTGAGTGTGAGTGTGAGAGTGTGAGTGTGAGAGTGTGAGAGTGTGAGTGTGAGAGTGTGAGTGTGAGAGTGTGAGAGTGCGAGTGTGAGTGTGAGAGTGTGAGTGTGAGAGTGTGTGAGAGTGTGAGTGTGAGAGTGTGAGTGTGAGAGTGTGAGAGTGTGAGTGTGAGAGTGTACTCACCTAATTGTGGTTGCAGGGGTCGAGACTCAGCTCCTGGCCCCGCCTCTTCTCTGATCGCTACTGGGTTCTCTCTCTCTCTGCTTCCTGAGCTTTGTCATACCTCTTCTTAAAACTATGTATGGTTCCTGCCTCCACTACTTCACTTGCTAGGCTGTTCCACTTGCTGACAACTCTATGACTGAAGAAATACTTCCTAACGTCCCTGTGACTCGTCTGAGTCTTCAGCTTCCAGTTGTGA
This sequence comes from Cherax quadricarinatus, assembly GCF_038502225.1. NCBI lineage: Eukaryota > Metazoa > Arthropoda > Malacostraca > Decapoda > Parastacidae > Cherax > Cherax quadricarinatus. The sequence continues at coordinate 53,336,768 of NC_091298.1, forward strand.
CCCCTTGTCCCTGTGTCCCCTCTCTGGAACATCCTATCTCTGTCCACCCTGTCTATTCCCCGCAGTATCTTGTATGTCGTTATCATGTCTCCCCTGACCCTTCTGTCCTCCAGTGTCGTCAGTCCGATATCCCTTAACCTTTCCTCGTACGACATTCCCTTGAGCTCTGGGACTACCCTTGTTGCAAACCTTTGTACTTTCTCTAACTTCTTGACGTGCTTGACCAGGTGTGGGTTCCAGACTGGTGCTGCATACTCCAGTATGGGCCTAACATACACAGTGTACAGTGTCTTGAACGATTCCTTATTAAGGTATCGGAACGCTGTTCTCAGGTTTGCCAGGCGCCCGTATGCTGCAGCGGTTATTTGGTTGATGTGTGCCTCCGGTGATGTGCTCGGTGTTATGGTCACCCCAAGGTCTTTCTCCCTGAGTGAGGTCTGTAGTCTTTGTCCACCTAGCCTATACTCTGTCTAAGGTCTTCTTTGCCCCTCTCCAATCTTCATGACTTTGCATTTGGCTGGATTGAATTCGAGAAGCCAGTTACTGGACCACATGTCCAGCCTGTCCAGGTCTCTTTGCAGTCCTGCCTCATCCTCGTCCGATTTAATTCTTCTCATCAACTTCACGTCATCTGCGAACAGGGACACTTCAGTCTATTCCTTCCATCATGTCGTTCACATATATCAAAAATAGCACTGGTCCTAGAACTGACCCCTGTGGGACCCCGCTCGTAACAGGCGCCCACTGTGATACCTCTTCACGTACCATGACTCGTTGCTGCCTCCCTGTCAGGTATTCCCTTATCCATTGCAGTGCCCTCTCTTTTACATGCGCCTGATCCTCCAGCTTCTGCACTAATCTCTTGTGGGGAACTGTGTCAAAGGCCTTCCTGCAGTCTAGGAAAACGCAATCTACCCACCCTTCTCTCTCGTGTCTTCTGTTACCTTGTCATAAAACTCCAGGAGGTTTGTGATACAAGATTTGCCTTCCATGAACCCATGCTGGTTTTCATTTATAATCTTTTTTCCTTTCCAGGTGTTCGACCACTCTCGTCCTGATAATCTTCTCCATGACTTTGCACACAATACATGTCAGAGAGACAGGTCTGTAGTTTAGTGCCTCGTTTCTGTTTCCTTTCTTAAATATGGGGACTACGTTAGCTGTCTTCCATTTCTCAGGTAGTTGCCCAGTTTCAAGGGATGTGTTGAAGATTGTGGTTAGAGGCACGCACAGCATCTCTGCTCCTTCTCTAAGGACCCATGGGGAGATGTCCGGTCCCATCGCCTTTGAGGTGTCAAGGTCACTTAAGAGCTTCTTCACCTCCTCCTCAGTTGTTCGTATGTCATCCAACACTTGTTGGTATATTCCCTCTTGATGTTCCCTTCTGTGCTGTCTTCCCACAGCCCTTCCTGTCTCTACTGTAAAAACTTCCTTAAATCTCCTGTTCAGCTCCTCACATGCCTCCTGATCATTTCTTGTGAGTTCTCCACCTTCTGTCCTTAATCTGATCACCTGGTCTTTGACTGTTGTCTTCCTCCTGATGTGGCTATACAACAGTTTCGGGTCAGTCTTGATTCTCGATGCTATGTCATTTTCATACTGTCGCTGGGCCTCCCTCCTTACCTGTGCGTACTCATTCCTGGTTCTGCGACTGATCTCCCTATTTTCGTGTGTTCTCTGCCTTCTGTACTTTTTCCATTCTCTATTGCACTTTGTTTTTGCCTCCTTACACCGTCGGGTAAACCAGGGGCTCGTTCTGGTCTTCCCGTTGTTACTGTTGCCCTTGGGAATAAACCTTTCCACTGCCTCCTTGCATTTTGTTGTTACATATTCCATCATTTCATTTACTGGCTTTCCTGCCAGTTCTCTGTCCCACTGGACCTCCCGCAGGAAGTTCTTCAACCCTATGTAGTCCCCTCTTTTATAGTCAGGCTTTTCCCATTCAACTCCTGTTATTCTCTCCACTTGCAGCTCTACTATGTATTCAAAGCACAGAACCACGTGGTCGCTAGCTCCTAGGGGACTCTCATACTTGATGTCCTCAATGTCTGAGCTGCCCAGGGTGAACACAAGGTCCAATCTTGCTGGTTCATCCTCCCCTCTCACTCTGGTAGTGTCCTTAACATGTTGGTGCATGAGGTTTTCCAGCACCACGTCCAATATCCTGGCTCTCCATGTTTCGGGACCCCCATGTGGCTCCAGGTTTTCCCAGTCAATCTCCCTGTTGTTGAAATCCCCCATAACCAGCAACTTTGCTCTGCTGGAGTGAGCTCTTCTTGCCACCTCAGCAAGTGTGTCCACCATTGCTCTGTTGCTCTCTTCATATTCCTCTCTTGGCCTCCTGCAGTTCTGTGGTGGATTATACATCACTGCAATGACCACTTTGTGTTCCCCAGACTGAAGTGTACCTGCTATGTAGTCTCTCCCGTCTCATCTATGCCTTCCATTTTCTCGAATTTCCATCTGTTTTTTACGATCAGAGCAACCCCACCTCCCCCCCTGCCCCTTCTATCTTTCCTCATGATCTGGTATCCTGGTGGGAAGATTGCATCTGTTATTGTCTCCGTGAGTTTTGTTTCTGTAACTGCTATGATGTCTGGGGACTTCTCATTAATTCTTTCTTGCCATTCCTCATGTTTATTCGTTAATCCATCTGCATTTGTGTACCAAACCTTCAACTTCTGTTCTAATACTGTAACTGTGGTGCGGGGGGTGGAAACAGAGGGATTGGTGTGTGATGGTTGGTTTGGATTGTTCAGTTGCCTTGGGGGTGTCGTGGCTGGAGTCCTTCTGCAGGTGTTTCTGGGGGTGCGCTTGTCCTTCCATTTGATCCTGGGTTATTCTGCTCTCCTTTTTCATTTCCTCCCATTTCTCCTTTCGTTTTTGAGCTCTCTCTTTCATTGTCTTCCTTTCGTCCTGTGTTCTGTCTCGATCGAGGTACACACTCCGGAACTCCTGCTTGCCTCTCAGCCGTGCTTTCTCCTGAAGGATCATGGTTCGGGTTGATTCTGCCTTGAAAATTACTTTGAGAGGCCGATTCCTTTTCTTTGTGAACCACCCGATTCTCCGAAAATTTGCCACCTGGGTCATGTCCCCCTCGCCTATCACCTTCATGATATCTTCAATCGCTTTTTTCTCCTCCTGCTTTCTTTCATCATAAGTTTCCCCTTTAGCTTCGTCTAGCCCATAGACAAACACGGATCTCTCCCTTTCCACCTCCCACTGTGACTCCCATTGCATCCTCTGATGTGTTTTAGTTCCTTCCCGTGGAGTGTTCCTTCCTTCAGTCCCTTCCCTAGTTATGGCCCCTATGCTTCTTGGTTTGTCCTTCCTGCTCACCTGTTCCTGGCCCCCACAGGTATCTGGTAAGGTCCTTGCACATGTCCTAGTTCCTTCAATGTCTTCCAACCTCTCGTTCTGTCCTAGTGTGCTCCCTTTCTTTGTTTTGGCCCCATGTGGGTTTGACAGGACTTCTGCATACAGTTTAGTTTCCATGCTTCCTTCAGACCTGTTGTCTGTGTTTAATGGAGCCATTGCCGATACTACTTCTGTAATATCTTTGTCTCTGTGCTGTTTCAGATGTCTCAGCTCCTCTTCTAATCTCTCTATCTTGATTTCTGCTGTTGTGGCCTGTTGCTTCCACCCTCTGCATTCTGCTGCTAACCTCTCTTCCATCTTCCTTTCCAGTTCATCTAGTCTCCTTCCCCAGTCTTCCTCCCTTTTTTTGAGCTCTACCTCCCAGATTTGTCCTTGGAGCCCCTTGTCCTCATCCTGGTTCTAGGTTCCCCCGTTGCTCCACAGAAGGGGGTACGGGTGGTTAGGGGGAGGGGAATAGATGGTTAGGAGAGGGGATGGATGGTTGTGGGGGAGGGGGAGGTTGGTTATTGGAGGGGTAGAGATCGTTGGGGGAGGGGGTTAGATGGTTTGAGGGAGAGAGGGGATGGATGGTTATGGGGGAGGGGGAGGATGGTTATTGGAGGGAGGGAGGGATTAGGGGGGGGGGTAGACGGTTTGGGGAGGGGTTAGGTGGTTTGGGGGAGGGGTAGGTGGCTAAGGTGAGGTGGTTAGGGAATGGGAGAGTTGGTTAGGGGAGGGGGGGTACGTGTTTGTGTCAAGTGGTGGAGGGTGTGTGGGTGTGTGTGTGTGTGTGTGTGTGTGTGTGTGTGTCTGTGAGTGTGTGTGTGTGTGTGTGTGTGTGTGTGTGTGTGGTGTGTGTGTGTGGTGTGTGTGTGGTGTGTGTGTGGTGTGTGTGGTGTGTGTGTTTGTATATGTACTCACCTATTTGTACTCACCTATTTGTGGTTGCAGGGGTCGAGTCTTAGCTCCTGGCCCCGCCTCTTCACCGGTTGCTACTGGGCCCTCTCTCTCCCCGCTCCATGAGCTTTATCAAACCTCGTCTTAAAACTGTGTATGGTTCCTGCCTCCACTACGTCATTTTCTAGGCTATTCCAGCTGCCTTACAACTCTATGACTGAAGAAATACTTCCTAATATCTCTCTGACTCATTTGTGTCTTCAA